>NC_090655.1:86397446-86724946 GCF_040937935.1 Hyperolius riggenbachi | reverse complement strand
TATCGTACAGGCGATAAAGTCCTCTACAAAGCTGCGAAATACAAACTGCAGAGAGCCATTACCGCTGCAAAAAAGGATTATTCTCAAAAATTTGAGGAAAATTTTTCTAACGCCGACTCATCCACAATATGGAAATCTCTACATGAAATTACCAGCTACAGGAAGAAATCTCCTCCCCCCTCACTACATAACCTGCAGCTTGCAGATGAACTGAATACATTTTATTGCAGGTTTGACACTACCAACAAAAGCCAAACACAACAAGTCAATTTGCATCTCTGCCACAGGCAAACTGAACACTCTTTCTGCCAGCCAACGTCTCCACCCCCTGCGGTGCCTCAGCAACTACACAACACAGGAGGCCAGACACAATCTATTGACCTGTCCCCAGATGTGCATGCTCTAACAATATGCCAATCAGATGTAAATGGACTCTTTAAAAAACAAAACACCAGGAAAGCAATGGGACCAGACGCTGTGTCTGCGAAATGCTTGAATCTCTGTGCCGACCAATTAGCGCCTGTATTTACAGACATATTCAAAGCATCTCTAGAACTCTCAATTGTTCCTGCCTGTTTTAAAAGCGCAACTATTGTACCAATTAAAAAAAAACAAAAACCTACATGTTTAAATGATTACAGGCCTGTTGCCCTGACATCACTGGTCATGAAAGCATTTGAAAAACTGATAATGACTTATCTGAAATCCATCACAGATCCCCTGCTGGACTCTTTGCAATTTGCCTACAGGCCTAACAGATCCGCAGATGATGCCGTGAACATGTGTATGCATTATGTACTACAGCATTTAGATATCCCAGGAACCTACACCAGGATTTTATTTATAGATTTCAGCTCTGCATTTAATACCATAATTCCATCACTGCTGCACAGCAAGCTCTCCCAGCTACACATACCTGAATCCCTCTGCAAATGGATAACCGACTTCTTAACCGACAGAAGACAGCGAGTTAGACTTGGTAAACTCACATCAAGCTCTCTGACAGTCAGTACTGGTGCACCCCAGGGCTGTGTGCTTTCCCCACTGCTGTACTCACTTTACACCAATGACTGCATCTCCACAGATCCATCTGTTAAGGTTCTGAAGTTTGCAGACGACACAACAGTTGTTGGTCTCATTCAAAACGGGGATGAGTCTGCATACAGGCATGTGGTGGGACAGCTTTCCTCCTGGTGCAGCAGCAACAACTTGGAACTAAATGCTCTCAAAACCATGGAGATGATAATAGACTTTAGGAGATCTCCCCCCCAGCACCTCCCCTTAACCATAAATGGATCCACAATAACCCAAGTAGAGTCATTCAAGTTTCTTGGGTCCACGATCTCAAACGACTTAAAATGGGACAACAACACCGCCACTATTGTCAAGAAAGCACAACAGAGAATGTACCATCTGCGGCAGCTGAAAAAGTTTGGCCTACCTCAAAATCTAATGGTGCAGTTCTACACTGCAATCATAGAATCCACCATAACATCATCCATGACTGTATGGTTCAGCTCCTGCTCAGCGATAGAAAAGGGGAGGCTGCAGCGCATCATCCGATCAGCGGAAAGGATAATTGGCTGTAGCTTACCTTCCCTGCAGGATCTTTACACTAGCAGGTGCAGAAAGAGAGCATCCAAAATTGCCTCTGACCCCTCTCACCCAGCTCACTCCATCTTCCAGCGCATGCCTTCAGGAGTAAGATTCCGGTCAATCGCTACCAAAACCTCTAGACACAGGAACAGTTTTTTTCCTCAAGCGGTAGCCATACTTAATGCTGAACCACGTTAGAGCTGATAGGACTGAAAGTAATCAGCACAGAACTAAACATGAACAATTCTCACATTGCTTACTGCCACTATACTTATAATGTCCTTAACTTGTAATATTCACACTGTCTGTCCTTGTATTGTTTTTGTTTGTGTTTGTTAAGCAACTGCCAAGACAAATTCCTTGTAGGTGCAAACTTACTTGGCGAAAATAAATTGATTCTGATTCTGATTGAGAAGGGTATGAATAATTTTGGACTGGACACTGCTCAAATGTAAATAAAAGCTGAGAAATGTTTTTTTTTTCCACAATAATGCCTGTTGTACATCGTCGTATTATCTTTTGGGAGACACCTATGTCATTTCCCTTCAAAAATGTACTTGCTGGTTGAATAAAAGAAACTTTAAGTCAAAATTTGCCAGGGGTATGAATAATTATGGGCAGCACTGTAAGATAATATCTATAATGCAGATTCACCCTTTTCCACTTCCAGTTTACATATGTAAAATACAGTTGTCAGGTTACATTGAATAGAGAAGCCAGGTGTATTGGTGTCTCCTGAGTTGCTATTGTTCCTATGAGAATAGACCCAGCAGGCAAGGTTAGCTCCAGGAAATGACAGAGGCAGCCAGCTATTGCCAACTGTCACAAACACACACAACAGATAGAAGTGGTTACATAACAGGCATGCAAGTACAGCAAATATTGTTTTGCAATTTGATTGCGATCAGGATCTTATCGCAAAACGCTGGTGGAAAATAGCCCCTAAAGGAAATGTGAAGAAAGGGGCATATGGTGGCTGCCAACATTTTTCCTTTTACTACAAAGTGGCAGCACAGTGGCGTAGTGGTTAGCGCTCTTGCCTTGCAGCGCTGGGTCCCAGGTTCGAATCCCAGCCAGGGTATTATCTGCAAGGAGTTTGTATGTTCTCCCCGTGTCTGCGTGGGTTTTCTCTGGGCACTCCGGTTTCCTCCCACATCCCAAAAACATACAGAGAAGTTAATTGGCTTCCCCCTAAATTGGCCTTAGACTACAATACATACGCAACATGATACATACATACACATATGACTAAAGTAGGGATTAGATTGTGAGCTCCTTTGAGGGACAGTTAGTGACAGAACAATATACTCTGCGCTGCGTAAGATGTCGGCGCTATATAAATACTAAATAATAATAATAAAAGTGCCAGTTGCACAGCAGTCTGATCTCACTGGCTGCAGTAGTATCTGTATCACTCACCTGAAACAAGCACGCAGCTAATCCATTCAGACTTCTGATCTGCATGCTTGTTCAGGGTCTGTGGCTTAAAGAGGAACTCCAGTGAAAATAATGTAGTAAAAAAAGTGCTTCATTTTTTACCATAATTATGTATAAATGATTTAGTCAGTGTTTGCTCATTGTAAAATCTTTCCTCTCCCAGATTCACATTCTGACATTTATTACATGGTGACATTGTTACTGTGGGCAGGTTATTTAGCTGTTTCTAGCTGCTCTGTCTGTTAGACAGCTAATAACAGCTATTTCCTGTCTCTGAACATTGTTACATTGTGGCAGTTTGCCAGCAGTACTGCGGTATTCAGAGCCTCTTGTGGGAGGGGTTTCAGCACAAAATCAGTCACACAGCGCCCCCTGATGGTCTGTTTGTGAAAATCATTGTCTTTCTCATGTAAAATGGGGTATCAGCTACTGATTGGGAAAAAGTTCAATTCTTGGTTGGAGTTTCTCTTTAAAGTACTAGAGGCAGATGATCGGCAGGACAGCCAGGCAATTTACATTGTTTAAAATCAAATACACATGTAAGCCTCCATATTACTCTCAGGTGTGCTTTAAATAGCTGGCTGTCCTGACTATCTTTAGGCCTTCCGTAGTTTTTAAGTCATCCCTGCAACAAGCCATCAGCTGACGTAATTATCAGATCACTTGATTATCATACTGATTCTGGATGAGTGGCTAAAACATACAGAAGTTCAGCAAAACAACAACAAATACAGATTTTGTTTCAAAGAGAATAAAGATAGAGTCTGTATTTCATTCACCCCACCATTTTTCTTAAACTGTCACTACACAACCAATGAGAATCCAACTACACAATGAAACCTAGTTTGACTGGTGGCATGTGTGTATGTCTACCGATGTCTTACTTGCAACTGTACCTGTCAATCATGACTGGTCAGAGATCTAAAGGTGGCCACTAATGGTCCAATTTTCTAGCGAAAAATCGTTCGAGCGATCAGAAATTCTGATCGGAAGAAAAATCGTTCACTACACCATCAACGAACCAATCTTTGCTATCTATCGATCACGATCGTCTTTAAAATTCAAAATTTCGTTCGACGAAGAATCAGTCGGACGACTTTTTTTTCACTCGTTCATAATCGATCATAACCATTAACGGAGATTATTTACTAGCAATTCGATCACTGCCGACCTAGAATTTCGGATCGATCGAACGATTTTTCGCTAGAAATTGGTCCATTAGTGGCCAGCTTTAGAAACACACCGGTGCACATGTGCAGTGGCATTTGGTGGACAAGGGAGGATGGATAAGTTATAACATGATTTTGCAGATTTTGCATTGTTTGCTTGAAGCATGTCATTAGTCAGAAATCGACTCTAATATTGATTATTACCTTGGCGCATTACCTCACATTTTATAAGTTGAGATCTCCACTCTACAAAAATGTTTTATTTGTTGGTGTTTCTGTTATTTATTGAGAGATGTTGGTATTGTCAGGGAATAGCAATGTACGGCTTTGATTGGCTGGTCATGATCATTTGCGAAAGAAGGAAGTGATCACAGAGTCTTACAAATCTATCACCTATTCAAACTGATCACTTCATAAGTTCTGCTACACACAAGGAACACTACAGATGGAGACACAGGACAGCTACAAACATCTATGAGAGCTTCTAACCCCATACCGCACTGTCCAAAATGTTTTCTTTCTAGAGAAGGTAAGGTTTCACAACTTTACTACATAGTGGTTTTATTCTCCCACAGCCATTAGCATGACCCCCCTTTCAGTTTGTCAGCCTGGATGCTATTGATGTACATACTACAAAATGGTAGTAATTGGGTGCCACCTTATACCTGTGTGAGCCAGGACTGTAGAATGTGACTCTAGAATTAGAAAAGGTGTTGCAGGAGGACAAATATGCAAAGTGGCAACACTCAATTTCAGCTTTCTTGCCTACAGAAACACTGTAGTTAATTGGGAGAGGGTATATTTTTAGGGTTTAGATTTGCTTTTGATGTCTATACATGTACCCTGTCCTACACAATCCCCCTGACGGACCACCAGAACAAGCAGAGTTTCAGAATTCTCAGTTGTGAGAGTATAAACCAGCAACTGCCAAAGATCCACAAACCTCTATAACGAAGACAGAAATACCCATAATAAACTACATACCCTATTGGTGCACAAACAAACTTACTGAAACCATTTTTAAATTACTTGTTCAATAAAACATGTAATTTGACCAGTAGAAGATGTTACAACTCTTGGGTAAAGACCATTCTACAGTCCACCAGTGGTCAACACACAGCTCAAGATACATGGCCGTAAATCACAGCCTTACAAAATTCCTCAAGCCATAATTTGGTTCCGTCCCTTCCTACTCTCCTTGCTTTCTTTCACTAGGTGGATATTACCTCCCTTTATTTCTACTCTGATTTTCTGCTTTATAATTATTTTCATTGCATCCTCATATAATGAATTACAACACTCAGGTTCTGGATGTTCACAAATCACATTTACATCTTGTTTTTTACCTGGCCGACTCAAAGCGCCAGAGCTGCCGCCACTAGGATGCTCTCTATAGGCAGTAGCAGTGTTAGGGAGTCTTGCCCAAGGTCTCCTACTAAATAGGTGCTGGCTTACTGAACAGGAAGAGCTGAAATTCAAACCCTGGTCTCCTGTGTCAGAGGCAGAGCCCTTAACCAGTACAGTCCAGCCAGCTATCCACTGATCCTTATACTATCAAACTATATGGTGCTAATGGGTTATATATGACTCCTCTCTCTCTTTCATTCCTCACATTCACTCCCTAACCAGCTCCTGTCATCTCCAACTCACACACTACTAAAATGTTAATACATGCTCTTATAATATTAGGTTTGGACTATTGTAACCGCTACTTCGTGAACTTCCAACTAACAGCCTGGCACCGTTCCAATCTGCACTGAACTCGGCTGCTCGACTCATTCATCATACTTCCCGCTTTTCTTCTGCTGCCCCTCTCTGTCATGCTCTTCATTAGCTGATAATTAACCAGAGTATCCAGTTCAAACTCTTAACCCTTAATTACAAAGCTCCTTACAATCTCTCTCCTTTGTACATCTTCTAGTTTACAGATACCAAGCCAATCTCAGATCTGCACATGACCTTGTTTTATCCTTTTCTAGAATAATTTCCTTGCATTCATGCATACAAGATTTCTCCTGCGCTTAACCCCTCCTCTGGAATTCCCCGCCACAACACATTCGTCACTTTCCAAACTTTGATATGTTTAACCTCTTGCCGACCGCGTCACGCCAGTAGGCGTGGCCACGGCGGCAGCCCCAGGGCCGCCTAACGCCAATTGGCCTAAAGTCCTGGGGCTCTGTTTTGCAGGAGATCGCGCGCAGGCTGCGCGCGCATCTCCTGCTTGGGGGGCGGAGCTCCGCCCCGCCTTCAGTCTCCGAGCGGCTATTGCCGCTCGGGAGACTGTTAGACGGCGTGATCGCCGTCTATTTACTCTGTGCAGCGCTGCGATCAGCAGCAGCGCTGCACTGGGGACAGCCGTGTGACACGGCTGTCCCACTGGGGGACAAAAGAGCGATCGGCTCTCATAGGCAGAAGCCTATGACAGCCGATCGCCGTAATTGCCCAGCTGTGGGGAGGGAGGGAGCGAGGGAGGGAAGGGATTTAAAGGAAGAGGGTTTTTTTTTTTTTTAAAAAACGGCAACACAAATATTTATTAAAAAAAAAATAAACATGGGGGGAGCGATCAGACCCCACCAACAGAGAGCTCTGTTGGTGGGGAGAAAAGGGGGGGGGGGGAATCACACGTGTGCTATGTTGTGTGGCCCTGCAGCTTGGCCTTAAAGCTGCAGTGGCCTTTTAAACTAAAAATTGCCTGGTCACTAGGGGGGTTTAGCCCTGCAGTCCTCAAGAGGTTAAACGCTTCCTCAAAACTCACTTTTTCCGTGGAGCATACACTCTACCTTAAGCCATTTCCCCTTTGACCTCTGGCCACGTTGTACTCCTACTAGATAACCTAAAACACACTGCCTCTAGGCATGAATATTGTATACTACCCCACCTCTCGCCCTCCACCCCATTCCTTTAGATTGTAAGCTTGCAGGGCTCACTCACTCATTTGTGTCTTGGAACTCGTTACACATTTTATTCATGTTACTTTTGTCACTGTAATTACTAATTCTGTATTTTAAACCGATTTTGTATTTTGTTCCAACTCTGTATTTTGTATATTGGTGTATACCATTGTCTGTATTATTTTGTATGCCATATTTGTTTCTTACTTTGTACAGCACCACAGAATATGTTTGCGCTTTATAAATCAATAATAATAATAAAAGTAATAATGATAATATCTCTTTCAGCTGTGAAACATTAAAGCAGGGGTCTCAAACTCGCGGCCTGCGGGCCATTTGCGGCCCTTGATACAATATTTTGTGGCCCTCGCCGGCAAAAGCTTCCTTATAGTTCGCTTCAGTGCTCCCAAGTAATCTGACGCATCCCCGCCACTAAACGAAGGCTGCAGAGCCCCCAAGTCGCCCGGGGGGCAATCCGCCGGCATTTCCTGGAAGGGGTAGAGCTTTCAGCTTCAGCTCTGCCCCTCCTGACGTCAATCGCCGCACGGATCGCCGCCTCTCCCCACCCCTCTCTGTGAAGGAAGAGTGAGAGGGGCAGGCAGAGGCGGCGATGCACCGCGATTGTGAAATTCCTTATGCGGCCCAGCCTCATCCTGACTTTGCCTCCTGTGGCCCCCTGGTAAATTGAGTTTGAGACCCCTGCATTAAAGCCTGTTACACACCAATTTTGATTGGCCAATTTTACCACATCCACGTAGTATGAGAGTCAACAGATTTTGAATACCAGTGAGTGGCCAATCAAAATTGCAGGTGTGTACAAGCCTTTAAGTCTGGTATACACTTTGAACTTTGAATGGCCAATTTTACCACCTCCATGTAGTATGAAAATTGGTTATGCTGTCTGTCTGTATGCACACTTAAAGAGACTCAGAGATTAGTCATAAGGCCATTTTTTTTACTTAGCCAGGGCTTCCTTCAGTCCCATAAGCACGGGTGTGCCCCTCGCCGTCCTCCTGCGATCTCCCGGTCAGCCGCGGTGAGCCCCGTTAACGGGGTCAGTTGAAGACAGTCTGACTCTTCTGCGCATGTGCGGAGCCTGTTACCGGGGCTCACCGCAGCTGAACGGGAGACAGCAGGCGGACATCAAGGGACGCATTCGTGCTTATGGGGCTGGAGTAAGCCCCGGGTAAGTAAAAAAACGGCCTTATGACTCATCTCTGAGTCTCTTTAAAGCCCGGTGCGCACCACTTTCGATTATGATTGGCCAATCACTGACCAATTTTACCACTTTCACTTCCAGAATTTACCTACGCAATCTGTTCATAGTATTCAAAATCTGTTGACTTTCATACTACTTGAAGGTGACAAAATTTGCCAATTAAAATTGAAGGTGTGTACCAGGCTTAACTGCTTTCTGATAGTATGTGAAATAATTTCAAATACAGAATAAATGAAAATGTGTACAGGAGTGTGCATAAAACCTGAAACCTAACACATGGTTAAGCTGAACAATCCTGCAAAAAATACATTTACTAAATACATTTACTAGCTACTGTTGTTGGTAGCAACACCACGTCAAAGACTACAAAATAATAAGCATTTAAGTGGGCAACCCTTTGAGCTGCTTTCTGATATAGCCACCGAGAGAGAGAATCCAGTGTGCTACTGAGGGACTTACCTTCATCCATGCCATTGAGCAACTCATTTAGCTCCTCAAGCTTGCAGTCATACTGATGCTCTTTCCAAGACTCTCCATTCTCACTTCTCAGTACAATCAGTTCCCTCTCTTTACTTCTCATCGATCCAAAATGTGGGATTTCTACTATCACAGGTCTGCACGGAAACAAAATAACTGCTTTAAAACTAAAGCCACCACAAGTATTCTGCTGTTTGTTTTTGCGACATAAAGCCTTGCACAACAAAAGCCAAACATAACATATTTCATCAAACAATTCCAAAAGCTGCATAATCCTCTGAAATAAAATACAAACAATCAATTTGTGATTCTAAGTATTTACAGTGATCTGTAAAAGGCTTGCTTTAACTAATTAAATTTTTCAGCAAAAGAAAAAACTAGAAAAATTAATGAACGATAAAAAAAAAAAAAATAAGGGTTTTGAAGATCTGATTATGCAGCTTTGTGTTAGATTAGACAGTATCTATCTTTTCCTACAGAGGTTGTACATAGTCTATGTATATGGCAATTTTTGTGGCCAGGAGAAGAGATTTGTGAATGGAAGAAATAGATCATCTCAGGGCCCTCAAGGACCACATCTGCAAATTCCATTTTAGTCATTTCCCATATAATGTAGAGTTAAACTGTTTACTGTAAATCATGGAATGTTGACATTAAAATCCTTTAGACATACAAACAGAATAGACTCAACAGATTTAGCCAGAGGAATGGACACAGGTCAGTGGTGATGTCAATACAATCTTTGCAGGTTAATAGGTCAGATACTGTCTGCTTATTGTCAGAGATCACATATTCGGTGTGCATGGTTTAGAAAGACACTGTTCACAGAGAAGGTATTTCACAGTCAGTTCATCATCTTAATTTGGTGTGTTTGTTGAATTTCCCAATAAGGAGAATATAGCTTTAATTAAAAGCTCCATATCATATACCACTTCAAAACGGTGCAATATATTGTATTCTGTTGAGAATTTTTTTGTAGAAAAAAAAATATGCTTTGATGATTTTATTGTGTGCTTATCACTATATATATATATATATATATATATATATATATATATATATATATATATACATACATATACATACACACACACACACATATATATATATATATATATATATATATATATATATATATATATATATATATATATATATATATATATATATATATATATATATATATATATATATATATATACAGAATGTCATGAACAGATAAGGATTAAGAACTACACCAACTGCCAGATCCTTGTTGCACCTTATTAGAAGGAAAAGAAAAAGAAAATGGTGCGGTTTCTGACCACTGATAAAACTTCAGTGCTGAAGGCCCTTGTACAGAAATAAACTTTTCCTAAACTGTAGCGCTGTGTCAATCACATAACTGTATTCCTTGAATTTTCATAGGACTATCCTCAGCCCCCTTCAATTTGTATCCAATCCACTTGTAGTAGCACTCCAAGTGCATAAAAAGAGAAAAGAAGAGAGGGGAATCCTCTTAGTGTTCTGTCGTAATAATTTTAATGGAAGTGTATACAAGCAGAAAAAGGTACAGGTTCAATCCTGTCTGGAGGGTCCTAATCCAACTAGGACCCCACTTGGCTGTGATGGCTTCCCACTGGAGTGGTACTCAGAACCTATCAGTACTCCAGTGGGAAGCCATCACAGCCAAGGTGGGTCCTAGATGGATTAGGACCCTCTAGATGTGAGTGAACCTGTACTTTTTATGCTTGTATACACTTCCAATAAAATTCTTTGACAACAGAACACTCTCCTTCTTTTCTCTGTTGAGCCAGGTATATGGCCACTTTAACATTCACTGTTCAGACTTTTACTATGTGGACCATTATATTCAGTACTAAATAGTTCCTTAGATTTTAACCCTTTGACAGGGTCCTCCCTTCCCTAGTGCAGTCTACATGATCATGTGCTCCTTTCCTATGACTGTACTTGTATTACTTGGCCTACCTAACCAGCCCAAAATCACATGATCATTTATCTTGTACCGTTTGCCTTGTATAACTTGTTCTATTAGTAACCGAAAGGATATACCACTGCACCAGATGGTTGGGTGAAAGTAGAAAAATCTTTATTCTTTAATCCAACATCATAACGTACAGATAAAAGCTCACGCGTATTGGAGCAAGGTGTGGCTCCTTAATCATAGCTTCATAACTTGTTCTATGTTGTTCAACCTTGTTACATCTGTCAACCTTGTATCATTGTATATATTTATTGTCCAGTGCTGTGTAATATGTTGGCTCTTTATAAATACAATAATTAATAATATATTTTTTTTATTTCACCTTATTAAATGTGAAATGTACTATACCGTACTATTTTTTTTAATGTTTGCACCAAGGAAAGATAATAAGGGGTCTATTTTTAGAAAGAGGTTACATGTAGCATCTGTTATTTCATCTGAATAATGCAGTTTTAGCACAGTTTTACTGGAATTTGCTATTCAGTAGTAGTTAAATTGTAATATTAAATAGCAGAGGTTCTACTAAAGACTATGGAGGCCGGTGAAATATAAAACAGTGGAAAAAACAATGTATTAAATTTGCAGATCCTAGAAACATTAGAATAATATAGTTTGTAATGGAATGAGTATACTACAGACAGTTTTAGATCTGAAGTGCTATGAGTTAATTAGAAAATATGTTTATTAAAGGTACAGCAAACCTTAAAGTTACACTGAAGCAAAAAAAAATAAAAATAATATAATGAATTGATTGTGTAGTACGGATAATTAATAGAATATTAGAAGCAAAGAAAATAGTCTGATTTTCATTTTCAGTTATATAGTTTTTTATAACATTGCATCATTCTCTAATATTTGCAGTTACACACTACTCTGCATTCTAAATGATTTCACAGAGCAAGATGATGACCTTTTGAACTTTCTGCTGCAGAAAAAACAAAATACAGTGACAGACAGTTGAGATAATAAGCTTCAGAAGACAGAGTTCTCTGCGACTTTGAAAGTGGGAGCGCTCAGTGAAGCTCTTTTGCATAGATAACAAATGGAGGTTCTTAACTCTTCCTGTACTGGAAACAATATGAGACTCCCATCTCTGCTGCTAATGTTTTATTTCTTAGCTGTACTACACATACAAATCATTATATCATAAGTTTATTTTCACTTCAGATTCCCTTTAACAATAGGTTTAATAACTATTTAATACCTATTAAAAGCTGAATATCTCCTGAGTCTCAATATTACACAAATAAGTCTATCAATTAAAACTTATTTCTGTTATTAATTTGTATTTAAAAAAAAAGTTGAGCCATAATATAAACTAAAAATATGTAAAATGTGTGTGATTCATTGGTGACAAGGTCATACCATGCACATCCTCAGTTGTGCAACATTCAGCAGGCTAGTGTGTTCTGCATCATCTGCAACTTAAGAATGGGTGGGGTGACATTGATCCTTTATAATTATTGCAAATTTACATTATCTAGTTCTATTTCGAAATACAGTGAAAAGCTCAATAATTCAATCCCATACTGTGTGGTTGGTTACATGTGGCTTCTTAGGAAAGTTTATTACTATTAATAATAATAATAATAATAATAATAATAATAATAAGAGCTTTAATTGGTAGACACATTTATATCTTGAGACTAGGATGAACGGGTGTCAGCGAAAGTGAGTTCCGCCTGTGGCAAAATGGAACATTTCTGGCTGCAGGCTGCAGCAGAGGGGGTTAACTCACCTTGGTTCTCTGATTCAAGTAGATTGTTTTCAATTATTTGCACTTTCTGCACAAACCGATTTTATATTAGAAAAAGTATGACATTTAAATAAACTATGTTGATTTTATTGCAATTCACCAAATATATGTAATTTTTTTTTAAATATTTAATCAATCCTCTAGTTAGTTTTAAGGTGCTATGAGATCAGGTTGGTAGACAACAAGAACTTCTTTAGTGATTTGAGTAGTAAATGGTACAGAATATTGTTGTTTTGAGCAAATGTGTAGAAGCAGTAAGTTTCTGATGAAGTTTGGCTATGGATAAGTCATAGCACTTTGCAAACTGAGCGACATGACAGCACACACATGAAACATTCATTTATAAACCAAAACATTGAACAATGAATAAAAACAAGAATCGTGCATAAATACCCAGTTTGCAAATCTTAAAGGGAACCTTAACTAAACGGGGGGTAAAGAGTTTCAATTACCTGGGCCCATTACCAGCCCCTGCAGCAGTCCTGTGCCCTCGGAGCCGCTCTGGAATCCTCCGGTCCCCCGCTGTCACTTAGTTTCGTTTTTGACGACTCACCAGTCGGCCGGCCGTCATGCGTATTATTGGACGCATTCCCTACTGCAATTAGCGCTGTTGCGGACTGCAACGCATACAAAAATACGCGTTGCCGCATATCTACGCATGTGGAATGCGGCAACGCGCATTTTTTTACGCGTTGCGGTCTGCAACAGCGCTAATTGCAGTAGGGAATGCATCCAATAATACGCATGGCGGCCGGCTGACTGGTGAGTTGTCAAAAACGAAAATAAGTGACAGCGGAGGACCGGAGGATTCCAGAGCGGCTCCGAGGGCACAGGACTGCTGCAGGGGGCTGGTAATAGCCCCAGGTAAGTGAAACTCTTTACCCCCCGTTCAGTTAAGGTTCCCTTTAAGCAATTCTAATATATTTCAGTGAAGTAAACAAACTCAGTGTAGTTGTCATTAAAGATTTGCACGTTACGATACAGGAAGTCAACTGCATGTAGAAAACACTGTCCCCAACAACTCCACTCACTTTTTAAATATTTTTAAATTCTGCAATGTGCCCTAATAGGGATGGTCATTGAGAAGCAAAGAATTCCAAGTGGATGCAGGATTTTTCAGATTTATGCAGCTTGAAAACAGATCACCTGAATTTCAACTTGTTCTTCAACTGATTTATTTTCAATCTGTATACATTTGTATGACAAATCTGCATAATTCTGCATTCAACTCAGAATTATTTGCATCTCATTGACCAAAAAAATTCACAAAAAAAAATTGATTTGACTTGAAATTTGTGTTTAGTGAATCTCAACCACAATTTACAGTTCACTGAAAAAAAACAAAACAAAATTAAAACAACACCGATAGGAACAGCGACAATAATGTGATTGTACCTTAATTTCTTTGTTTTTTGTTATTACTTTTTGCAAATACCTTCTCTTGAACAAAATAAAATAAAGAATGCTGTCTCTTAAAATTACAAAGTGTTTAATGCAACATAAACAAACAAAATCAAATAAAATAGAGCAGACCAAAAAAAGAAAATTGTTAGCTGTGAAATTAACATGCCTAAAGAAGCACAGTAAAATTCAGCGGCAGTAAGACAAGCCACTATCCTTTCAACAACAAAAAATCCACTCAATGCTGTGACAAAATAATAATAAAGTAATGTGGATGACAAAAAATAATAAAACCCTCAGACAAACTGTACCCTTAGATTTCATTTTAACAATGCAGTATCCTACCCAATAAATTTTGTCCCTTGAGGCCCAAGCTGCAGGATTCGGCTAATCATGCTCTCTCCCTCATTTAGAGGGGGGGAATTTGTAGGAAGATGCAGTTTACTGAATAAGATCCATGCAGCAGGAAGAGAAATAAGAAGGGGAGTATTAGGATTGGATGGCAGGTCCAGATACTAATAGCTGGTTCTATACCAGTAGTCTGGTGCCTGCTTTGGAAAATAAAACAAAGATATATATATATAACTCTGCATGCATTCTAAGGGACATCCATGGAGAGAAATGGGTCTAAAGCATAGCTGTATGCGTCAACAGAGCATGTGCAACCCCTGGAAAAGCTGTATCTTTGCATTGCAAAGAAGAACCACCACAAGAAGGCTATGGCTTTTTGGAAAGGGCTGTAATGCAATGGTTTAGAAAAGCGTCAGTCTGGATTTTGAGGCTTAGTTCATATCATGCATTTTATGATCTGTAAAAGAGAAATTGTATGAAATAGCATGGTATTGTGTTACAAGTGTTAATGCTGTCTATCAAGTTAAATTAATGACCACCTTCCACAAAACTAGATGGCTACCCCAATTCAACCCATAAGTCGAAAACTCAGATTTCACCGTTTACAGCTGGATTCAAAAACATATTATGAAAAATTCACTATAATTATCTGACACCATAATGTGTCTTTGCGGTGCTCCTGAGAGTAAGGTAGAAATATGAATTTCTGGTAGAAATAGATCACTAGGTGACCCCATTAAAGACATAATAGCCAGTAGGTGATTCAGTTTGAAAGGGCCAACCAAAATTGAAAAGGCAATTTTGAGTAAACTAGGCCTTTTGTGCTGATTTGTGCTGCAAAAATCATCATTCTATCCGTTATAGTTGTTGAGATATTCAAGTTTATATAAAGGGCAAAAGTTCAGTTCGCCTCCCTACAACATTGCAAAGACTGAGTAAACATTTCTGAATTTTTCACCTTTATTAAAAAAAAACTTGAATATCTCAAAAACTATAAAAAAGACAGAATGATGATTTTTGCAGCACAAATAAGCACAAGCACAGCACAGCACTATCTAATCATACCAGGTTTATGTTCGTAGGCTGTTGTACTGAGGCCAGGTGATATTATTGTCAGGGGAAAAAATAATTGCCATGATCTTCAAAACAAAAGCAGAATAATTTTCTTCAGCACAAATGGGCACAGATGTAGCACTAACCAAACCTGATGGAATTTTTATTTGTGCTGAATGTTGGGGGTGCAGCTTCATAAAGCCTAATAGAGCTTCAATACATGGCAATGTGCTATAATGGAGCACCCAACTGTTGATTCAACATGGAGGATTCATTGGTACCTATTAATTGATTTCATCCATAAGCTACATGGACTACAATCCAGCAGAGCACAGCTTCTGAAGAACCATCAGAAATAAAGAAAGGGGAAATATCCTGCAGATGAGTAGAAGCCATGCTTGTAGAAGGGCAGCAGTCACTTCCTTTTCTACTTTTGTGTTTACTATCAGTAATGACTATGCCACTATATCCTAACTGCTCTGTAAAGCTAACATTTTTTTAAAAGTGAACCTGTGAGAGCAAGCATGTAAGTGGCATGAGGTCACAAGGGAGGTTTCTTTGGCAATTTGAAAGAGTACAAAAAGAACAGTCTGGATCAATAAAAGCATACAGAGTTAAATAAATAATGTCCTTAGATACATCAGTTAATAATCATCCATCATCATCATCTTTGGAAAGCCTGTGCATGATCTATCTCCATTTTGGAGTGATTTGCTTAGGCAACACAAATGGCTAGGTTGGATTTCCTTAGTCAAGTACACTTTTTGGCTTAGATGGTCCAGTGTCAGGGACCTCCAAACTTTCATCCTATAAACTGTTCACATTGGCCTCAATTCACTAAGCTTTACCAAACACTTTATCAAACATTTGATAACTTACCTCATAGTTAAAATCTAATTTTGAATTCACTAAGGTTTTATAGATTTATTGAACGTTTTATCGATAAAACATTCGATAAATATAGAACACTTTGGTGAAATCAAAATTAGATTTTACCCATGAGGTAAATTATCAAACGTTTGATAAAGTGTTTGATAAAGCTTAGTGAATTGAGGCCATTGTAGTTAACATACACACTACAAGTATGTGTACTGAAGGAAAACATATTTTCTCTATTGGATTGTGTCTGCATGTGTAAGTGCCCTTTAATGTATCTAACCATAACTGGACATGGTAGTCTTCAAGTGTTGCTATCAGTTCAGTGAGACCATCTTCTGTTTAATCATGTAAAGACTAAAGTAACAAAAACCCTCCTCTAAAGACTTACATTTTATCACAATACTTGCACGAATTGTCTCAGTAACAAACATGAAGGTGGAATTGCAGGATCTACAAATGCTTCCAAGAGCAGGCTTCAGCATGATATTTCTTCAGCCTTACTGAGGAGCTTCGGACTTTCGGTGCAGGATACAGTCATCAGGATCAGGGCTCTATTCATTTGAATGGTATGCCAAACATGCTGTCCCGAAACTACCTCAGTGCTGAAGCTCTGTGAGCCAATGTTATTCAGCATTCATGGGATCTTGACACTCTTACTTTTGGCATGGACATCGGGCATTTCTTGCACCAAGTATTTTAGCACTAGTTTGAGAAGAGTAACCCTAGTGGCATTTCTTGGATGTGGAGGGGATATCCGGGTTTATTTTTTTTTCTAGGGGAGGGGGGATTGCTAGGATAGAGAGGGAATTAGTATTTATATTTGTGACAGCTTGTGCAACAAAGCAAATAATCACCAAGCCATTAAAATATATATTCATATGTACCAAGCAGTGGGGTGGTAAATTAAAGTGTCACCCCGTCCAAACAAACCATTCAGTGCCTGGGAGTCCATCAATTACACTGAATAATACTCTTCATATGGGAATAGAAACAGATAATTGAGAAGGTGACTTACTTTTCATACAGTTCTACTACTTTTCAAGGGAAGGGTTTTAGCTATAGGTATAATTATGCTTTAACTTTATTGGATGCTTCCATTTTGTAAACTGTGTCCAGAAATCAGGTAACCCTGAACTAAAGAAAAATAAGACATTTCTGGGGATATTCTATGTCAGTATTTTCAGATAGGGAGTCGCATGGTATGAACTAAGCCTAAATAGGAGAAGGCCTTCATTTAATAACAACAGCTATGAGTTAACATTTTAAGTTTTTTTTTTTTTTTCATAAAGCGTTTTCTGAACTGTTTGGATTAAAAAGTTTAACAAACTGCAAACATAAATCTTTGTAAAACTCTATAGCCATGTGTTGTTCAGAGTATGGAGGCCAAAAAAAAATCACCCAAGCTACTTCTAAAGGCTAAAGAATCCTTTATAGCCATGGTTGTGCTTTTTAACTATTATCCATTTAAATGACGTGGTTTATATTTGCATGTCACTAGGAGACAAGCAAGTACAGATAACTTTATGTTATTATATATATTATGACATTTATAATGAATGTCTCGGCATGATTACAATGAAATCAAAACAAGCAGATGAAGATGATGTATTTACAAAACAAGGACTTACCCCAAAAACTGGGCACCTGCTGGCCCCATCTCAACTAGTCGACTTGCCAGACCTTCTCCTTCTACCATAGGTGGAGGAGTTGCTAATTTGTGCCTCTTGACCAAGCGACAGGTGATCCTTGTAGGCGCTGTGCATTTCCTTGGTGGTATAATAATTCGCATCCCATTATGTCGACTTCCTCTCATAGAACCACCACGTGCATCCACCATAAAGCTAACCAAAAAACTGTGAAAAATGGAATTTGGAATGTTAGGTTCAAATAACAGAGGGCACAAGTGATGTGTAAAAACAAAATAATGTATAACAATACATAAAGTCAAACTTTTTTGACAAGTAAATACCATGCTGCACTATCACTCAATTAAAAACAATACCTAGAAATAAACTAAATGCAGGCTTTAAACTGTTGTTGACCATGTTAAAGAAAATCCACCAACCATCATGACCATGTACTGTATGTATGTATGTATGTATGTATGTATACATCTCAACTGGCCTAAGCTGGACAGGAACATGAGACCTCCTCCCACTCAAACATCTGCCAATTAACCAGTGGTGATCATACCTACATTTTAATAGACACACAGAAATGTAATCCTCAGATCTGATCATAACCGATTGGGTAATATTGATCAGTATGTATTTATGTAGCACTAAAGGGATACCACATCTTGATAAACTCAATAGAGATCACAATTTGGGAAAATAGAGTGCTCTTTTGAAAGTTTGCATATTTAACCAATAAATGGTATAATCTTAACTCCAAGATTTCTACAACGCATAAAAAACCAGCAGAAATTCAAATACTGGTGGATCCATGCAGCAGGCAAACATTTTGCATTTCAAAACTGTGTAATCAAATTAAATGAATAAAGCTCAAAAAGTGTGATTATTGTTTAAGAACCAAACAAACGTTTACAGTGCAGGTTAGACATGAAAAGCCAGTAAAAAAAAAAAAAATCAAGTTCATTGGAGATATGTCTACTTTGCTCCAGCATGTAGAAAGGTTTTTTTGCAATTAAATCTTCCCTAGAATCCTAGAATATCCCATAGAATCTTCCTAGAATGTCAAATAAGAAAGTGCCAAAGCTGGTCTACTGTTTAACATCAAGAAAATGAACAATCTACAAATAGATGGAGAAAAAGTAGAAGTTGTGACAGATTTCATCTTCTTAGGATCGAAGAGATCTACAGATGGTGACTGCAGCCATGAGATTAAGAGATGTTTATCACTTGGGAGGAAAGCTACTGCAAATTTGGACAAAGTACTAAAGTACAGAGATGTCACCTTACCAACAAAGATCAGGATAATTAGAGACATGGTCTTCCCAGTAGTAACAGATGGCTGTGAAAGTTGGACTATAAATAAGATCATGTGTAGAAAAACTGATGCTTCTGAATTATGGGTTTGGAGAAAGCTACTGAAAGTTCTCTGGACTGCTAGTAGAGCTAACCAGTCAAGACTTCAAGACATAAGGCCAGAGTGTTCACTAGAAGGGTTGAGAATACTAGTAAAACTTAAATAATTTGGACACATAATAGGAAGGTAAGATTCTTTGAAGACATCCTTAATGCTTGGAAAAATTAAGGGCAAAAGAAAAAGAGGTCAGCAGAGGCTAAGATGGATAGACAGTTTATTGTGAAGCTATGAACATGCCAATGCAACAGCTAAAAGAAGCCGTGATTGACTGACACATCTGGCGTGCGGAAGTACATAAGGTCATGAAGAGTCGGAGTTAACTAAAGAATGAGGAAGAGGAGAATCCTATCATTAATTATTTGTGTACTCCATCTCAGATTCTTTATTTTCCTCTAAGCCACTGGGAGGCTTTTTTTCACAAATAGTAAAACTGAGTAACACTTGTGTGGTGTGTGTGTGTATATATATATATATATATATATATATATATATATATATATATATATATATATATATATATATATATATATATATATACAACTATAAGTAATATAGTAGCCATGTTTTGATGCTCTAGTGTTATGAGTTCAGCTCCCACCGAAGATATTATAAGCATGGCCTTTATAGGTTCTGTCTATATTTGCGTAGGTTGTATCCAGCTGCTTCAGTTTCTGCCAAAAATAAACTAATAGTCTAACTGACTTGGCACCAAACTGGCTTTATGGATAGCGGCGGGAGGGGGGACATATCCCCCCCCCTCCCTCACCTGGGTCTCCTCCTTCTGCCTCTCTTCCCCCCCAAAATGCGGGCAGCGGGCCGGGGGCAGCGAGCAGGCGGGCGCAGAGAATACTTATGTCACTTCCGCGTATCAGCCGCTGGAACGCAGAGTCACCGTCACATGCCTTTTCTGCGCCTCCAATCATTGGAGGCGCAGAAGAGGCACGTGACGCGCCGCAGCGTTTCAGGCTGATACGCGGAAGTGAAGTGAGTACTCTCCGCGCCCGCCTGCTCGCTGCCCCCGGCCCGCATTTTGGGGGGGGAAAGAGAGGCAGAAGGAGGGGACCCAGGTGAGGGAGGGGGGGATATGTCCCCCCTTTCCACCGCTATCCCTGCTGTCACCCCTCCTTCTAGCTATACTGGGGAGGGGCACTATACTACCTACAATGGGGGGGGGGCACTATACCAGCTACATTGGGGCCACTAAACTAGCTACACTGGGGGCCACTATACTAGCTACACTGGGGGGGTCACTATACTAAACTGGGGGCCACTATACTAGCTATACTGGGGGCAACTATGGGGGCCACTATACTACCTATACTGGGGGGGCACTATACCAGCTACAATGGAGGCCACTACTAGCTACACTGGGGACAACTTTATTAGCTACCTTGGGGCCACTATACTAGGTACACTGGGGGCCACCATACTACCTAAACTGGGGGCCACTATACTGGGGCAACTATACTACCTATACTGGGGGCAGCTATACGGGGGGCCACTATACTAGCTACACTGGGGGCAGCAGCACTACCTACATTGGGGGCAGCAGCTATGCTGCCTATCCTGGGGGCAACTATACTAGCTATACTGGGGGCAGCTATATTGGGGCAACTATACTACCTTCACTGGGGGCAACTAGCTACCTATACTGGGGGAAACTGTGCTAGCTACCTATACTGGGGGCAGTGGCGGCGCCGGGGGGTGCTTTGGGTGCTGAAGCACCCCCTAAAATTCTCCAAGCATCCCCCAGCGTGAACTGACTTTCGGCATCTAATAGACGCCGTGTCAGTTCACCGCAGCGGCAGAGCAGGGCTAGGGTAAAATGTCGTCCGAAACCCTGCTCTGGAGACTTTGAGCCTGCAGTGCAGGGATTCGGGCACCATTTTCCCGTAGCCCTGCTCTCAGTGCGGGAGTTTCAGTTACTGGCTGCAGAGGATCGTGGGAGCTGCGCACCGGACAGAGGCCAGGACAGGAGCTCTGCTGTAGGTGAGTAAATGTTTTTTTTTTTATTTATTTATATTAACAGCCAGGTGCATCGTTTATGTTCTGGCCAGGTCTGCTACACGATAGAAGTGTTTTCTGGCCAGGTCTGCCACACGATTGCATGTATTTTCTGGTCAAATCTGCCACACGATTGCATGTATTTTCTGGTCAAATCTTCCACATGATTGCATGTATTTTCTGGTCAAATCTGCCGACATGATTGCATGTATTTTCTGGTCAAATCTGCTACATGATTGCATGTAATGGTGTAAATCAGTTCACTACTGCAGCCAAATAGATCAGCAGGGCTGGCAGGCAACTAGTATTGTTTAAAAGGAAATAAATATGGCAGCCTCCATATCACTCTCACCCCGGGTTCACTTTAAATTACTGTTAGCTCCGCCCTCATCCGGTCATGGTCACGCCAGTTTTTTGCCAGCCCCACCCATTTTTTGCCCATTTTTTTTTGGGGGGGGGGGGGGGGGGGAGGGTGTCTTTCAATACTCAGCACCGGGTGTCAAATGCCCTAGGTACGCCACTGCTTTACATGACACTATGTAAGCCACTCCCTCTAATGCCTTTAGTATTAGTAATGGCCTTCACACCAGTCTGACTTTTCTGCAGAGAAGATAAGTCTACTATGACACAGAAGTCTGCTTATTTTAATAATTGCTAAATCATGCACCATTTATAGTCCTTTCTTCTAACTGTTGTTCCACAGCCTGGATAAAAGATCAGGAAGCTCTGGGAATATTGTCTAGCTTCAAATGTTTTTCTATTGAGTAAAGTTTGGCAAGATCTCAGGCCTGAGCATACACTTTTCGTCTCCTTCATTACAACAGGAGTTTTCTATCTATCATACAGCTAAACAAGACAGAAATCTGCAGGCAAAAAGTTACCGACCGTGAGAGCAAACAAGTAATGTCTGTCTCAGCCACACAAAGCAGCTTTGATTTGGACCGGTTTATGAAATGAGGGACAAGAGCACTCAGACAGGTTATAGGATATCCTCAGGTTTCCCATGCATTGTGTAATATGAAGCCAGAGTCGCTCAAATCTTCCAGGGCCCAACCAAATAAAACATCCCTACTGCACCTTTATTGTGACAGTGAACTAAAGCAAGAAAAGACTTAGCTGTAGGCTTTCTTTCATATCTTACACACACCCACAAATGTGTGTTCTAAGAAAACAAAGAAAGCAAATGTAACCTTGCACTGTTTTTTTTTCCTCAAATGAAAAGTAATCTAAACACAAACCTAATTTCCTATACATTACAAATCTCCTACAAACCACAATCTACACTACTATGCCGACAACACTACTTTCTATTATGCTGATGACACTACTGCTACTTTACCTGTATTGTTATGTAAAGAACCACTATCATGAACATTTTAAACACATACATATAAAATGTACATTTCACCCAGAGTAAAATTCACTATAAATTACTTTTTTTCATATGTTGCTATCACTTACAGAAAGTAGTAGAAGGTTGTCTGATCTGACAGATTTTGGACTAGCCCATCTCCTCTTGGGAGATTCTCAAGATTATCTTTATGGTTTACAAAACCAGTATCTGGAAAGGACCTACACAAATATGTAAGCCACCTTTCCTACTCGTTTGCACAGCATTTTGGCAGTTGGACTGAGCAACTGCAGTTCACTACGTGCTTTTGTAAATAAAGGAATCTCTGAGAAACCCCCATGAGGAGATGGACTAGTCCAAAACTTGTCAGATTTTTTACTGCCTACTGTGACATTTTTAATACATTTTAATCTGGTAGAAATGTACATTTTATATGGATTTACTTTATTTCAAATTTTACAGTTTTTCACAATAGTTGTCCTTTAAAATGTAATATTTTTAATTAGCTGGTAAAATATTTGCTTTTTATGACTTACACTGTATTTGCTTTGGGTGCAACCCCACAACATTTCTGGAGTCTGATTAATTAAAAAATACATGGTTCATATCTATCCATAAACAAAACTTGAAAATGTTGGTAAAGATCTCAATCACAAGCATTCTCCTGTAGTTTATACCGATCCACAACCAAACTGAGAATGTTGATAAAGAGATCAATCAGAAGCATCCTCCCGTAGTTCATAGCAATCCATAACCAAACTGAGAATGTTGGTAAAGATCTCAGTTATGAACAATAAGAAGATGGAATACGACTGAGATCTTTACCAACATTCTCAGTTTGGTTATGGTTAAGTATAAACCATGGGAGGATTGAGATCGTTACCAACATTCTAGGGGCTGGTTCACATGTGGCGCTTTTGCAGCACTTTTCTGATCACCGGCGATCAGCAAAGCGCTGCTGCTAATGTATCCCTATGGATACATTCCCACTGCAGCATTTGCAATCAACCGCAAACACGCTGCATGCAGCACTTTGGTGATGATCTCGCTGTGATTCCTGTTCTATTAAAAGGGAATCATAAGCACAAATCACGGCAAAACAGAAGATTTTGCCTGCCGAATTGCGAAAGTGATCGCTGTTTAGCTTCCAAAGTGAACTGGCCCTAAGTTTGGTTATGATTAGGCATAAACCACAGGAGGATGCTTGTGATTGAAATCTTTACCACCATTCTCAGTTTGGTTATGTATAGCCATGAACCATGGAAGGATGCATGTGACTATCCATAACCACACTTGGAAAAGATCTTAGTCACAAGCATGCACCTGTGGTTCATAGCTATCCATAACCAATATATGCATAGAATGTGTTTTTTTTTTGTATTTACAGTATTCTACAATGAATGATTATATAGCTCTGCCTATAAACGGCTGCATACTTAATTACAAGATTACTTGTATTAAAAAATATAGAAAGATAGTGGGCTTCTTGCCAGAATTAGAAAAAAGGAGTTAGTAAAGTTAATATAACTGCATAGAGGCAAACCACACACATATCCTATTCATCACCTTGCATCATACACTGGAAGCGTAGAGTAATAGCTGCAAAATAATATAAAAGAAAAGCAAAACAAAAATCATGTGAAATAGTACAAAGGCAAGCAGGAAAAACAGGCACATGAGATCACAGTTTGACATGGGGCAGCAGCAGAGAAATGTGAGTCAGAACCCTAAAAAATTCAAAACAAATTTCTCTTCCCACCTTCAGCTGGTACAGACACGTTCTCACTGCACCATAGCCGGCGCCTAGTCTATCATCTATGCAATTATAACAATGACAATGAGGCTGTTATAACAGCATTCATCAACAACTAACATAATATTTCCACAATACAATAAAAACTAAAAGGAAAAAAAAAAGTATCTTTAGCATACTGTATGCACCTAATTTACACAAGTATAAGGAACAGAGGAGAAAAATGTGGAGGGTATTCCTAGGGCAACTAACTAACTAGTTATTTTCATACACTAGCTTACAGTTAAGGATGAGATCTGACAGGTTCCTGTGGGCACCGCAAATACTTGGGTCTATTGCTTTCACATCTGACTCTGTAATGCGAGTCTGATTCAGTAAGCAGATATCTGACTGGCTTCTGTGGTTAACAGTGCTATTCCTTTGCTTCATAGCAGAGGCATGATATCTATGCAAAACTTTACAGATTTGCTTATTTGGCTGTCTACTAAACAGCATGTACTTGGAGAAGTAGGTGGTGATGTTCTGCTGAGAGTCTCTCTCACACAGTAGCAATTTACTGAACAGATCTACTGCAGCTGATTGCATCTGGCCCACAGTGTCATCAAATTTATTTAAAAATGCTTTCACCACTTTGCATTATATCAGGCCTACAAGCACCTGAGCCCTAAGCATATATGGCTAAGTGTTGAAACTATGAAGCCTCATTGTGAAGGGAAAGGGGACACTAGACACAAGGAAACTGTAAAGGGAGGGAGGTCCACCAGACACCAGGGAACTGTATAAGGGAGGGAGGTCCACTAGACACCATGGAACTGGATAGGGGAGGGAGGGCCACTAGACACCAGGGCAATGTATAGGGGAGGGAAGGAGCCACAATGCACTAGGAAACTGAATAGTGGAGGGAGCGGGAAGAAAGGGGGGGGGGGAGGGCGAACATTCGATACCAGAAAACTGTACAGAGGTGACATCGAGCGTGGACCACAACTTGGTCCCAGTTTTAAATTTCGGACCATTCTGTATTTGAGTTGGACACCCTTTCTCTAATAGTTATATTTGGGGAGCATGCCTTTTTTATTAAATCACCCCATCTAATTTATTAAAGTTTGTCCGTTTATTAATCTTGAGTAAAAATATAATAAAAGAGATTTGCGCCAATGCCTCTGCTTATACAGTATTGTATTTTTCCATTCAGACTTGTTAAGTACCAAACTCTGCTGTTTGTAACTTACCCAGAATGCACTGGACTTGAGACGAGATTGACATTATCCAGTGTGTCTGCAGCCCAGCTATAGTGCCTCAGTGAGTCGGAGTCAAATTCTCTCGTAAAGGAAAGGTGCTGAAACAGAAAAGGTTTAAGGCTGTTTAAATCAAGGAAGAAAAACATCAGATAACTGGAAAATTACTAAAATTGCCTTTCTACTTTTCCCAGTTTCCTATATGTATATACTGCTGTATATTGGTACGCAGCCCTGCCCTCCCAAAGATGCTTAGCCTAGGCTGTTTAGCTAGAATTCTCCTCTCAGAGCATTCTGGGAGACCAGGTATTATTTTCACTCAATTCTCAGAAACAAACATTCCACAGACATCGCAGGAATTGAACAGAGGCACCAACAGGACAAAATACGCTAAACACTTTAAAATTGCTGAAGAGGCAGTGGTGGAATTACCCCCACAAAGCAGACGTAAAACTGTCAATTTTCAAAGGTTTAGATTTATTAATATACTCCAAAAAACAGCTGCAATGCGTTTCGCAGGCGTGGCCCCGCCTCATCAGGCAATAGGGGATGGAGCATTCAGCAACAAGTGTCTAGGTCTCAGCCTAGCTCCTCTGAGGCAGAGGCGCTAGGCTGAGACAGAAAATATACAGTGCTTCACCAGCAGCAATCAGCACACAGGCAGCTCTGCATTCTCTCCTAGCTCCTCTCAGCAGCTGAATCAGATTGGACTGTGTATAGCAAGGTGCCACTAGCCATAGATGCTATGCACTATCAGGATCAGGGAGGGTCACTGTAAAGTAGATTATTTCACGGCTTTGGTGTAGTAACAATAACATAGCCCATAGTGGCACCCTGAGACTTTATTGGTTACAAAGGACTTTTCAACTATGAAGAGTTATTTGGGCCCTGAATACAGATGGCTGAACATCGCGAACAGTCGTTCATGGCGAACCCCATAGACTTTAATGGCAGACGAACTTCTAAAACCTTCAGAGCATCTCTGCAGCCACAATTTTGTTAAAAAAGGTGTACAAAATGTCCAAAAACCCAGACAGTGTTATGACCCAGATGTTAACTGTTTTTAAGGAGATGTCAATGGTTGCCAATGGCAGTTAATAGCTAAGGCCCTTGAAATTGAGTCTGGGACACACAGACAGGCATAAAAACCAAGGGAGGAGAGACTATGCCAACACTGTGAGCAGAAGACCCTCGAGGATCACTGAACTGCCCCAAAGATACTGCACCCTGGGAAACCTTCTTTGGGAAATTGATGGAGCCATTACCAGACTTTTACACATTAGAGGATGAGAGAAAAACTATACGTTCTACTAGGAGAAGAGGAATTCACAGTGACAATCGCAGCACACTATGTCACAGCATGCCACAGACTGAGAGGAGCATAAATGAACTGTAAACCTAAAAATGTCCCCTAACTGCTTACCCATAGTACCCCACCCCCTTCCATGTCCCCCATTTCCCTTTGCTTTGGGAAGGCCAAGAAAGTTATTTTTGATTTTATGAGATCCATCCCGCAGTACATCTCTACAGAGCTGTGCAGATATCTCAAATAGAGTTGTCAGACAAAGCCCTGGAACCAGCTTGTCTATGCAGAATGTTGGCGTAGTGGTTAGTACATTCGCCTTGCAGTGCTAGGTCCCCAGTTTGAAACCCAGCCAGGGCACTATCTGCATGGAGTTCGTATGTTCTCCCTGTGCCTGTGAGGGTTTCCTCTGGGTACTCTGGTTTCCTCACATGTCCAAAAAATATACAGATGAGTTAATTGGCTTTCTCCTAAATTGGCCCTCCCCTTCACTTGCTCCTTACTGTGCTGCACTGAATACTTAAGATCAGCCAGGCGAACGGTGCACATTGATGGCACATATACTTCAAATACAGGACGTGACATCACTGCTCACTTGTATTTGAAGTATACCCGCTGTGCACAGTTACCCTGGTGATCTCTTCACTGCTGCCAGGTTACCGCTGATCTGAGGGTCCGCTCGACTGCGCAGGCCCACTGGTGGTACTTGAACATTTTCAAGGGAAAGAAGTGGTACAATTCGTGAAAAAATAAATAAATTATATCGCGCTTTTTTCCTGGCGGACTCAAAGCGCCAGAGCAGCAGCCACTAGGACGCGCTCTATGGGCAGTAGCAGTGTTAGGGAGACTTGTCTAAGGTCTCCTACTGAATAGGTGCTGGCTTACTGAACAGGCAGAGCCGAGATTCGAATCCTGGTCTCCTGTGTCAGAGGCAGAGCCCTTAGCCATTACACCATCCAGCCACCAGGTTGAAAAGCCCTGCTGTACATGGACATTTGACTGTAGTAGGGATTAGATTGTGCGCACCCTCTGAGGGACAGTCAGCGCTATATAAATACTAAATAATAATAATAAAGTACAGCATAAAAGAGTAGCCTATTCTCTAGTCTCTTGCTGCCACTCATCACACTGACAGGAAGCAGATGGAATGATTTTTCCACTGCACATCGTCCTTTGTTGGCCATTTCTACATAATGGAAACTTTATTGTGCTGAACATATTGACACACATGACACGGATAATCCTATGCGAGTGGCTCACAATTACCTATTAGTCCAGGTGCGGCCCATAGACCTTTTCCTGCCAAGAGCTTTCCCTTTTCATTAATAAATGTATTATTTATCCACCTGATGGTCTTGTGTTGTTTAGCAGGCAGACCTAGTCCTGAAGTACAGCAGATGGTTTCCTAATACTTATATGCTATAATGTGATTACATCGTCGTATCACTTCTGATTATTGTGTTACAAAGCTGTGGAAAGGGCGAAAGGTGTTTCCAGTGCTCTTCTCAATGTGGATACTCAACTCTCTGTTCCAAACTCACTGCTTAGCCAGACGAAAGCTAGCAAATACTATAAATAGGCCAGACATAGGGTATAAAGTCATTAGTAAAAGAATAAGTGAACTTATGCCTTAAAGGACATGTGTAGAAATTGTTTAAAGGACAATTGTAGTGAGAGGTATATGGAGGCTGCCATATTGTGTATTTAATCAGCCAATGACATGGACAGTATTAATACTATTGGAGGACACTTGCATAAGCATGTTATTGAGGGACACACTTATTTTATTGGGAGACATGCTGTCTAATTATATAACTGGGGGACACATGCTGCATTATTATGGTATTTACTAGGACACCTGCTGCAGAACTATGTTATTAGGCAACACATACTGCATGATTATATTACAGGAGGACACATGCCGCACACTTGTGTTATTGGGGTACGTACATTTGCTGCATAATCATGTTGTCTGGGAAATTTGCAGTTTAATATCTGAGATTTCTATAAGCGATTATTCTAAAGAGCAGTGCATGTATTGTCTAGATTTTCTATTTTACTGTGTCTTATATGGCCATTTATACAGTAGATCAGACTTTTCTCAGTTTACAGGAGAAAGCTCCATTCAAAGCTTTATAAGGTGCCCACTTCTGTGTCTGCACAGAGCGCTCCAGACTACGTGGGCGCAATCTGCTTGGCCACACACTCGCGCAGGCACAGAAGACGCCGACACAGTGTCTGTCTGTATGCTAACCCTTGAGGCAAGCAGCTGGTCCAGTCCATTATGCACATTATTTTACCTTACCCCCAATCCATTGTGAACAGGCAGCTCCCTGCCACTGCGTATGGCACATCTTACTCCATGGTGCGCGCAGCATATTTTGTCACCAATATCTAGTAGGGTTTATGCACCGTGGTGCTTGTTTATGTTCTGCTCATTAAGGGGAAATGCATACAAATAATAGTTAGTGCAATGGCTCTGTGGAATTATTCAAAGGGGCAAAAATCAAAAACGGATTATAACCATGACTAGAGGGGTGATTTGGGGTTGATATGGCATGCTGAAAGGTCCACCTAAAGGCTGTTCCTTAGGTCAACACAGGCCACTTGATTTGAAGTTCACAGTTAGTTCTCAGCGTTACTCTGTAACATTTTGCTTCTAGTCTTTTTGGCACAGAGCTTGAGAAGAACAGCTGAGGGTTGTTTATGGAATAAGAAGCCTGTGCAATGATGGATTAATAGAAGGTCAGTCACAGGACTGTATACCTTCCCACTCAGCATGAGCATATACTGCATACATAATACAAGCCTGAAGCAATTACACTGTACAGGAAACTAAAATGTACACAATTAGAGCACTAAATCATTTCTATAGCCTGATTAGCAAGTTCCTACCAATGAATCATCCCAGTTACATCTTTTCTATTTTTCTGGTCAAAGACAAACTCCTCGCACCTATCCCCCCCCCCCCCCACACACACACAATTTGGTCCAGTTATATATTCATGTGAAAGCCCTTCTTCTGGGCAGTTTCGGGGGGGGGGGGGGGGGGGGGGGAGGGGGTTCTTGTTTTGCTCTGCCAGCTCCCTCTCCATCTCTCAATTCTTGCAAGATACAATTAATGGAGTGGGAAAAAAATGTAAGTACCTTTTTTTATGTAAATAATGACCACGGTTCCTCTATGGACTGGCAGGCTCTGATACACAAGACTACGGGAGCCTGCCAGACTAAACCATGATCCTCCATCCCCCATGTAGTCTTAATCCCTGCCATCCGATAACCCTTAAAGGACAACTGACCTGAGAGGGATATGAAGGCTTTTAAACAATACCAGTTGCCTGGCAGCCCTTTCAGACGTGAAACGATAATGACCATCATGGTGGATCAGATCTTTAAGATCCCTAACGACTCCCGTGCGAAGTGCTGCAACCAATTTAACTCTCATTCGCGCCTGACTTGTGCCGACGCATGACATTGCAGGATCCCGCGGGTAGAAAGATGGATCGGGGAACCTAGTTTGTCAGGAAGCGTCGCTGTGTGGTTCCCTGATACATTGTCAGATTAGTAATCAGCTTCAGAGTTACATGGATATGAAGTCAAGGAGAACACAACAGAGTGTGTGTGTGTGTGTGTGTGTGTGTGTGTGTGTGTGTGTGTGTGTTTTGTTTTGCAAGCAAATAATTGACAATAACAACCAACAATTTTAGTGTATAATAACATTGCAAATAACACCATCAATACAATAATGATCTGTACAAACTATTGGTAAAGACAGGCTACATACCTGCTCCTTTGAAGGTGCAAGGAGTTCTTCAATCATCATACTGTCCCGAGCGAAGGAACTTCTGTTCAGAGTGTAGGACCTATCCGAACTGAAGGAGCGGAGGCTGTTGTTGCATTTATAATATACCACAGTACACGCAGATGACAATGAAATGGATGAAAAAAAAACACAAAAGGAAAAATGAATGCAGCTTCCAGGGCAAAGTGGAATATGGTGAATTATATTTGATCAATGTCACAAAAAGTTCTGATTTCAGAAAAACATGTGAATGGAAGATCTTAAATGTCTGCATTTTAGATGTAAAGGACATTTGCTTTTGGTAAACCTAAAAAAAAAAATATCAATACAAGAGTACTGAAGCTCTGGTCATTCAGTTTGATAGTGTGGTTTGTTTTCAGATTGAACCCTGGAAGATACATGAAGGACAACACCCAAGCCAAATCTGCATCTAAGGCACAAACCAAATTCAAGTCCAACCAAACATCCATCAAGTCAAGCTAACTTCATGCACTTCATTGTTAAAGTGGAACTGCAGCCAAAACGTTTGTCCATCTTGAGAAGAGTGGGGAAGAATTAGCAGCTTTGTCCCGTTTATTATTTCCTGTCTCCTCATTGGGAACGTTTTGGGCCCAATGCAGAGTGGAAGCAATGCTGAGCAATGCACTCAGCACCATCACCTGACTAGTCCTAACCACGTGGTGTAGCACCATCCAATTAAATATGACTGTATAGGGCCCGGTGTCCAGCACAACAAAATTCTGCTGGCCTGACTGTTTTGCACACTGCACTGGACCACAGGGATGTGAATGGGTGAACTGTCTTCAATAGGAAAGCCCAACTGTGATTTGGGGATGAGTGTTAGTAGGGTGCCTCACATGGCTTGGCTTCCCCTGTTAAGGACCCCTAAATATAATTTCTCATCTCTCCTAACACCTGAAACACAGTAAAGTCACATTCCTAACCAGGTTACACACAATAATGGTAAACCTCTAATTTTGAGCATTGCCCTCTCAATTAAATTGTTTTCATTATTATTTCATTAATTGTATTTATTTTACTGTGACCTACTCATCTCTTTGACACAAAACAGGTTTCTTAGGTACATGACTTGCAAGCAAAAATGTCACTTGCACTGATCATTTTGACTTAAACCCCTGGGTTAGGATGGGTTCTCCTCACTTGCCTCATACTGTGGTTGCTAGTCTTGCAACCCACACTTGTGAGTACCTCTTCATTACACTAATCTACATACATCTGGTGCAGTTAAATACTACACTATACAGGGCTCCTGTGCTTTGTGTGTTTTTTTTCTGGGCCTTTGGACTACACCAGACACCAGCCTAAGGATCTGGATAATGGATAAAAGGCCTATGTTCCCTGCAACTATGGGTATACGGTGCATTTCATTTGGTCACTGTATTTATAACATCTGTCAAGCATAAGTCAGACTTCCTATGCTAGGTACACACTATGAGATTGTCTGGCAGATTTACTGTCAGATCGACTATTTCCAACATGTCTGATCTGATTTCCGTTTTATATTCACTTCTATCGGAAATTGATTGGAAATGGATCGGAAATCAGATCGGACATGTTGGAAATAATCGATGTGACAGTAAATCTGCCAGAAAATCTCATAGTGTGTACCTAGCATTAGGGTCAAGGAGCAGCAAGAGGATGCTGTCACTATGCAGTGATGCTTGCACTCTGCTCAGTGACAGAACGTTCCAAAATACAAAACCACCCAAAATAAAGCAACATTAATGAAATGAAATGCTAACATTTGTATAGTTCTTTGTTCCTGTTTTCTGATGGACTCAAAGAGCTTCAGAGCTGAAGCCACTTAGGGCATCCTGGAGCATCTGGGAGTCTTTCCCTTGGACTCATTACTGGTTACGTATTGCCTCCAACCAGAATTCAAATCCTGGTCTCCTACATCAAAGATGGTGCTCCCAAGCATACGACTATCCAGTCATCAGTTTGTTAAACGTAGACATGATAGGGTGGCCTTTCTCAACCTTTTTACCCTGGAGGAACCCTGCAAATAACTTTTGGATCTCAAGGAACCCCTGCAAACAATTTTTTTTATCTCAAGGAACCTCTGAATTTATTTTTCCAGAGGCATGGTCTTTAAAGGAAGGTGAGGCTGTTAATTTCACTAACTCCTATTACACTGTCACTCGTTATACTGTGCTCATTATTATTCTGACCCCCAATTTAGTGCTTGTTTTTACAGTACCCCCTATTATAATGTGTTCTATTATACTTCCTCCATGATGAGGGAAAATGCCAAGGAACCCCTGCTGAGTCCTGAAGGAACCCTGGTTGAGAAAGCCTGTGATAGGGCATTGCTTCTTGCCCCAGCACGCTGACACTGAAGCCTAGAGTGGGGCAAATGTGTTGGCACAAGACCTAAGCCTGGTGCACACCTTGAATTTTGAATGCCCAATCACTGACCAAATTTACCACCTCCATTTAGTATGAGAGTTTACCTACATAATCTGCCCATAGAAATATAAATCTAAATCTGGTGACCATCATATTATATGGAGGTGGTAAAATCAGCCCATCATTGGCCTATTAAAATTGGATTGGAATACACAAAACAAAAGCTGGTTATGAAAGACCTGACTTCTATATTTCTTCCCAGTAAAAAACAATCACACGTTCCTTAACATGAATTAGAGTTACATGCAGCATTTCATGTTCAGTTAAAAAAAACCACAAAGGATTCGAACAATCTATTTCTTTGCCATTTTTCCACAAATGTCTTTAATGTAAATGTTGGCATTTTATTTTCAAGGCATATTAGTTTCACATCTCCTGCATTGTCAAGGCAGCCATTAATGAAACTAGGAGAGGAGGAGAAGCTAACACAGTACAATCCCATGATGGATGTTCCACTTTCATTACAAAAAAATTCAAATAGGTTTGAAATATACTGTATTTTTTGGACTAGAAGACTCACTTTTTTAACCCCCCCTGGCGGTATGAAAAATTCCGCCAGGGGGCAGCGCAGCAGTTTTTTTTTTTTTTAAATCATGTAGCAAGCCCAGGGCTCGCTACATGATAGCCGCTGCTCAGCGGCACCCCCCCCCCGCCCGCTTCGATCGCCTTCGGCGATCTCCGATCAGGAAATCCCGTTCAAAGAACGGGATTTCCTGGAGGGCTTCCCCCATCGCCATGGCGACGGGGCGGGATGACGTCAGCGACGTCGGGACGTCATTGGGAGTCCTGATCCACCCCTCGGCGCTGCCTGGCACTGATTGGCCAGGCAGCGCACGGGGTCTGGGGGGGGCGCACGCCGCAACAGATAGCGGCGATCGGTCGCGGGCCGGCGGCGATCAGTGTGCTGGCGCAGCTAGCAAAGTGCTAGCTGCCAATTTACAAATGCGACAAAATGGGGCTTTAAATGAACACATAATTGTCTTTTATTTCTTCATATCAAAAGGTCTTCACAGTAACGGACACACAGGTAGACATAATTTTCAGATCTCCCAATAACAACCAAAACGACTGCCTGACACGTGTTTCACGATCAAAGATCGCTTCTTCAGAGGCATACAGTATACATGTATATCACATGTGAGTCCAAATGGAGACCACAGACCACAATCTGTAAAAATATGAAGACCACACCAGGTGGACCCGCGTCCAAAGATAAACACCGTCCGTGCCAATGCGGAAGTGTTGGCACGGACGGTGCTTATCTTTGGACGCGGGTCCACCTGGTGTGGTCTTCATATTTTTACAGATTGTGGTCTGTGGTCTCCATTTGAACTCACATGTGATATACATGTATACTGTATGCCTCTGAAGAAGCGATCTTTGATCGTGAAACACGTGTCAGGCAGTCGTTTTGGTTGTTATTGGGAGATCTGAAAATTATGTCTACCTGTGTGTCCGTTACTGTGAAGACCTTTTGATATGAAGAAATAAAAGACGAATATTTGTTCATTTAAAGCCCCATTTTGTCGCGTTTGTAAATTGGATGTCTAATTAGGGGTGGAACTGTACTATTGAATTTTATCTGCAACGTGTTGTATAAAGTGCTAGCTGCGTCCAGCAAAAAAAAAATTATGTAAATCGGCCCAGCAGGGCCTGAGCGGCACCCTCCGGCGGCTTACCCCGTGTCCAGCACGGGGTTACCGCTAAGGAGGTTAAGGAAACAAAAGTCACTGCGTCTTATAGTCCAAATAAAGGGAGTTTCGGACTTGTGAACACCTGCCAATAGGAAACTCCAACCCGCCGCAGTGTCGGGGACTCCCTGTACTGTACCCATGCAGAGGAGGACACGGGGACACAAAGGGGCATAGACATAGAGGAGGACACAAGGGGCATTGAGGAGGACACATGGAGGATAGAGGCCGACACAGGAGGACACGGGGAGACACAAGAGATACAAGGGGGCATAATCCACAAGATGCCCCTTCACCATGGGTGCACCAGGTTTACTATATATATTTTTCCCCTGGTTTTTGTTCTCTAAATCTAGGTTGCATCTTATGGTCAGGAGCGTCTTAAGAGTCCGAAAAATTACGAGAACTCAAAATAATTATAGCAATGGTGTGCCAAGACTCGCTTCTCATAACCAGAGGGGATCAGTCTATGTAATTATAGCAAAGTCGGCACCACCGTAATTGTTATAAGTTCTGTATTGTATCATGTATAGATGCAAGCCATTCTCCAGCAACAGACCACTGTTGCAGGGGTGCTACCCCTTTTGTCAAGCTGCTCAGAACAGTAGTAGTTGAAAGGTGGACATGCAAAAAAGGCAAAAGGAATATTTTAAAATTATCATTATTGATTTTTAAAGCGCCAACATATTTTTTTTTACTTTTTGTTTGTGAACTTGAATGCTTGGTATTCTGAATTCATTGTTTATATGCTGTACATCACCCATTACAATAACATATGAATGTTTTAAGCTTGCTTAGAAAGTTTGGAAAGAAAAAAAAATTACAAAAACTTCAAGATGGTAGCCTCCATTTCAAAGTCACCTCAAATTCACTTTAACATTATTTATGCTATCCAGGGCAGGCCCTCCAAGTTTCTACAACTATGTGCAAAGTTGCAGCCTGTGTCCAATCAGACTCCTCAGGATCTCTGACATCTCTAATGAATGGTTAGCTTCCAATCACGAGATGATTGCCACCTTACAGAATAGCTGCCACAAATTTAGGTGATGATTAACTAAGCTGCTAGTCTTATTAGTTTGTTTCAATGGCAAACACGAAAAGCTGCTTAAACTCACTTACACTGAATGATATGAACCCTTCATTACTGAAGGTACAAACATAAAAAGCATAAAAACACTGTTTTCTGATGACAAAAAAAATAATAATAATCACACCACAGCACAAGAATGACCAGTAAGAATGGGAATGAGCAAAGGTTATAAAAGCAACATGTCATGAATTCCATGCTTTCTTACCTGACTTTAGGACTATTTTAAAGAAATGTATTATGACAAAAGAAAAAAAAAGTAAAAATAAAAGAAAAAAGAGGCAGTAAATGTAAAGGTATAAAATGATCAAATTGTTGAATTGTACCTACATGTTATAAACATTTATATTTATTGTTAATTGCTATTAATTTCTGAATTCCAAGAAAAAAATGTTTCATATATTAGGAATATAACATGTAGGCCATGATTTCATAAGCAAAGAAACACCAAAATAGAATATAAAATATGACTAACTATATTTGGAAATGATTCAGTACTCCTAGATTACTGTATATTCTGTCATATAAAACTACTTTTTAACCCTTGAAAATCTTCTGAAAATTAAGGGGTCGTCTTATACGCCGGGTGTCATTGATGCCGGGTGACATGCCCTATCCTGTTGACTCTGAGATCTCGCTGCTGAGGACTGTAGTGAAGCGGAGCAGGCGCACATGTGCCAGATCTCAAAGGCAGAGAAGGAGATAAATAGGATACAAGGGTGGGCCAGACGGGTGAAAGAGGCTTGTTTTATGGGCTCACCGCGATCTATTCTTCCATACCGCTCTGATAAACAGGGAGAGCTGACCAATCCGCTTAGGGAGAGTTGACCAATCTAACCAGTCGATCACCTATATACATTTATATACTAGGTACCACATACAGTACAGCACCAGTATCTGTTCATACATAGCACCAGTATATGATGTTTTTTAATTTTTATTTGGTGATCGTTGGAAGAGGGGTAGTCTTATACAGCGAGAATATCCCAATCTCTGTATTTTAACTGGAAAAGTTGGGGGGGGGGGGGTCATCTTATTCGCCGCCCAAGTCATCTTATACGTTGGAATATACGGTAATTTCTTTATAACTCATAGAACGCATTCTCAGTCAAGGGTAAGCTCAAAGGCAACAAAGCTCCTCAAGACATCATACATACTGACACCATGTTTTCATATACTATGTACAGTATATGTAAAAGCAACATGCCATATTCACCTAAACTAATTCCAGTCACTGAAATGGGATAGTACACCTATTAATGAAGCCAATCTGAGATCCAGTAGCTTTCCATTTGATTTCATTGGATTCTGCAGTTACTGTCCAAAGATTGCTGTAAACAGGTACAGTGGTCTATGTCTTGCTCACTTCCTCTTATGACTATTTCTGAAAGAGTAAGATAACAGGAATTGCTGTCTGAAGTTATAGGAGATATTACCCGACTGTGTTTACATTATTCCTATGTGCCATGTTCATCTCCCCTGTGCCACTCACAAACCATCGCATAGGTGGACTGAAACAGCAGCCGTCAATTGGTTTGGCGGGGAGGGGAGAGCATTTGGATGTTGGAGAGAAGTCAGTGGAAAGATGGAGGAGAGATGAACTGCAGTGTCTTGCCCTAGTGAGACACTGCGAGAGCAGCTTACAACTAGTCTGGAAAGGTAGTCAAGAGGTCACATGACCACTGCTTTAAGGTAAAATAAAAACTTCTTCAGAAGTGACAGGAAATGAGCAGAAATCCCCCATTTAAATTTCGGATGGCAATAATAACAGTCTGACAGAGATTTTATCTCTAGCCACATGATACAAACATACGTATATTGGTAAAAATAAAAAACACACATCAGATTGTGCATCTCTAAATTATAGTACAGCTGATCGGCAATCTGAAAGTATTTGTGTTTTGGGTCTCTCACAAGGATACTAGAACTTTGTGCTTGTCTTGTGATTCAGTTGTTGAATTATTGGGGAGCAAGCGCCATCCGGGTTGCTATGAAATGCAGCACCGTAATAGCAATTGACGTGTAGTGCAGTTGCTGTGCATGTAACATGTAGCAGATAGTTGCAGCCTGATCAGATGTTCATGCAGGAGACGTGAGCCCAGTGGCGTAGCAATAGGGGTTGCAGAGGTAGCGAACGCATCAGGGCCATTGGGCCAGAGGGGCCCCATGGGGCCCTTTCTCAACCAAAGTATTAGCTGTTTATTGGTCCTGGGGGGGGGGGGGGGGGGGGTTAATAATCACTTCTATAGATGCTTTGAATAGTAGTAATCATTAGCAAACTGTTCCCATTCCCTTCTTGCACCTCTGACACTGTGGTTGTCCTTGGCAGGTTTTGTTGTGCCGTATCAATTGTTACATATAGAGTGCTGGGGGGGGGGCATGTAAAACTTGCACCGGGGCCCATAGCAACGCTTCTGCGTCAGCCATCCCCTTATCCGTACCAAACACTTTGGTACCTAAAGCTATAAGTGCTAGAGGATGCAATGGAGCAGTTGACTGTCGGTGGATGCACTACCGCAAATGCCTGTGTGAATGAAGCCTTAGGAGTAGTTCACAGTGCTCAGTTACATTGCAGAATAATTCTGCCTGTCAACTCACTGCCCATACAATTCTATGTATGTACATCACTGCATAATTTCTTTCTCACTGATTTTTTCACTTTTTCCATATATATTCATGTTTGAATTGCATAATATATACACACATACATACACACATATATTACATCCAGAACCCGAAGTCTGGCCACTTCAGTTTCTGGGCAGTCAAAACTAGAAGTGGCTGCCTCGCTGTGGCCAATGTGCGAAATGAATGAATTCCTGGTGGCTAGTCCGCCGTTCCTGTCCCCTGGCTCTGGCTCCTCCCATTCCCATTGGCTTCTGGTGGCCGTGGACACACGCAGTGCAGCCCAAGTCGTTTGTCGCGGCGTGGAAGCAGAGCAGGAATGTGGCAGTAATTGCTTCTGCCAGCACCTGCTCTGCAGGAAAGAACGGCAGGAATCCCTGATTCCCTGCCGCGAAAAAATGACTCTGGCTGCACTGCTTGTGTCTGACAGTCAGACCTCAATAGGAGGGGGCAGGGGGAGGGGCCAGAGCCGGGGGGGGGGGGGGGAGAAGATCTGAGCTGCCAGGAATTCATTCATTTCACACATTGGCCGCAGCGAAAGGACCACTTCTAGTTTTGACCGACCATAACCCAAAGTGGCCGTAACGTATACTGTATATGTTTTTGAAACAGAGATGGGAATTGAAATATGACTAATGGTGCTGCCTAAACTTATTAGATAAAAAAAAAAAAAAAAAAAAGAAACCCAATAGAAACCTGATTCAATATCAACTAAAATGCCACCTTTTCTAGATTTATGGTATACTGTTCTTATTTTGTTTTTGTTTTGTTTTTTTACCTCTAAGGATGAGGAAGGGACACAGCAGTGGCAGGTAGTATTTTGCCATCATTCTGCTTTCCTGTTATGATCTTGTAGGATGTACACTATAGCTGTAGTACCGTATAGATTATATTTGTGTTATGTTATATAAATAGCTGCATGTGGGAGTAGCCACTAGGGAAGACAGCTTGGCTAAATAAAATGATTCCGAATATAACATGCTAGTCATGCGGTTTGCCGCCAAACTTCTGACAAATTCAGAAAAACTACGACCACCAAGAACATACACTTTTTTACGTTCACAAGCAGAGGGGCAGAAATTCTAGACCGTTTAATTATGTGCTTAAACGTCTGCCGGACAAAACAAACGAACTGCGGCATAATCCAAAATGCTGACATTAATCTCCATAAGCACACTGCCTTGTTTGTTCCAGCTTTGCCTAAGCTTCCCAGAGAATGTGAGGTGGTGTCAGCGCTCCCAGAACTCCAGAGAGGAGAGACAGCAATATCTCAGCCCATGGAGTCTTAACAGGCCTGAATTCCACATGTAAAATGTAATATCCTGATAAATTGATGGGCGTTGGGTTCCTCTAGAGAGTCATGCAAAAACATGAACTGTATTATGCTGGAAGACTGTCCTCGTCATGCCTGTCAAATGTGCTGGTAGATCTCTGGTTTGCTGTAGCAGAATGCTTCACATGCTGAGGCACTAAGATATGGAATATGTATACGGTAGTTATATGATGGGTATTTGTACAGTTGTGTATATCTGCAAGGAGGTTGATCACCTCAGAATCTTGTTCCGCAGCCTATCCTCACCATGCAAAAATGACGGCATTTGCAATAACAAATCCTGAGGCCTCTTGCACATTACATGCGATTCAGATTTCTAATCGATTTTCACATGCGATTCCGATTTTTAATCAGTACTGCATGCTGCATTTTTTCTTGCGTTTTTATTTTGATAGCATCCAGGGAAAATCGGAATTGCAAATCGGATTTGCAGTGTGCAAGGTGCCTAAATGCGTTTGTTTCTTATCTAAATAAAAATATTCAATTTTATTTTTTGCAAGAAAACATTTCTACCTGCGTCTCCGATTGGTAGAGCTTCCACTTTCAGGTTTCACTACCTAGCTTGCTGCAGCCTGTATGTCGGCACTCACTGTTCTCCTCACCCCTAATCAAGGCCACATTTATACTTTTTGTGCCCTAGTCCAAGTATGTTGTGTGGCCCACCTTTCATGTACAGAAGCGCCCCTCCCTTCCCAGATGCAGCCCCCCCTTCCATGTGTATCATCCATGTACTGTAGCCCCTCTCTCACAAACAGCTTCCTTGGGCAACAGTTTCCCTTTTTCATGCATTGCTGCCTATTTTCAGCCTCCTAATTCAGCATTTTCAGCTTCCTCTTTCATGTTTAGGTTCCCCCTTGAGCAGCAGCTGCCCAAGGCCTAGGCCTGTGGGGCCTTTCCAGAAATCCGGCCCTGCCACTAATCTTTAAAGTGGTTCTCTGGGGCTTCTACCGGCCCCCTGTAGCAGTAATGTCCCACGCCGTCCTCCAATGATTCGCCGTTCCTCGCTGCCGGCCCCGGTCTAACGCAGCATCCCATCCGACTGAGCGGCCGCATGCGTCCTCTCTCATGCGCGCGTCATTGGAAGCTTACTGCGCAGGTGCAGTACAAGAAAACTTTGTACTGCGTCTGCACAGTAAGCTCCAGATAACGCGAAAGGGAGCGCGCATCGTCTGTTTAGACGAATAATTGCCCGGTGCCGGTGGCGGGCAACTGGTGATCAGAGGAGGATGGCGCAGGGCATGACAGCTACAGGGGGAGGATATAAGCCACAGGTAACTGTCAGATTTTATTTTCAACCCCCTCCCCCCCCCCTCCCAGAGGACCCCTTTAAATTCTATTCTCATTATGGGATTCTATCCTGCCTTAAACTTAACACACATCCATCCGGCCCCCAGTGACTAATTTTTTTCTCTACATAAACCTAAAAGAACCCACTTATGGGTAAAACCATCATAATACTCGTCTGCAGGATCAGTTAATCTGGAGCTGAAAACAAGTGCTGTGCTAAAATGAACAGATTACACTGTATGCTGTGTAATAACCCAGCAGCCTGGAGTATGTGTTCGCCCAGGCCCTGTACATCTCATTCATTCTAACCATTCATTTAAAAAAAAGGTAATAAACAGACTTCAGGACTATCATAAAATGGGACATCACCTTTTTATAAAGCCCCTGTTGGCAACTGCTGCTCAGTACAGTCCCCTGTTGGCAACTGCTTTTCAGTACAGAGGCTGGTGGGGCAACTGAAGCTTCTCGGTTAAAATACATATCTTTTTAATAATTTCCTGGAAAGAAAAATCACTCACCAAATCCACTACCATGAAGTTTGATTTTCCTCCCAATCAATAGCAAATGTGTAGTAAATAAGGGTCAGTCTGCTATGGAAAGTTAGAAGCTATTAGAATTTTGAAGTGTATATTTGAAGTGATGGACTTTATGATCCTGACATGCCCTGAACAAGTATTAGGCCTTTTACACTTACATCACCGCATTCTGAAAACACAGCAAACACGGATTTGCATTGTAGAAGCAATGACAGCCCATCACTAGGCCAATTCCATATAGATTTCATGCTGAAATCTACCAGTAATCTGTCTGCGGTGTATTGGCAGCCAACAGATCTCTCTCTGATCAGATTGGATCAGAGAGAGAGATCTGTTTCATGGTTGATCTGCCCATACATTGCTAGAGGTATGGGCACCTTAAGTATCTAGGTCTCTATGTCTCTAGGTCTTAGTTTGCTTCTCCTCATTTCTTTGAGGCCATCACACAAGTTATCATCCATTGCACCTACTGGAACATGCTGGCGAAAGAAAACTATATTAACCACTTAACTAGCAACCGGAGAACATGGCAAAATTACCCAGAAACCATTAGAGGGAGGCAGACGCTCCCTTCCAACCATTGGTTTGTCCATGTGCGATATGAAGGCGAGAGGCCAACAAGAAAGTTACCTATAGTTTAGACAGCCCAAATATAGCAGTTTTCAGCTACTCTGTAATTTTCTTTTTGTTGCCATACTTTAGTGTCTTAGCTGTTATACTAAAAAAGTAACTTTTTTTCCTCCTTAATTTTTTCCTTTTTTTGTGCTTAGACAAGACCTGACACTGGACACAGACACACATGACTTTATTGTTTTGTATCATATATTATTTTCAATAAATAATGCTGAAAAGAAAACAAGCAGGTCAGGCCTAATAATGCAATGCTGCTTTTCAATGAGATGTGCTGAAAAAAAGAAAACACATTACCAGAAGGGATACACAGACACTGCCTTAAAGCAAAAGAAAATAAAATAAAACGTGTGTGTCTGAGTGCTCAGCGTGTTTTATTTGAGGTTGGAAGGTGGCCAGGAGTTTATAAAACTGTGGTCACAACATTGAGTGTAGGCAGCCATCTGACTCAGCACTGATGAGAAAACAGCCTACAGTTATGGAGATTTATTTATCCTGAACTCTGCAGAGTGGGCGAGGGGCAGGCTTAACCTACAAAGGCAGTTTTCAGGGATGGGGCATGACTGACATTTTTTGGCATTTATTCACCAGACTTTGGTGTCCGTTCACCTCAAATAATGTTTTAGTGTAGGATAAATGTCCACCCGTCTGTTTATGTCAGAAAATACTTCCCTGGTCTCGTCATGTAAAGACTATTTCTATTTTAGATGCACTTTTATTTAGTCTGCATTATGAAGTATATAACAGAAGTATGTAGAAAGGTCTAATATGCCCAGTGGCGTAGCTAAGGAGCTGTGGGCCCCGATGCAAGGTTTACAATGGGGCCCCCAAGCACTCTATACATAACAATGGATACGGCGCACCAAAACCTGCCAATGGCAACTACAGTGTCAGAGGTGCAAAAAGGGGATGGGGAACAGTTTGTTAATGATTACCACTATTCAAAGCATCTATAGAAGTTATTATTATGAGCACCGGATCAATAGAGAGCGAATACTGTAGTTGAGGGAGGGCCCTTTGGGGCTCCTCTGGCCCAAGGGCCCCGATGCGGTTGCTACCGCTGCAACCCCTATTGCTACGCCCCTGAATATGCCGTATGTGGGGAAGAGGAAGGTACATAGGCACTATAATTACTCCAGGGAGAATGAGGACAGTGGGTGAGTCAGCCACTTCTGTTGTTGAATTCCAAAATATTAAATTCCCTAAAGCTAGAATTAGACATAACCAACTCCCCATCACCAAAGAATGTAGTTTTTTTTAGCTTGGAATAATGTGAGAAAGTGTGGAAACCTAACAGGTCGTCTGTGTTGCAGCTGGGGAGATTTCCTCTGACTTCCTGTCACAATGAACCCTGGGAATATGACAGAAAGTGAACACTTCTTTACATTTACAGCTCTCTCAGGATAAGAAACTGAGGAAAAGAACAGTCTGTAAAGCTAGAGGTGGTCACTAATGGTGCAATCTTTTTTTGTCCAATGATAACCAAATCTATGTAGTAGAAGGGTAACCCGAGTGACTATACACAGAATGGTAGTACCTCAAAGAAATGGTAAGGCCCTTCCCCACTTAAGTGCATTGAGAAACGCAAGTTCCGTGCATAACGAGGGCATTTGCTTTTTGATGAAATCCTTTTCGATGCGGTTGTGATTTCTATTCATACAATGAATTATAACTGCAACGCATTTGTGGGAATTCGTCGACAACCATGCTTTGTGATTCCAATGTGAATCTCAACGCATGGATGGAGACATCTGACAGTGCAGTGAGGGGGAGTGGTGGTGCTGGTGCTCAGTGTGAAATCCCTGAATGCCCGCCCCCCTCCCCACCCCCAAAGCTGCCACTTCTAGGCAGGCTGAATGGGGGAGGGATGGAAAAACAACTAGACACCAGGTAATGCTGTGGGGGAGGGAGGGGGAACCACTAAACACCAGGGAACACTATTAAAGGGAGGGAGGGGGGCAATAGACTACCAGCAAAGTGATATAGGCATGGGGATACTAAAAATTGTGGCCATGGTTTCTACTCTAGGTTTATACTCAAGCCAAACAACTTTTCTGATGTCTCAAGGCAAGAATAAGTACTGTCAGTTTATATTCAAGTATATTTAATAAGCTGCCATTATTACAGGTGTACTTCAAAATGCTTAACAGCTTCATGCTGATGCACTCTTTGTAAGGGCCAAACCTGCAGCAACAGATCACATGACTAGTGCAAGCCACGATCATTATTATGTTAGATTAGAGATCAGGTTTGTGACGCTCATGAACTGATCCTTGCCTTAATTTTCCTTGAAACATAATGATCTATGGTCTAGTCAGTAATACTCAGGATTACACCGAGGCTGTGAAATTATACTGACTATGAAAAATCTTTTTCAGGTGTGTCATGTACTTGTAAGCCAAACATAAAGATCCCCACAAACTAACAGGAAATCCTTCCTCAATATTGTTTCAGGAATGAAACATTGGCGGAGTCTTTACAAAGAAAAACAAAACAGCCTAACTCTTTATCTGGTAAACAATCCATTTTTCTTTTAGTCATAGTCCACTTTTGAAGTGAAGCTACAGGAACAAGAAAAACAATGCTATTAATTTTAAGCTTACTTGACAAGAGGTTGTCAAAAGGTGAGGGTTATGTTCTGTGCAAATACCAATTTTCTGTGAAGTCAGATATTTGGAACAGTCACACACCACCCACCATCCCCAAGTGACTGACCATACTGGAGTCTGTACATTGTGCACAGAACAGAAGCACTGGCCAGGTGACATGGGTGGGGGTACTAAGCCTGTTTGGAAGATGGGGAGGGGGAGCACTGTGATGAATTTAAACCCCCTGTCCAAGGAGTTAGTAATCCATTGGCCTGAAGCTTCCTAAGTGACTGTTACTGTATCTGCAACAATGGAAGGACCCCTACCATTCTTTATAGCAATTAATAAGTCACTCAACAGAGCCATTAGAAGCAATGATTGGTGAATCATGCTTTACTTTTTTTTTTCATTTTTACGCATTCCCGCTGGTGCAGGAACATTAACGCATACATTTTTACGTGTTAGCGGTGCAATGCGTAAATTTTTATGCTTTGCATCACTAACGCGTAAAAATGTATGCGTTAATGTTCCTGCACCAGCGGGAATGCGTAAAAATGTACGCAATGCGGCACGCCGACCTCGAGGTCGGCAAAAACTAAACTAGCTGGAATAGGGGGACTGGAGTAGCAGTGAGTGACTATCAGAGCACAGGATGGCTGCATGGGGCTGGTAGAAGCCCCAGGTGAGTGAAACTCATTTTTTTTTTTTTTTTGCTTGACGATTCCTTTAAGTCGTTAGAGGTCATTATATGCTGCTTGTGTTATTTCCTGTAGAACAGCATTGTGGTTCTTCTTCCCGTTTGCCTCCGTCTAAAGACATTTGTGGCACTTGTGATCATTTGTCATCATTTGTTATTCAACTGAAAAGCCAGCAAACGCAACTGACTTCTCTGCGCTGCACGTAGCGTCCAAGATGAACGAGATAATGACAGGATCTACCGAAACGTTTCAATGAACAACGCCAACTGCTGTTACCATTGTTGAAAAAACACGTCCGTTTATTTGAATGAAACTATGATAGATCCCTATTAAACAATGCTTTCGTTGGCTGGCAAAAACATCCCATTTACAGCCTGTGTAAACCAGCCTAATGAAGTATTATTTGCTTAAGGCACTCAAGCTGCACTGTGCAGTAGCTCTGGCACAAATGGGACACTTCAATAACGTGTAGCAAACTACTATACTTGTAACATCAGCTCAGACACCCAGCGCTGTCATATACAACACTGTCCCAGCAGCTTTACTATAGAGAAAAACACTCTGGAACTGGACTTGTTCTCGTTTTAAGCGATTGATTGAATACATGCTACATAACATCTCAAAACAAAAAAATAATAATTGCATGATTATAGAAAGACCATTTAAGATAACTTTATTGCAACAAAGAAATAAAAATAAAACATTTTCAGATCATCATGGGCTTCTCAAGTCACTCTCCACAGGAGTACTGAAAGCTCAAAGTATCGCTAGTCGTATTATTGGACAGCGCAAGAAAGAAACCAATAAATGTAGGTGTGTTTAATAAATGCTTGGCTCGTTTTCCACATTTATGTGTTAATGTATACATTGTGATTATGGGTTTTGCCATTGCCTTGCAATGGTGGAAAATCATAAATGGAAAAAATGAATTTGAATGGTGTAGCATGGAATAAAGGACAGACAGAGACCCACCTGGCTGATCTGGCTCCTAGACTGAAGCCCATATACCCTTCTTGGGGTAAAGAATCGTCCCCCAGTTCTTTTAGGTCCTGCGGCCCAAGGTACTTGTCTGTGTCGCCTGTCATCGCATCTTCACCTATCAAAGAAAGAAGTGACTGTTTACCCACATATTAATATGACGGGAAATCCTCTCAATGAGTTAATGACAGAACAGCCTGAGGGCTTTTTCCATAGTGTGATGACAGTATGCACACCCAGCACCAGGAGAGCACAGAGATCACTGCATCTCTCTGTGTCACTAAATCATGCACAACCAGAAGTGTTAGAGTTACCACAGCTATTTGTTTTATGTCTCTAGGAAAGGATACGGGTGTGAAATTGTGCTCAGTAACACAAAGGTGATATCATCAACTATAAATACATGGCAATTGTGAGGCAAATATGACTGCCATCATAAGAGTAACAAAGGGATTATTACAGATGCTCTGAACCACATTAATTTAAAGGACAACTGAAGTGAGAGGGATATGGAGGCTGCCATATTTATTTCCTTTAAAGCGGACCTCAACTCAGAACTTTCTCTCTGCTCTAAAAGATACACAACAGCATAATAACCTTTAAGGCTACTTTCCCACCAAGACGTTGCGTTTTAGGGGAAGTTATGGTCGCATAACGTGCCCCTAACGCAACGTATGGTGGTGTTGAAGTTGGACGTCAGATTGAGCCACGTTATGCAGCTCTCAAAGCAGCCGCTCCAGGTTAGTGATAGGAAGTCCGGATCTTTTTAAGGATTCGGATCATTTGAATCTGATCATTGAAAAGATCCGGATCTTTGAACCGAATCATTTGAATCATTTTAGTAGGGAAGCAGACTGGGTGAAATGACTAGCAGGACAGGACTTTCCCTGCACTGTACATACTGTATATTCCTGTTTCTTCCAGACAGACATCCACTGTGAACCGAATCTTTCATTGTGATGATCCGGATGATTCGACTCAAAAAAAAAGGATCCGAATCAAATGAACGATTCGTTCATGATCCGGACAACACTACAGTCCTACCAGGAGTCTCTGCAGTGCAGTGAATATTAATCAGCCATGTGGCTGGCCGTGGAGGAGGAGGGGAGACGACCTCCTCCAACATTACTGATCATGTGCAAGCAGTCTAACGCTGCTTAGCCCAGTATAATGTACAGCATGCAGCACTTTGTTTAAACGTGCTGTGTTACTATGTAACGCAACGTGGGCACTGTGAACAGCACAATTGATTTTACAGTGCTGAGTTAGGCTGCGTTACTGGCTGCTGTAACGTGGGACTTTAATGTCCCACTGTGAAACCAGCCTAAAGGAAAACATTTCTTTGTTACAGCTGATACAAATCCTAGAATAAATCTGCACTATTTCTACTTCCTGCTTTCATGGTAGCAGACATATTGTTAACAGCCTGTGCTTTCAAATGAGCTTATCTGCCGTGGCAGTCAGGTGACCCAAAGGAGAGATCAAATTACAAATTGTCATGAGACACCGATGAGGGCGAATTAGACACACGTAACTCTCTAAATACATACAGGGTACGGTTTCTCTGTTTTCCTCTCGTCCTGTGCAAGAGTTCAGGTCCACTTTAAACAATGCAGATTGCCTGGCTGTACTTATAATACTCTGTCTTTACTTTAAGCCAAAGAGCAGGTCAGCAGAAAATCAGATGTCAGGACAAGCAGGTCAAAAAGAAAATCAACCAAGCTTGTCTGGTTGCTATGGGTTTCCCCTAATAAGCTGACTCCTCCCTACTTATACGCACACACCTGGAAGTCAAGCTTAGTGTTCTTGTTTAGTTGACAAATGAAGTATTAGTGGCGTTTAGGGTCCTTTTATTCCTACTCAGATGTTGGTTTCTATAGTCTGCTCTGCTTTACCCCCTGTTCAATATACCGTCCCAAACAATCATGGATGGCAAATTGTATGCAAATTGTATGCACCTTGAAAATGGACCAGTCAAATTCAGCCATTACATAATCTGATTGGTCCATGTTCAAGCTGCATACATTTTTATAAATTCAGTATACCGTAAAATGTACATCAACTCAGAAGTATTTGCATCTCATCGACCAGCCCTGCAAATTAGTCATGTGATAACTAAATAAGCAACAAAGTAAAGAAATAAACCAAACACACAAAGCTGCATAAACCAGAAAGGTCAAGAGCTTTAATAGGCAAAGTTCCAGTTAGTTATTAATGTCTGGCTGTTCAGTGACTGATAGAGTCATCCCTCCACACTGCACTCACCACAGTTGTATTACTTCACCTTATACTGCACATAAATATCAATGATGTGGTGTTTGCTTAGGTTTACAAGCACAAAGCCTGCTCTGTTTGACTAGCTCAGAACATATACACTTTGCAGACCGGCTGCTGCACTTCCTGCTCTTAGTGACAGCGCTGGTTAAACTATTACTTTCCCAAATGTCTATTGTAGGGAAGGTCAAGTAATGGATAGCATGCAGCTCTATGGGAACTGACAGTGGTAAATATATGCTGTAGTTCCCTATTCACAAACTGCTGCAGTGATTGCTACATGATGATGAGATAGACTGATAGAAGCAGACAAGCACATACACTTACAGGTTACAATAGGGCAGTAATAATAAATATTACTTTATTTTCCTAGTTATCAACAGTTATCAGAGGTCTAATTTAGATATATATGCCTGTACTTATGGACAGATGAAGTTTATTGATATTTTAGTCACATTGGCAATCTTCACATTAGCAATCTTTACTGGTTTTACATACATGCAGCGGTATGTTCTGCAGTGTTTTACAGAATACAATGTACAATTCACATCGGTTTCTGGCCCAACGGACCTTACATACTAATTCTGTGATATGTAATTGACCTTGTAGCTGGTTCTTCCATAGTGTGAGGGAACAATAGTGAGAGGAACCTTCACAATCTGAACCAGAGTGTGTGTATTAGTATGCCACTGATGAGCTGGGCGCAGGGTGAGCCGAATGATGGCTCTCCCTGCTGCCACTCAAATCACCCTGCTGCCAGCAGCGTTAAATACAATTCCCCCTCCAAATCGACACAACTCAGAGGGAGAAGTAATTCAGAGTCCGGTGATCACTGGAACCCTCGAATTGCCCTTATGCATCCTATAGCATTGCTACTAAAGTGGTGCCTAGTTTTAGCACTGAGCGCCAAAACAATCTGCTTTGCAGCCAGAGCAGGATCATCCACAAGTCACCCTAGGCAGGTGCCTGGGGCCTAGTGGATGTTAAGGAGCCCAGCTTCCGTTTTCTGTGACCTAACATGCACCTCAATTTACCAAAAGGACCAAAAAGCCACTACTGCCACTTCTTTGCCAAGAGCCCCATTTCATCTTAAAGGACAACTATAATTGGAGAGATATGGAGGCATCCATATGTATTTTCTTTTAAGCAATACCAGTTGCCTGGATACCCTGCTGATCCTCTCCCTCTAGCTCTTCAAGCCATAGATCCTAAACAAGCATGCAGCAGATCGGGTGTTTCTGACATTAGTGTCAAATCTGACAAGATTAGCTGCATGCTTGTTTCAGATACGTTATTCAGACACTACTGCAGCCAAATAGATCAGCAGGGCTGCCAGGCAACTGATATTGTTTAAAAGGAAATAAATAAGGCAGCCTCCATATCCCTCTCACTTCAATTGTACTTTAATCCATATCTGATCCCAATTGTTTTGGTAATAACTGGATTGAGTAGGCTGGATTTTCCCAACCAATTACAAATGTTCCCCAAGACCGTGTTATAGTTTGTTGTGATTTCTGCAGGAGTGACAGGACATGATTAGAGATGTCCCGAACGGTTCGCTGGCGAACGGTTCCAGGCGAACTTCGGTGGTTCGCGTTCACCTACCAAACGCAAACTCTCTCGAAAGTTCGATTCGCCCCATAATGCTCTATGGAGCAAAACTTTGACCCTCTCCATCACAGTCAGTGGACACATTATTACCAATCAGACTGCACTCACTGGTGGAGCCCCACCCCCCCCCTTATACAAGGCAAGATCCTTGAGCCATTTGACTCACTCATCTGCCTATACTAATTAGTTAAGGGGCAGCTTCTACACACTCTGCTAGGGAGATTTTAATTGGGCTCCACCCTCCTCCCTATTCCCTCCTCCCTCCTACCGGAGGGAGGAGGGTCTCATCTGCCAGAGAATTATGTTATTTCAAAAGCCAGTTTACATACCATAGCTGAGAATTGAACCCAGGTCTCACTGTGTGGTGGGCAAGTACCTTAACCGCTGTACCACAACAGTACTAACTGAAGCTGGCCTAGCATTTACCATTTATGCTCAATCCAAGAGAAAAATTTTACAAGATAGCAGTGTTAGGAAGGTCTCCTACTGAATAGGTGCTGGCTTACTGAACAGACAGAGACGAGATTCAACAGTTGTCAAGAGAAAAATTAGACAATATAGCAGTGTTAGGAAGACTTGCCTAAGGTCTCCTACTGAATAGGTGCTGGCTTACTGAACAGACAGAGACGAGATTCGACCTCTGGTCTCCTGTGTCAGAGGCAAAGCCCTTAACCATTACACCATCCAGCCACTGCTTACAGATATGTAGCCAGGCATGGCCTTGTCTTTTGCGTTCAACAGTTGTGCAAAGAGAACCCCAGATAGCCAGGTAGATTCATATCTCTCTCTTTCTCTCTCTCTCTCTCTCTCTCTCGCTCTCTCACTTTCTCTCTCTCTCGTAGGGATGGTCACCGCTTCCCGCGGAATTGTATTTTTGAGCATAAATGGATTGAGCATAAATGGTACATGCTAGGCTGGCTTCAGCATGTAGTGTTGGTGAGAGAGGGAGAGAGAGAGAGAGATGAATCTATCTGGCTATCTGGGGTTCTCTTTGGACAACTGTTGAACACAAAAGACAAGGCCATGTCTGGCTACATATCTGTAAGCAGTGGCTGCATGGTGTAATGGTTAAGGGCTCTGCCTCTGACACAGGAGACCAGAGTTTGAATCTCGTCTCTGTCTGTTCAGTAAGCCAGCACCTATTCAGTAGGAGACCTTAGGCAAGTCTTCCTAACACTGCTATATTGTCTAATTTTTCTCTTGACAACTGTTGAACACAAAAGACAAGGCCATGTCTGGCTACATATCCGTAGGCAGTGGCTGCATGGTGTAATGATTAAGGGCCCTGCCTCTGACACAGGAGACCAGGGTTCGAATCTCGTCTCTGTCTGTTCAGTAAGCCAGCACTTATTCAGTAGGAGACCTTAGGCAAGTCTTCCTAACACTGCTATCTTGTCTCATTTTTCTGTTGGAATGAGCATAAATGGTAAATGCTAGGCCAGCTTCAGTTAGTACTGTTGTGGTACAGCGGTTAAGGTACTTGCCCACCACACAGTGAGACCTGGGTTCAATTCTCAGCTATGGTATGTAAACTGGCTTTTGAAATAATATAATTCTCTGGCAGATGAGACCCTCCTCCCTCCGGTAGGAGGGAATAGGTAGAAGGGTAGAAGGGGAGGAGGGTGGAGGGTGAAGGGAGGAGGGTGGAGGGACCCCTAAAATAGGGGTCTGTGTGAAACCTAGATGTTAGCCTGGGACATTTGATGTGTATTTCACTCAATCATGTCTGCCTCCAGGTATTAGAGCCTTTGAAACATGTTTTCTATCATTTTTCTAGGCGTTAGAATTTTTTCTATTTTTCAAAGTTCGCCTCCCCATTGAAGTCTATTGTGGTTCGCAAACTTTTTCGCGAACCGAACCTTTCGCGGAGGTTCGCGAACCGAAAATCGGAGGTTCGCGACATCTCTAGACATGATTAGTTGCTTGTATATAGTCTCCTAATAACAGTTGCCGATCCTTCAGCATGAAGGTGAGAGGGGAGAAAAGGGAAGCAACATCCAGTTACTGTAACTGTGACTGAACTCCTGGGAATGTGTACTGTACTTATATAAGCAAACACAAAACTGTCCAGCAGAAGTATGAAATCATGACTGGCCTCCTGTTCCAAGTATTCACACAATAGACAAGGCTGAGCGCAGGTCAGAAAATTTAATGCCAGACACCAATCAATCTTCAAAGTACACATTATCTGTTTTCCAACAAGAGGAAGTCATAACTTATTGTAAAAGCACTATCAGGCGTCACATAAACATTCCAATGAAGTTCACACCATTAACAGCTTGAGGGCCTCCTCACACTAACTGCAGTGACCATTGCTCTGGTCCACTTCACCCTATAGCTGTCCTGGCTCACTCTTCTGTAAAGTGCCACTATTCATGCCGCAAATGGTGCAATGAGGCATCCACTTATCTTGAACAGGGCTGGCCCACTCCCTTCTTCTTCGTGGTCAGCAGCATTGCGGAGATATGTGCACCGCTCAGCACCACTGTCTATGTCAGGCATGGGCAAACTTGGCCCTCCAGCTGTTAAGGAACAACAAATCCCACAATGCATTTGCCTTTATGAGTCATGAATGTGGCTGTCAGACTCCTGCAATGCATTGTGGGACTTGTAGTTCCTCAACAGCTGGAGGGCCAAGTTTGCCCATGCCTGGTCTATGTGAATGGACCCCAAGATATTACAAGGATGCCTAGATTACAACAAGCCCTTCTTTTGTAATCCAATACCCCGGTCCATTTTTCCTTCTCTTTTGTCCCCCTTTAATATACAGTGGGATGTGGAAGTTTGGGCAACCTTGTTAATAGTCATGATTTTCCTGTATAAACCATTGGTTGTTATGATAAAAAATGTCAGTTAAATATATCATATAGGAGACACACACAGAGATATTTGAGAAGTGAAATTAAGTTTATTGGATTTACAGAAAGTGCGCAATAATTGTTTAAATAAAATTAGTCAGGTGAATACATTTGGACACTGTTAACTCTCAAATGACCTGAAGACAAAGATTGTTCACCATCATGGCTTAGGGGAAGGATACAGAAATCTGTCTCAGAGATTTCAGCTGTCTGTTTCCACAGTTAGGAACATATTGAGGAAATGGAAGACCACAGGCTTAGTTCAAGTTAAGGATGAAAGTGGCAGACCAAGAAAAATCTTGGATAAACAGAAGCGACGAATGGTGAGAACAGTCAGAGTCAACCCACAGACCAGCACCAAAGATCTACAACATCATCTTGCTGCAGATGGAGTCACTGTGCATTGTTCAAACATTCGGCGCACTTTACACAAGGAGATGCTGTATGCGAGAATGATGCAGAGGAAGCCTTTTCTCCACCCACAGCACAAACAGAGCCGCTTGAGACATGCTAAAGCACATTTGGACAAGCCAGCTTAATGTTGGAATAAGCTGCTGTGGACTAATGAAACTAAAATGGAGTTATTTGGTCATAAGAAGGGGCGTTATGCATGGAGGAAAAACAACACAGCATTTCAAGAAAAACACCTGCTACCTACAGTAAAATATGGTGGTGGTTCCATCATGCTATGGCGCTGTGTGGCCAGTGCAGGGACTGGGAATCTTGCCTAAGTTGAGGGATGCATGGATTCCACTCAGTATTAACAGATTCTGGAAACCAATGTCCAGTTATCAGTGACAAAGCTGAAGCTGCGCCGTGGCTGGATCTTTCAACAAGACAACAACCCTAAACACTGCTCAAAATCCACTAAGGCATTCATGCAGAGGAACAAATACAATGGTGGCTGGTTAAGGGCTCTGCCTCTGGCACGGGAGACCAGGGTTCGAATCTTGGCTCTGCCTGTTCAGTAAGCCAGTAATTCAGTAAGGAGTTCATTGGGCAAGACTCCCTAACACTGCTACTGCCTACTGAGTGTGCTCTAGTGGCTGCCTCGCAAGCGCTTTGAGTCCGACAGGAGAAAGGCGCTATACAAATACTGCCATTATTATTATTATATTCTGGAATGGCCAGCTCAGTCCCCAGACCTGAATATAATTTAAAATCTGTGGTGTGAGTTAAAAGGAACCTAGACTGAGAGGGATATGGATGTTTCCTTTTAAACAATAACAGTTGCTTGTCAGCTCTGCTGATCTCTGATTGCAGTAGAGGCTGAATTACACACCTGAAACAAGCATGCAGCTAATCCAGTCTGACTTCAGTCAGAGCACCTGATCTGCATGCTTGTTGAGGGGCTGTGGCTAAAAGTATTAGAGACACAGGCTCAGCAGGAAAAATGGTATTATTTTAACCACTTGATGACCCACCCTTTACACCCCCCCCCCCCTTAAGGACCAGCGCTGTTTTTAGTGATCTGTGCTGGGTGGGCTCTGCAGCCCCCAGCACAGATCAGGGTGCAGGCAGAGCGACCAGATCCCCCCCCCTTCCCCCCCCCCTATGGGGATGATGTGCAGGGGGGGTCTGATCGCTCCTGCCTGCCTGAGGTTTGCGAGGGGGGCACCTCAAAGCCCCCCTCCGCAGCAAAATTCCCCCCTCCCTCTCCTACCTTTCCCCCCTGGTGATCCGGGCTGCACAGGACGCTATCCGTCCTGTGCAGCCAGTGACAGGCTGTCCCCTGTCACATGGCGGCGATCCCCGGCCGCTGATTGGCCGGGGATCGCCGATCTGCCTTACGGCGCTGCTGTGCAGCAGCGCCGTACAATGTAAACAAAGGAGACATATGTCTCCTACGTTTACATTTAGTCTGCGAGCCGCAATCAGCGGCTCGCAGGCTATTCACGGAGACCCGCTCCGTGACCTAACAGGAAACGGCCGCTCGCGCGAGCGGCCTTTCCTGATTAATTAGGGAGGCAGATGTGCGTCGCTGGTCCTCCAGCTACCACTTTGCCGCCGCACGGTATGAGTGTGCGGACGTCAAGTGGTTAAACAGAAAAATCCATATCCTTCTCAGTTTAGGTTCCCTTTAAAGAGGTTTAAAACTGACAAAATATTCAACAAAAATGTGTTTTCCTACTTTTTGTAACCCATACAATTATCATATTTGCTTTTGTGCACAAGTATTATAATTCATTTAGACATTATAACTTCCCAAAGTTCAGTTTATTTACTTTGAAAGAGAGTAACCTTTGAAAGCTGCTGGGGCATTTTATTCACAACTGTTGTAATTCTGTTTTAAATGCAGCCATCCATGATTTCTGACCTGTCTTTCACTCCAGGACTCATTAGCATAAGTTTCTACACAGCCAGAGAATGTTTACTTAATTGTATCAAGTAAAGAATGTATACAGAAGATAAGCTAATCACCAGTTCCGGTGTTGCAGCCCCTGCAGGAAAAAAAAAGTCAGCCATGTGATGTAAACCTTTAAAGGGAACCAGAGATGATCGTTTCACACAAAATAAACATATCAGTCGATAGCTTGTAAAGTATAAATGCTCTACCGCTCTGGTGTGCCTTTTTTAGTGTTTTTTATCCATTATTGGTCCAGGAAAAATCAAATATGGCCGCCGGCTCATATCCCTTCTGCTTCCAGGTTATGAGTTGTTCTGGATGTGCTGTCTAGGCTATATGAGACTAGGCTGCTATCTTAGGCTATATGAGAAAGGCTGCTGCAGCCTTTCATCTGTGTGCTTTCATTTTGGTATGATGTGCAGCTGCCTGTAGGAAGTCTCTCTCATAGGAATGAAACTGCAGTCATCATCATTATCTATGCAGAGAGAGTGCATACAGATCATATTGCAGCCACACTTGTCCGTTTCAGGGATTCTCTCTCAGCAGGAGCAGCCCCTCCCATGTCATCACAGCTCTCTGTATGCAAACCAGGAAATCTGAGCCAGGAGGTGGCAGGCTTGGGCTTGAAAAGACTCCACAGAAGAGTGACTCAGCTATAATGATTCCAGGTCAAACCTAGACTGAGCCAGTCGGGGATTCTTATCACAGCTGATAATAGACTAATCAAGCAGATAAGAATGAAACTAAAAGCAGGGTAGGTGTTTACTGTCATGTTCCCACTGATAAATGTAATAAAATACATGAGGGTGCTTCGTCTCTGGTTCTCTTTAAATGCTGTTTTACTAAAAAAAAACAAAAACAAAAACATTCTGTTAGTACACTATATGCTGTAAACAATCTTTTAGAGCAAATAAGAAATACTGGGTTATATTCCACTTTAAAAGGGACTCCGAGCAGTGATTAAAAACAAAATCTGACCTTACCTGGGGCTTTCTCCAGCCCACCGTAGGTCAGGCGGTCCCTCGGCGTCCTTCTGGCTCCTCTCCCGGTCCCTCCGCAGAAACTACACCCGGCGGCTCCAGGCCCGAGTGTCGGGCTCCCTCTTCCTGAAAGATGACGTTAGTCGTAATCACGCCGGCCGCCTCGCATCATCACGTCGGCCGGCGTGACAGTACTGTGCATGCGTGGTTTAATCACGCATGCACAGTACTGTTTTTAATCACTGCTCGGAGTCCCTTTAAAGAAAGCTGTCCATGCTCGGAAGCAATCAAACCTGAATGAACTAGAGATGTTTTATAAAGAGGAATGGTCCAAAATACCTTCAACCAGAATCCAGACTCTCAGTGGAACCTACAGGAAGCATTTGGAGGCTGTAATTTCTGCAAAAGGAGGATCTACTAAATATTGATTTCATTTCTTTTTTTTTTGCACCTTTTTATGCACCTGCTTAATTTTGTTTACAAATTTACAAAACAATTATTGCACACTTACTGTAAATCCAATAAACTTCATTTCACTTCTCAAATATCACTGTGTGTGTCTCCTGTATGATATATTTAACTGACATTATTTATCATAACAAACAACATTTTATACAGAAAAATCAGGACGATTAACAAGGTTGCCCAAACTTTTGCATCCCACTGTAGGTATTTCTATAGTAAGATTCTTAATTTCCCTAAAACTTACTTTCATCTAAACTGTTGTATTGTTTATTTTCAAAGACCAGTTTGAAAATCACTGACAAATAAAGGACAGCTGTGGCTAGCTTAATTAATAAAAACATGTATTTTGCTCACAAATTCATCCTGGTATGAACAACTCAGAGAGTAGTGAGGGACTGATCAAAGGCATGTCATACAGGTGGTCCTCTTTGTTGTTATGTTTTATTTATATAGCGTCAACATCTTCTGTAGCGCTGTACATAGCACAAAACAAATATTTGGGGCACATACATGTCCTTCTCAAAAAATTAGCATATTGTGATAAAGTTCATTATTTTCTGTAATGTACTGATAAACATTAGACTTTCATATCTTTTAGATTCATTACACACAACTGAAGTAGTTCAAGCCTTTTATTGTTTTAATATTGATGATTTTGGCATACAGCTCATGAAAACCCAAAATTCCTATCTCAAAAAATTAGCATATCATGAAAAGGTTCTCTAAACGAGCTATTAACCTAATCATCGGAATCAACTAATTAACTCTAAACACCTGCAAAAGATTCCTGAGGCTTTTAAAAACTCCCAGCCTGGTTCATTACTCAAAACCGCAATCATGGGTAAGATTCCTGACCTGACTGCTGTCCAGAAGGCCATCATTGACCCCCTTAAGCAAGAGGGTAAGACACAGAAAGAAATTTCTTAAAGAGACACTGAAGCGAAAAAAAATATATGATATAATGAATTGGTTGTGTACTATGAATAATTACTAGAAGATTAGCAGCAAAGAAAATATTCTCATATTTTTATTTTCAAGTATATAGTGTTTTTTCTAGCATTGCATCATTCTCTAATATGTGCAGATTACAAAACACTCAGCATTCAAAATGATGCTTTCAGAGCAGTCTGTGAACTAATTAACTCTCCTCTGCCAGAGGAAAAGTGAATAGTTAACTAACAGTAGAGATAATAAAAGTCAGAAAACAGCCCTCTCCACGACTTTTGAAAGTCGTAGAGATAATGGCTTTTTTGTATAGAGATAACAACTGGAGTTTCTTAACTCTTCCTGTACTGGAAACAATTAGACTGATGTATCTGATCTTAATGTTTTATTTCTTAGCTGTACTACACATCTAAATCATAATATCATAGTTTTTTTTTCGCTTCAGTGTCTCTTTAACCTCCTTGGCGGTATGAAAAATACCGCCAGGAGGGAGCGCAGCAGTTTTTTTAAAAAAAAAAAAATTTTTAATCATGTAGCGAGCCGAGGGCTCGCTACATGATAGCCGCTGCTGAGCGGCACCCCCCCGCCCTCTTCGATCGCCTTCGGCGATCTCCGATCAGGAAATCCCGTTCATAGAACGGGATTTCCTGGAGGGCTTCCCCCGTCGCCATGGCGACGGGGCGGGATGACGTCACTGACGTCGGGACGTCATTGGGAGTCCCGGGCCACCCCTCGGCGCTGCCTGGCACTGATTGGCCAGGCAGCGCTGGGGTCTGGAGGGGGGGGGGGCCGCGCCGCAGCAGATAGCGGCGATCGGGCAGGGGCCGGCGGCGATCAGAGTGCTGGCGCAGCTAGCAAAGTGCTAGCTGCGTCCAGCAAAAAAAAAATTATTAAAATCGGCCCAGCAGGGCCTGAGCGGCACCCTCCGGCGGCTTACCCCGTGTCACACACGGGGTTACCGCCAAGGAGGTTAACGCATAGGCTGTTCCCAGAGTGCTGTATCAAGGCACCTCAGTGGGAAGTCTGTGGAAAGGAAAAAGTGTGGCAGAAAACGCTGCACAACGAGAAGAGGTGACCAGACCCTGAGGAAGATTGTGGAGAAGGACCGATTCCAGACCTTGGGGGACCTGCGGAAGCAGTGGACTGAGTCTGGAGTAGAAACATCCAGAGCCACCGTGTACAGGCGTGTGCAGGAAATGGGCTACAGGTGCCGCATTCCCCAGGTCAAGCCACTTTTGAACCAGAAACAGCTGCAGAAGCACCTGACCTGGGCTACAGAGAAGCAGCACTGGACTGTTGCTCAATGGTCCAAAGTACTTTTTTGGATGAAAGCAACTTTTGCATGTCATTCGGAAATCAAGGTGCCAGAGTCTGGAGGAAGACTGGGGAGAGGGAAATGCCTGAAGTCCAGTGTCAAGTACCCACAGTCAGTGATAATCTGGGGTGCCATGTCAGCTGCTGGTGTTGGTCCACTGTGTTTTATCAAGGGCAGGGTCAATGCAGCTAGCTATCAGGAGATTTTGGAGCACTTCATGCTTCCATCTGCTGAAAAGCTTTATAGAGAAGAAGATTTTATTTTTCAGCACGATCTGGCACCTGCTCACAGTGTCAAAACCACTGGTAAATGGTTTACTGACCATGGTATTACTGTGCTCAATTGGCCTGCCAACTCTCCTGACCTGAACCCCATAGAGAATCTGTGGGATATTGTGAAGAGAAAGTTGAGAGACGCAAGACCCAACACTCTGGATGAGCTTAAAGAGGAACTCCAGTGAAAATAATGTAATAAAAAAAAGTGCTTCATTTTTACAATAATTATGTATAAATGATTTAGTCAGTGTTTGGCCATTGTAAAATCTTTCCTCTCCCCAATTTACATTGTGACATTTATTACATGGTGACATTTTTACTGTGGGCAGGTTATGTAGCTGATGCTAGCTGTTTTGGCTGTTAGAGACAGCTGTAAACAGCTAATTCCTGTCTGTGAGCCTTGTTACATTGTAACAAACTGCCAAAAGTACCGTGGTACTCAGAGCTTCTTGTGGGAGGGGTTTCAGCACAAAATCAGTCACACAGCACCCCCTGATGGTCTGTTTGTGAAAAGCATATTTCTTATGTAAAAGGGGGTATCAGCTACTGATTGGGATAAAGTTCAATTCTTGGTTGGAGTTTCTCTTTAAGGCCGCTATCGAAGCATCCTGGGCCTCCATAACACCTGAGCAGTGCCACAGGCTGATTGCTTCCATGCCACGCCGCATTGAAGCAGTCATTTCTGCAAAAGGATTCCCGACCAAGTATTGAGTGCATAAGTGAACATCATTATTTGAAGGTTGACTTTTTTTGTTTTAAAAACACTTTTCTTTTATTTGTCGGATGAAATATGCTAATTTTTTGAGATAGGAATTTTGGGTTTTCATGAGCTGTATGCCAAAATCATCAATATTAAAACAATAAAAGGCTTGAACTACTTCAGTTGTGTGTAATGAATCTAAAATATATGAAAGTCTAATGTGTATCAGTACATTACAAAAAATAATGAACTGTATCACAATATGCTAATTTTTTTAGAAGGACCTGTATATACCCGAGAATTTCAATACACTGTACGATCATGACAATCCAGCAATACAAGTACAAATACATACATTATTAATGTGTGGTGAGAGAGATCACTAGAATTGGTACATGTATGATAAATTACAACAAAATAAGAAACAATAGGAGGAGGTCCCTGCCCTTAAAAGCTTACAATCTAGAGAATCTTATCTAAGAAAGTTGGTTGGGAGGTATGTCAGATGCTACAGTGCAACTAGCATAGAACATTACTTCCTGGTGAAGGCATATATGGGAACATTTTAAACATCTGCACATAATCCATTGACTGGTACAAAGTGGACATTCCTATGGGTGACCATTCACTTATAGATGGAAACCAGATTCAACCAAATAGATTGCTCTCAGATCAAATCTGACCAGAGAGGGATTGAATCCTTCCACACACACCAGGCATAGATTTTTTTTTAATACATTTCAGCATAAAATCTATCAAACATCTATCAAACCACAGCGTTACACTGTTTGATGCAGTACAACACTATAGGCCATCGATCTGCCGCAGCTCCCGATCGATATCGTCTATCTGGATATCAGCATGGTAAATTGATATGTGTGTGGCCACCTATAGTGTGGTTATGTAGAGTTGTGACAAATAGACTGTATTTTTTTATTTAACAAAAGTGAAATGTAGCCTTTAATAGTGAACAAATTTTTACAAACCAAAATCAGACTTGAAGAGTCACGTGATCTCCAGCAATAGAGGATCTTTGTAAAACGGGCCCAAGAAGTCTGATGGGTTGGGAACTTTTTTGTTTTGTTTTGTTTTTTTAGAGAAATATTTCAGAGCCATTGTTCTGTAATGCTGTTATGCTAGTCTCTTGTGACAGATAATTTATTTTATGTCCTTCAAGTTTAACTTGTTTTGCACAAAACCATGTTTATTAAGTTCCCCATCTTAAAGAGAATCTGTATTGTTAAAATCGCACAAAAGTAAACATACCAGTGCGTTAGGGGACATCTCCTATTACCCTCTGTCACAATTTCGCCGCTCCTCGCCGCATTAAAAGTGGTTAAAAACAGTTTTAAAAAGTTTGTTTATAAACAAACAAAATGGCCACCAAAACAGGAAGTAGGTTGATGTACTGTATGTCCACACATAGAAAATACAACCATACACAAGCAGGCTGTATACACCCTTCCTTTTGAATCTCAAGAGATCATTTGTGTGTTTCTTTCTCACTGCAGTTCTCATGCACTGAAGTTTCAGGCTGCTCTTTTTTCTCCTGCAAACAGCTTTGCCCTTGTCTGTAATTCTTCAGTATGTGAAAGCCCAGCCAGCTCAGAGGACGATTTATCCAGCTTGTAAAAGATAAGAGAGAAGAGAGAAGCTGCTCTAATCTAAATAATACACAGGCAGTGTGCATAGAGGGGCCTGGGAGGGGGAGTTCATATCAGAACCACAACACTGAAGAACTTGGCAGCCTTCCAGACACAGGCTGACAAGTCTGACAAGGGAAAGATACATTGATTTATTACAGAGACTGTGATAGCAGAAAGTGCTGCAGTAAGCCAGAACACATTAGAATAGCTTTTGGAACTTGTAGGATGACAAAAAACAGGATGCAATTTTTGTTACAGAGTCTCTTTAATGATCTCATCACCTGTTTTGAAGTGCACAATAGCTCACTGTGTTCATGAGCACAGCTGTTAAGGTGTAAAAGGTAGATCAGTCCCTCATTATTCTTGCACACAAGAACATCATAGACGGTCGTAGTGTAAAAAAGCATAGGGGGGACAGGGGCAAACCGAGGATTTTTAAGGGGGGGTTCCTGAAATGTCTCCCTCAGCCACGCACAGTACAGTATAATAATATGGTAGGACATCATGCTGGGTACACATAATGCAATTTCCAGTCCGAACGACCAACAACGGGATCGATCAGGAACAGTTTGGATACAGATAATGAGGACAGTCGACATTGCTAATAATGGGGAAAGTGAAGCATTCACCCGGCAGGGGAACATGGCTGTGCTTACAGCTGACTCTGTGCTCTGTGAAGTTCCCCTGAGCTGCTCCATGCTCTGTATACACACTGCTGCTCCATGCTCTGTATACATGCTGCTACTTCATCCAGAGTCAGGGCCAGATTTGTACTCTTTACCGCCCAAGGCCACTGTCACCAGCCGCCCCCCCCCTTTAGTATAGGTAGCGAGATGACCCTTCCCTCCAGTATAGGTAGCCAGATTTTAATATCTACAATCTTAAAACTTGTGTAATGTGTTAAGGTGAACAATGATGCCACATGGCCACACACATCACCTGCACTATGCAGTATGGAGGAGAGAAGAGACATGGACTGGTGTCTCTCCTGTCATGTGACTTGCAAAGTGCCAGTTGGCTGCTCTGCCTACAGCTTCAGAACCACTAGAAGCATAAATGGCAGGTTCTGAGCTAATTACCAGCATTGAGAGGTCAGGTGCTAAACATGTGTCCTTATTTACCCATAGAGTTTGTGAGCATTTACAAGCTGTTGACAGACATTTACTTCCTGTGAACCACAGGTAAGGTGCTCTGTGACATTTACATTTGGCTCTTTGATGTCTGTGTTTGGCTGAAATAGCCTCCCAAATGCCACAGAATGCTTCACACAGCTTTGAGAAGCCATGGCAAAGCATTTGGCAAGCATTTGATTAGGAGTCAGTGAAGGCAGTTCAGATGCAAATTACTTTCAGATGTTACAGGCATGTTAATGAGCTAAGACATCTCCTTTGTGTTGAATAGAGTGCAAATGCACACAGACAAAAATCATTCTAATGCGCCTTTTCCATGGATGGGGATGGTTGAACTACTAGTTTGTTGAGCTATTCAACGCTCAGCTGCCTACTACAAGTGCCATTTGGCTGCAGTTACATGCAGCCGAGTGGCAGTGTTTGGCAACATGGTGCGTCATGTTTGACAGTGGTGAAAAGCCATCTCATGTGGCATGGATAGTTGCAGCTATATGAGGGGTGCGTGTTCCCCACCTGGGCCGAGTGCTAGCAAGCACCGGCCGGTGGATGGGAGTAGCTGACAGGTGTTATAATTTATTTTACAGAAAAAATAAAACAAGAGTTCTGATTGGTCTTTGTGGTTAGTTTTCACTTTCGTTCTCCAAGCTTTGGCAAATAGCATTTTATGCATTTTACTAAACAAGTATTAACGTAGCCTTAGCTGCTCACAAGAGCACATCTGCCCATAACATTCTCAGGTGTGGAAATACTAGAGCTAGCTACCTACAGCTCACTTAAGGTGCCCATACACTCGTCAGATTGGCAGCAGACAGATAAGAAATGCATCTGATGATCTATCTGATGCGTTTTTAGAACATTTTTTACCAGGATAGAATTCCAATAGATTTCAGTTTGAAATCTGTTGAAATTCGATCTGATGGCATTTTTTTGCCATCAGATTTCCATTAAGGCCAATGCAAACTGATAAGCAATCTCATCAGATCGACCTAAATTTTCCACCCTGCTAGTTCGATGGAAATCCATCGAAATCGATCGAAATCGGCCGCGATCGATCGGTCGGCCAGAAAATCGGCTGAGTGTATGGGCTGCTTAAGCAATGGAGCCTCATTCTCATGCCTGCGACTCCACTGCGCACCAATCCACCAATCTCCTACAAAACAGAAATTCCCGATCAACATTTGATCAACAAAAATGATCAAACATCCACTGAGGAAAGCCAACTTTTCTAAATAGATTTTCTTTTTTTTTTTTACCAGATTCAGTCCTTTATTGATTTTAATATCTACAATATAAAAAATTGAGTAATTTGTTAAGGTGAACAATGATGCCACATGGCCACACACATATCACTGGCAGAGCAGGGTGAAATGAGGTGTGGCTACAGTGACCACTGCCAATGCTGCAGGTGGGAGGGGGAGGGGGGATAGGAGTACAAAAAGCACAGACAGCAACAAGAGGTAGGAGCAGAGACAGTGCAGATATAGGAACAGAAGTGACCTCCCCCCCCCCCCCCCTTCCCCCAAATACATCACCTTCTGACACTTAAATGGAACTTTTTTCTGGGATTGGGGTTTACGGAGTTTGTTTGCAGACAATTCTTCATCTCTTTTCCAAAGCATCAGTAATCCTCACATCAGTCTGCACAAGCACTAAAGAACTCTGCTAACACAAATATACCCAACCCATGCATATGGGAGGCGAGCACTTCCCTATTCTATCAAGCTGTCAGTGACAACGAAATAAATCCACTCATAATCAGACAGTCACCGTCCAATCAAAGCTAATTGCACAAAAGCAGCGTGCAAGAGAACAAAAATAAGATCAGGAGTAGGAATGTGCAGGAGAAGAAATGAGCAGGAGGGATCCTAACATGCAAATCTACCAAAAAGTGTAAAGATGTGCTTAAAAATGAAAGCCAATGAATCAGCTACCAGCTAACTGTTGGGTTATTATTTGGTGGGCACGGGCTTTCATTTGCTTCCACCGAGTCCACTTCCTAGCTGATCCGTTATTTTCATGCTAGGATAATTTTCTAGTTCATCCTAGATAGATCTTCAGGTAACACGGTAATAGCTACATATGAGATTAACCCATTTATTAGCATAAGCTTCATATTCACATCAAGCACACATTTTAGACAGATATCTTCATGCAATGGCTACTGCAAGAAATAGGTCGTCATATGCAGCTGTGCTCCTGAGATCACCATGTTTCTCTTGGCCATGTTGTGGCTGTCCTCATGGCCTTCTGCCAGCAGACTGACACAAACCTGAATTCTCTGCTCATCTGAGGGTTTAGGTTTATATCAACAAAGAAGGGAGGGGGAAGTAATTGGGAGCTGGTAGCCAGAACCTCTTATCTTAGGGAGACTAATAACTAGTTAGCAGAGATGAGAGTGCACAGGACCTATGATGCTTATGTTTGCTTAAGCAAAACTCATGTGGGCCGAACCAGAATTTTGCACAGGGCTAATCATATTTAGAAAGCTGGCGACTGATTACCTGGCAAAATATCAATCAGTCAAGTGGTCAGGTATATAGCAAGGAGTTTTGAATCAGGAAGATACCATTTATTGGCTAACTTAGAGATTGATAAACAGTGAGCTTCCAGCTTATAAAAAGCCTTCGTCGGACTGGACCAGGCTTTTCATAAGCTGAAAGCTCACTTTTTATCCATGTCTAAGTTAGCCAATAAATGGCATCTTCCTGATTCAAAACTCCTTGCTTTTACTCATGGCTAACACGGTACAACACTCTACTGTCAGGTATATAAATAGCCTTCTAAATCTGTTAGGGCCTGTTTCCACTACACACAGATTGGATGCAGAAAAACTGACCCCAATGAATGCCTATGGGAAAATCTGCATCAGAAAAATTGCGCTTGGTGGAAACAGGCCTATAGACATTCATTGGATTCAGTATTTCGGCATCCAATCTGCATAGAATCTGTGTGTAGTGGAAACAGGCCCTTAAGTTCTGTGCAAAGTGTGAATTCTGATCATTGTAGAGCACAACTGTTGAGTCAATTAAATGACAACTGAAGTGAGAAGAATATGGAGGCTGTCATATTTCCTTTTAAGCAATACCAGTTGCATGGCAGCCCTACTGATCCATATGGCTGCAGTTGTGTTTGAATAACACCAGAAACAAGCATGCAGCTAATCTTGTCAGATCTGACAATGTCAAAAACACCTGACCTGCTGCATGCTCAGGGTCTGTGGCTAAAAGTATTAGAGACAGAGGATCAGCAGGATAGCTAGGCAGCTGGCATTGCGATCTTGCATGCTTATCCACGCGTTGCATCACACACAAGCAATGAAAAGTATGCTACAGCACAGTAATGCACTACCTGCAGTGCATTGGGATACTGCATGGGGGTATATTGCACCCGCCGCATTGGGGGTGCAGTGCGGTGAACGGTGTTACAAAGCCTATGATTGCCAGTGCATATGCCTGTAAAAGGTCTGATTGGTCAATGGGCACCTCAGGTTTATAGATACCTTGGCTATAAGTATTTCCACTTTCCCAGCACATGCAAATGCTGACAAAAGAGCCAGTTGAATGAATTTCCATTTGACTGCTGGCTAACAAAGGGTTAGGAGCATGCACTTGCACCTCAGGTTACAGCAGTGGCATTCCAGCAGTGACACAGGTCCCAGAACCTTTATCTCTAATTGTTTTTTCCATTGCATAGTGGGTAAAGCAAAGTTCAGGTCACTCCAGCTTCTTGCGCTTTACAACTAAACATTACCTTTCTACAGTCTTGTAATTAAAGCAATCACCCTGTTTCCATTCTCTTTTATAGGGATCATTCACTGCACACCACAGTTTCCGCGCAGGAAGCTGCAGATAGACTCTGTGTTTAACTCGCCAGACTCCATCTAAAAATACACAGCATGCAAGTGAAGCACGTACAGAAGTCTGCTTATAAAGAATAGATCATCTTTCCGCCTCTCCCATTTTATTTTAAGAGACTGGTTTAGAAGCCAGGGGAGCTTTCAGTTCCCCCCTGCATCTTGCAGTGACAAGGAAAGCAATGCGCGAGAAGTACAGCTTACAAAACCTTACTTGTTACGAGAGCCATTAGCGTTTAGAGCTGAGATAGAAGAAAGCGATCCAGAAATTCCTTATAGTCCTTAAGCAGTGAATTAAAATTAATCCAAAACAGCACAGAAGAGAAGAAAAAAACTAATTCCACGGGGTTAAGTTAACTTTTCCATGTGACAACCAACAAGTTCCAGACATTTCAATGTGCCCAGCAGAGCTCCACCAGGAATAATCCTCCAAGACAAGAGTCCCTTTAAATGTGTGTTTAGGAAACCAAGTGACAAACAACCCGAGAGGAAGAAAACAGGCAACAGGAGTCATTTAAAGTGCAGAATATGATCCTGGTGGCAAATCACTCCGCACACATCCATTGAATGCCTCTTCTGATTGGGTTGCAAACTTTGGCAAAACTCTGCAAGCAGTGAATGGTGTAAATGTGAGCCCTTGAAGTATTTGTATGTAAATAGGGATCAGCCAGGGGGTGTGGATTTTCTTTTCTGGTAATCTGAGCCTTAAAGGGACAGTGCCTCTGCAGTCACGGTGTGCTGACATCTGTAATAATAATATTATTGGCGTTTGTAGTGACATACAGTACTGAGATATAGACTTTAAAAAAAATAAATATAGAATATACTGTATGTGCAACATGATAAGAGGATTTGCTTGGACAGTGCTTGTTAATAGGATTTCCCCAGGACAACACTAATAATAAAACGTTACAGTACCTCAGCTGCTAAAGGTGTGCTCTATGGCTGAGCAGCGTTTTGGGGTCGCTGACAATTGATGGCAATTCCAAAAGCTCTATGCTAATAAAAGCCAATGGAGGCAAACACACAGGAGTGATTGGGATTAGTGAAATTGCAATTGCGGGTCCTGCAGCAGTTTTGGAGCAATTGTGCTCCAGTACAAAAGATAAGAATGCTGCAAAATCACTTTCAGGGCTCTATTAGCGCCCATTCACACTAGGGCAATTAGCAGAAATTTACCACCAAACTCTAGGACTTTCAAAAGTGCTAGTGTAATTAAAAGTATATGGCAGTAATCTCACTGACGCGATCGCTGGCGATCCTTGGTAAATGCAAATGTGATGCATGCAGCGATTGCACTTTTTTTTGCAATTTTAGAACGATTGCAGTAGAAATGTAAAATAAAAAAGTGAATCCTGATCGCTCAAAATTACAAATATGTCAAATGAAAATATGTGTTTATCAAGAGAAAAATCCTGTCTCAAAAAATGCTAATGATTTTGCTGGGATTTTGCAATCCCCAGTGTGAATGGGCCCTTAGGCCTCGTTCACATCTACCTGACGCAGATGGCCGCGTGATCCGAACGCAGCACATCCGATCGCACGCCATCTGCGCCGCTGCCTGCTGATCCCATCCATTGATAGTGATGAGATCAGCTCTGCGCTTCCGGGTAAAATGCATGCAGCAGTACGTGAGCGCTTCCCAGCGCATCGTACTGCTGCGCAGCGCAGAAGATGTGAACGGCAGAAGGGCAGTCTATGCCCTTCTGCCGTTCCGGCGGTACGCATGGTGTCAGCGTTGTGCAGCAGCGCTTAAAAGCGCTTTAGAAGTGAACGAGGCCTTACACTACTTGCGATTCAGATTTTGTTCTGATTTTATATGCAATTCCGATTTTTGATGCAATGAAAAGGCCTGTATGCTGCGTTTTTTCTTCTTGTGCCGCTAGCATCCAGTGAAAATCGCAAATTGCATTCAGAAATTGGAATTACGATTTCTGTGTAAAATAAGCCTGAAATAGCAGTATAAGGTCCGGCTCACAGCTGTAAACGCAAATTGTAATGCAGATTGCGATTTTGCACAGCTTTTTTTCAGAGTTTGCGATTCTCAATTTTGTGAATGAGAATCACGACACAATCACAAGAAAGTGCTGCATGCAGCATGTTTGCGATAGGCGATAATCACTAAGGAGCAGCAATCGCTGCAGTGAGAATAATCCCACAGGATAGGTCATGTAGCAGCGCTTTGCTGATCATCGGTGTTTAGCAAAGCCAGAGTGTGAATGGGCCCTAAAAGTGATTTTGCAGCGATATATTTGTGCCCATCCCCCTATCCCCCCCCAAGCAGGGGTCCCTTCTCCCTTAACAATAAGGAGCCCCCCCCCCCAGAGATCATCCCCGACACTCATAAACCTGCAGATCAGCAGCAACCTAAAGAGAGGTTCCAGTTGCCGCTAATCTGAGGTCTGTGGGATGGGAGCCGGATTTTATCTGCCACCTGGAGTCAGGAAGGAACTTTTTCCCTTAAAGGTAACTTGGCCCCCTGGATCAACCAGGATGTGTGAGGGTGCAGGACAGAAAGGTACCTAATGCTTGCTTCATTATTTTATTTTTTCCCCCTGGTTGTACTTGACAGATGAATGTCTTTTTTCCACCAAACTTAACTATGTGTAACTACAGTAGAATCTTGTTTTAGTAACCCTCTGGATATAGTAAACTCAATCCTCAGGTCCCAGCAAATGTGTCTGTATAAATATACAATATATGGCCCATTCTGATATAATAAACTTCTAATATAGTAAACTATTTTTCCTGGTCTCTTGGAGTTTACCATAAAGGGATTCTACTGCATCTTCAAATAGAAAGAACATGGTACCAAAACAAACCTGCCATGAGAGAGAGAGGCAGCACAGAGACCAAAAGTAACCCTGCAGGACTAATGGCCCATACTCACGGGCTACTTTTGTGGCCTGTCGCTAGCGCACGGGAGCGTGTGCGCGACAGGATGGCGACAGCTCGTCGCCAGGTCCCTCCGCGTACACACGCGGAAGAGGGATTAGTGCAGCGACGGAAGCTGTCGCCGACGTTCCTCCCCTTCGCCGGAAGCGCCGTGGATTGTCTATTGGTTGCTGTAGCTAGTCCGCATACACACGCGGATTAGCGACAGTTGCGGCGAAGTTGCGGCGGCAAGTTTCGCCATGCGATTGAACGCCGCCAATCGCCTGGCGACAGCAGCGACGAGCGACGATTCGGGGTGCACGCCTCATACTCACGGGCGACCTGTCGCCGCAACACGCACGTGCCACGTGGTTGCGGCGACAATTGTAGCCCATGAGTATGGCCCATTACAGAGTTCCACAGAAGAGACTGGAGTATCTCTGTCCACAGGACCACAATAAGCCGTACATTCCATAGAGTTGGGATTTTTGAAAGAGATGCCAGAAAAAAAGCGATTACTTAGGGCCTGGGCCCACTGACACAGTTGTATCCGCTTCTGTCCGCTTTTCAGCATCTCTAAAGATGGCCACACACGATACAATAAAATGATCCGATGTTACGGCAAGTCAATAAAAACGATCGTATCTCCCGAAAGCTTTCTTTTCATTCTACTGAAAAATCCAATCGGATTTCCCGTTTTCTTAGACTTTTATTGATCCGGAATGCCAGATATTTTTCTTCAATCTATCTAAAGATTGTATGGTGTGTGTTAGATTGTCAATTAATATACCCACCCTAGGAATTTTGTCAGAGTTTCCAATCATTTTTATCATAATTGGGGAAAAATTGAACATACGTGTGTGGTACATTGGTCATAATTTTGAAATGTTACAGTCAGAAAAATTGATTGCAATTCTTAAATTGAACAGATATTTAAAAAATTGTATGGTGTGTGGCCACCTTAACATTGATGTGTAACTGAAAAACGGATACAACTGCATCAGTAGGCTCAGGCCCTTACAGGACAGCATGTTTTCAGTTTGCCAAAAGGCATGTGGGTGGCTCCCAAAATGTATGGAGGAAGGTGCTCTGCTCAGATGAGACTAAAATTGGACTTTAAGCCAACAAAGAAAATCCTGTGTCTGGCGCAAACGCAACACACCCCATCACCACAAGAACACCATCACCATGGTGGCAGCATCAGGCTGTTGGGATGTTTTTCAGCAGCAGGGACTGGGAAACTGGTCCGAGTCGAGGGAAAGATGGATGGTGCTAAATACAGAGATATTCTTGAGCAAAACCGGTGTCAGTCCGCCAGTGATTTCAGACTGGAACGGAGGTTCACCTTCCAGCAGGACAATGACCTGAAACATACTGCTAAAGCAACACTCAAGTGGTTTAAAGGGATACTGTAGGGGGGTCGGGGGAAAATGAGTTGAACTTACCCGGGGCTTTTAATGGTCCCCCGCAGACATCCTGTGTTGGCGCAGCCACTCACCGATGCTCCGGCCCCGCCTCCAGTTCACTTCTGGAATTTCTGACTTTAAAGTCAGAAAACCACTGCGCCTGTGTTGCCATGTCCTCACTCCCGCTGATGTCACCAGGAGTGTACTGCGCAGACACAGACCATACTGGGCCTGCGCTGTGCGCTCTTGGTGACATCTGCAGGATCGAGGACACGGCAACGCAGGCGCAGTGGTTTTCAGACTTTAAAGTCTGAAATTCCAAAAGTGAACCGGAGGCGGGGCCGGAGCATCGGTGAGTGGCTGCACCAACACAGGATGTCTGCGGGGGACCGTTAGAAGCCCCGGGTAAGTTCAACTCATTTCCCCTGACCCCCCTACAGTATCCCTTTAAGGGGAAACATTTAAATGTGTTGGAATGGCCTAGCCAAAGTCCAGACCTCAATCCAACAGAGAATGTGTGGTCAGACTTGAAGATTACTGTTCACAAGTGAAACCTATCCAACATGAAGGAGCTGGAGTAGTTTTGCCTTGAGAAATGGGAAAAAATCCCAGTGGCAAGTTGTGGCAAGCTCAAAGAGACTTATGCAAAGACATTCGCAGCTCATAGAGACTTATCCAAAGCGACTTGCAGCTAACTTTTGCATTAATGGTATTACGGATGGTAAATAGCTACGCACACTGAAGTTTTCAGTTATTTAGTCTTCTGTTTAGTCTTTTTGTATTTGCTTTACAATAAACCAAATAATACATCTTTAATAGTTATAGGCATGCTCTGTCAATGAGATAGTACAAACTCTCAAATAATCGGATTTTATTTCTAGGTTGTGAGGCATCAAAACATGAAAAATGCCAGGAAGGGTGAATACTTTTGCAAGGCACTGTAAATCATCAATGGCGTTTACATTAGTCAGGCAACCCATTGATGTGACTCTGAGAATTGAGGAGTGGTACCCTAAGTCACATACTTCAACCATGGAGCAGACTGACATGCATGACATGAATTCTGGGTAATCTGCAACTTTACAGGCAAAATACAGTTGACCAGCACGCTGTCGCTGTGTATTGTAGCAGTTTCCCTTACACTACTATAGGCCTTCTGTTTATATTTGGAGAGGGGTTACCTGAATTCTGCTCCAATTTCCCCTCACATGAGCATTTCTAGGAACCCTAATTATTGGTCTTTGTTATATTTTCAGGCAAAGTCAAGTCACAAAGGTTTCCTTTAGGACAAAAGAACACTGAGCAAGGATCAATTTGGTTTACTGTGCATCATCAACTCAGAATACAAAAGGGATAATGGAGTGGAATTTAGCAAATTATCCTTCCCCAAATGGAATTTGAAACTAAAAAAAGGAACCCAAGGTGAAAGACATATGGAGGCTTCCACATTTATTTCCTTTTAAACAATACCAGTTGCCTGGCAGTCCTGATGATCTTTCTGGTCAGTAGTGTCTGAATCACACACCTGAAACATTCAGCTAATCTCGTCAGATTTTTGTCAGAAACACCTGATCTGCATGCTTGTTCACAGCCTATAGCTAAAAGTATTAAAGTGGATCTGAGATGAACTTTTATACATTGCATAATTGTGTTTCTTACATATAGGTTACAGGGCATTCCTCAAGCCAACTACTTTTTGTGTTTAGTTTTAATACTCTAATTCCTTATAAACTAAATAAGCCTCGCCCACAGCTTCTCCAAAACGCCAAGGCACTCAGACCCATGTAGCAAGGGCTTATGGGAGGTCAGTCTGGGCAGGAGGAGGGGGAGGTTACTAGCCAGAGATTTCAGAGGCAGAGGGAAGGGGGGAATGAATTATTCACAGGCTGAGGGGTGGAGATGCAGTTGCAGATTACCTGTGTAATGACAAACAGAACATGGCCGCTCTCATTGCATCACAGGAATAAATCATCTTAAACTGTTGAAGCTGTATGCAGCTAGATTTGCTGTGTAAACTATCTAAACTTTAGATAGGATATATGGACAAGCTACTTGTTATAGTTAGTTTTTCATCTCGGATCCGCTTTAAGGTGTCCCATACATCTAGAGATGTTTGAGCAAATCTCTAATCAAATCTGATCGGAGAGAGATCTGTTTGCTGCCCGTACACCGCAAGCCGATTCCTGATCGATTTCAGCATGAAATCTCTCGGGAATCAGCCTTATGATGCCTCCTGGCCAATATCCTTTAAACGTTACCCCACCCCCCCCCCTTTAAAGTGCCCATGTAATCAAATCTCATCTGCACCAGCTGTGGCGTCTGTCCAGCTGCTCCTGGTCTCGTCCATGTTGTTGCCCCATATAGAAGGTGGCGTGACGTCACACAAACATGCCTGGAGGCGGAGAAGCAGCAAACAAGGCTGGGAACAGCTGAACAGTCATGCAGTTAGAGCAGGGGAGATTTGAACGTACAGGGGGAGGCCACATTTACATTTGTGGGGACAGTGCCAGGGGTTCTGTTGTGTTTGCTGGTTGTTGCAATATCGCACGCCGCTACAGCCATGCACCCAATCAACCGTATCGGCCCGAGATTTCCCAGAGTGCTTGATCGATACATTCGTTATCAGATCGGATGGTCGATCAAAAGGCAAAATCAACAGATTTATGGCCACCTTTAGAGGCAAAGGATGAGCAGAGCAGCAAGGTAATTTGCATTGTTTAAAAGGAAATAAGTATGTGCATTTAAGGTTGAATTTAAATTGTTTTAGGATATTTTCACACTGAGGGGTTGCATTGCACGCTTATGCAAGCAGTGCAATACATATTGTGAAGCATACAGTACTTACAAATTATGCTTCACTGCAATAGTTAAAGCGCATGTTATCCATTAACACACTGCATGTGTCGGGTTATGCCAATGGATCAGTCACACCACACTGCTAATGCACGGATGTCACATTACAATATAATTGCATTGCGTTAACAATGAGATTAAATTGGCTGATGCAAGGCACCACAATACACCAAGGTGAAATTCATTTTACCGCATATGCACTTTCACATGTGCACTACGCAAATGTACATAATGCATATAGCTTTATGGCATCTCAATGTTCTTCACTGCAAAGAGGTGTGAGATGCATGGAAAAGTTCAGCAAGATGTGTGCGTGTGTGTGTATGCGTGTGTATGCGTGTGCGTGTGTATGCGTGTGCATGTGTATGCGTGTGCATGTGTATGCGTGTGCATGTGTATATGCGTGTGTGTATGCGTGTGTGTATGCGTATGCGTGTGTGTGTGTATTGTGTGTGTATATGCGTCTGAGTGTATGCGTGAGTGCATGCGTGTGAGTGTATGCGTGTGAGTGTATGTGTGAGTGTATGCGTGTGAGTGTATGCGTGTGTGTGTGCATGCGTGTTGTTGGAGTTTTCTGCACACAGAGAAAAAGACGCAAACTTGAACAGTGATGGACTGTCAAATCCAAAGTGGTTTCACGTGCAGGAAAACAAGGAGAATGAATGCTGAAATTGCGCACAGTGTCGGTAGGCCTTATTCTTAGGCCCCGTTCACACTTGCGTTTTGGCATGCAAACCGACCGGATCCGGATCGGATTAGGACCTGATCCGGATCGGAACCGTACGGTTCCGATCCGGATCTGATCCGTTTGCATCAGGCATGCATCAGGCTGCAATCCGGATCCGTGTGGTAAGAACAGCGAAATATAATAAAAAATTGTTGGGGTCAGCAGAAGGTGCACCTGTAGAATCAGGTCCTCCGCTGTTAGGCCTCACCTCCACCTCCGACATACTGCCAAACAGCTCCAGCACGTAAGGTCACTGCTGCTCCACTGCTGCCCATGTGTCCCCATCCGAAATGGCCGATTGAATACGCATAGGAAGTGGGGTAGAACGTCAGGTGTTTGTATCCTGTGTGTTCTGTGCTTTCCGTTCCCCATAGGTTTCTATTTCCGGATGGTGCAGTCAGGCTCCGGTCCGGGTGCGCCAGCCGGATGATCCGGACCCGAAAAATAGCGCATGTTGGAAAAGTGTCCGGAGTTCCGTTCTGTACGGAACGGACCCGTGTGAACGGCCGCATAGACTTTGCATTGCTATGCGGAACATACGTTCCGTTTGTACAGTATACGGTCCGGATCCGATCAGGCGGATCCGGACAGGGTACGCTAATGTGAACCGGGCCTTACCTTACACAGCTGTGCATTATATATATATATATATATATATATATAGTGCTACGTATATAAAAATATATGCTGTCCTTCGATGAGAACAATCACATTGTATAAGTATTGCTGTATGTATAGTGAACAAATAAGGGGCATTTATTCAATTATCAATAAAACACGTATCCAATGCTATATATATATGGAAGTGATAGCACTGTCCTGTGCACACTATGAAATCAAATGAAAGAAACCCTGCAGGAAGAGTGATATGCAATCACTGAAGCAGGTGTATGACCACGAGGAGGGACTTACTTACAGAGTACCCTGAGGGGTGAAAAATGAGGAAATGAGGGGGGTTTCATTTTACACCATCTGTAGCAAAAGTGGAAAATCAACTTAGTGGATTGTGACTTTATTTGTTTAAATGACTTTAATGTGGAAATCTGGGTCATAGTTGCTATTGTGGTGGTTATTTCCAACATAATATTTTTTTTTCTCATAATACTACAAATGAGAAAAGTTCTGAAACTCTCTGTACTTTTAAGCTCTTTGCCTGGGGCCACTTGCATTCCTTAGCCTCTGCTCCCTATAGTGTTGCCTACTGTGCTCTTCAATAAGCTTTCATGTCTTTGTAGCACGTGTGACACTGCTGAACTATCCTCTGGAGCAAGAGCCTCATCCATCCATTATAGTACATGTTAATTGCACTAAAGTGGTGCTATTGTTGCTTGCTGCACCGCAGGGGAGAGATGGCTTCACCAGTGTCCTAGACCTGCCATTCAGGTGAGCTCCCTTGATAATTCATGCCTGAGGCGCTGCTTCTGAGTGAAGTTTACAGGGTGTCATCACCCTGTAGCACTTTCTTCAGTTATTTTTTGTCACCAGTGCAGCCATTTATGAGCATGGACATATAAGAGCTGCAATTACTTATTTTGTTAATTCCGCTATCTCTACCTGGTGAGTCAATGATGTGGGATCAAAAAAGCAGGATAGGGATAAACTGACTGCAAGCTTAAGGGGCCCATACACTCAGCCGATTTTCTGGCCGACCGATCGATCCCGATCGATCGATTGAAAATCGGTTGGCCATTCGACCGATCGATGGCCGATTTCGATCGATTTCGATGGATTTCCATCGAACTGGCAGGGTGGAAAATTTAGGTCGATCTGATGAGATTGCTTATCAGTTTGCATTGGCCTTAATGGAAATCTGATGGCAAAAAAATGCCATCAGATCGAATTTCAATAGATTTCAAACTGAAATCTATTGGAATTCTATCCTGGTAAAAAATGTTCTAAAAACGCATCAGATAGATCATCAGATGCATTTCTTATCTATCTGCTGCCAATCTGACGAGTGTATGGGCACCTTTACTCTAGTGAGATTACTGGCTGGGGACAGAAATTAGGGGCACCTCTACAATTCAGCAGCTTTCATATTTCTATCCTTGCAGGTTCAATGAATGGCCATCGTATTGTTTTTGGGGGGAGTGGAGAAGTGTCTCAAGTTTTCATTGTTCTGCTAAACTGCTACCCTTCTGGATGGATTATTCCCAGTTTCTTCCACCCAGGTGAACAGAGCCTCTGACACAGTGACTCAGGGTTACAAACTCTCTGTAGCTCTTATTACTCTCTATCTCGCACCTGACATTGTGGGGAATCCATTCCCAGCAGGTGAATCGAATGATAAAATCAATGAGTGTGTGGCCACCTTACTTAACCATTTTGTTTCTCAGGCCTAAATGTAGAGTAGTTGTCAGGAGCAGCAGCAATGTGCACCAACTGACTTTTTTTTATGCCATGAGTCATTCAATGATCTCTCATTCTTATTCTAAACCATTGTTCTTTTATCAGCATCTGGCAAACACAACCAGTTTGGTGTCATTCTTCTTCAATGGGTAAATAATTTGCGTCTAACAATGGAATCCATTAGTCTTCCTGAAATTACTAATCAGGTAAGTCAGATAAAAGAAATCAGCTGTTTATTGGAATGCTTCCTTCAGTTGCTATACAGAACACATCAGATAATCCTTACCATCCCCTCCCCCGTCTTCCCCCCAAGCCGCTACACAGGAATTGCCCAATACAGATACCTTTCATCCAACAATGAAGGAGGACATGACCAGTTTCTGAGTCTCTTGCTACTATTTTCACCTTCTTGCACAATTGTAAAGCCCTTTGCTGGAAACACTGGTGCACATGCAGTTCAGTCAGCTAGTTTATGAATTGCAAATACATGAAAAATATTCAACCTAGCCAATCGCTTTCTGCTGACATTATCCATGTCGTTGAGAAGGACAGAACTGTTAATTTGTGCCGACTCTTATCAAACAGTTATGAACTCCTTTTGGGTTGCTGTACAGTGACCTTTTACATTCAGGTCACTTTCAATTTATGTTAAATTGTGTGTCCCAGCTATACCATTGAATTGGAAATTGTAGTCTATCTGCCGTTAACCTGCACTTAACTGAACACAAAATGACAGTGAAGGAAAGTCAAAGGTCTGTGTACACTTGCCCTTAAGCTTTATTCAAATGCTAAAGGGTTTGCCTTGACCGAGAGAATCTAGCATGTGTTTGGCAGTCCTAATGCTTCACCGAAAGATCCAGAGTGCTAGATAATCTTGGTTGAGGGCAAGAAGAGCCCATTATTCCCCTACTCACCCTGCCTGCTCAGTCATGTGCCATACCATTGTCCCACATCCACTACCATAGAAACAGCACACACTGTTAGCCTGTAGGCTAGAAACGCATCTGTTCCCCGGTCAGCCCTGCACTGTCACCTGAGGGATCAAGTCCTAATCCCTGTGGGCAACAGTAGTTGTGCATGTGTGCGCTCTTTCTGATGACTTTAATTTAAGTGCAGTTATTTGCGCCCTCAGAATAGTGAATGAGTAAAGGACTTCTGTAATGTCTCTAATCATGTCTGGGTCACGGCTAGTGTCATGTATCACTATTGGGTTTATGAGGGAACACACAATGCAATTTCCCATTGTAGTTGTAGCGTGTGCACTTGTCCAAACTGCTACCGATCTATAAAGTTATCGATGTTCCAATGATAACTGCAAAATCGATGCCTTTCTCAATCAGAAACAGATTGGACATGTCTGAAATTATCACCCAATTCCCACCGATCGATGGGAAATTGCATTGTGTGTTCTCAGCATAAAACCTTCATTGGTGCCTCCCCCTTCCCCCTCCCCCGAAGGAGATTTACTTCCTCAACTGGCTCCAGTGCAGCTTTGTTATAACAACGGTGAAGTGGAACCTCCTACTCACAAAGTTTACACACACATACAGAGCTGGATTTGTACATTTTACTGCCTATGGCCCACTGTCACCAATCCCCCCACCCACCTGTCTCATCCTGTGCTCCTCCCATGCTGTGCTTCAGTGCTCACCCCTGTGCAGCCACAGACTGGGACTGGGACCGCTGTAGTTTCATGTTTGGGAATTTTACTGCCTGAGTGTGCCAGCCTGCCGCCTGCCCCATGCTTGCTGGTGCCCTAGACCAGTGTTTCTCAACATTTTATTAGTGTGTACCCCTTTTAAAACCCTGTACTCATCGAGTACCCCCTAGCATAGTAAACATTATCACAAGTACCCCTTGACAAATATATATTTAATCGTAGTACATGGTAATTGGTTGTAAACAATGTGCAAGCATTTATTATTGCTTTTAATTAGCTAAAATACTCATTTGATGTAGTTTAAATAAGAATTATAATTTTTTAAATCTCTAAATTTGTTATTCTTGGTTAAGTATATCAAGCCAGAGTACCCCCTGGACCCATCAGAAGTACCCCCTGGGGTACGCGTACCGCATGTTGAGAACCTAGGCCCTAGACCATGGCCTTTGTGGCCTTGCCTTAAATCCATCCATGCACACATACAATGGGTTGCTTTTACTATGATTATGCAATTGCTTTTATCTGAATTAATTTTTATGTCACTTCAGATTTATGTGCATTTTTTTTCCTGCATCTGGCACTTGACATTACTATGGATCATTTATAATCCTTGTGTGATTATTAGGCTAATCATTAGTGTACTGCAGTGCTCTGTGGAATTCCCACCACCAGCACTTCTTGTGTACACAGTGTATTGATATGTCCAGTTACAGCTGTTTTCATTAAAGTTTAGTGAAAGTGGATGGAGTCAGACCAGGACACTCATCATTTGATACAGCAAAACCCATTAATCCATATGCAGGATTAAAGTCTTCTGTCATTGACCATATGGTGTGTCCTAGTCTGACTTGCTTCTCATGTTAATACCGGGGTCTGGCCCTAGAGTCCCATTTATACTCACGCTGTCCACATAATCACCCTGGTTTAATGTATTATATTTTTTAACAGTTATTTATTTTTCCTCTAAAGCAGTATTTGTAGGTTCTCTACTTGGTAATTGTTACTCACATCAGGGCTGTGCAAAATACTTGCGTTAGCATCAGACACATTTACTGTAAATAAAATGGTGATTTTTGATGAAAAAAAAAAACACTCCAGAAAAGATCCCCAAACGATAGAGGTTTTAAAAGCTCTTCCCAATGTAATGCTATGGTTTTTGTTTTTTTTTACAAAACCTCATCGCTCCAGTGTGCATAGACACATAGGATAACATTAGCAGGAGGTGTCAAAAACTCAAAACGCTCAGAAAAACTGCTCCGGTGTGCACCAGGCCTTATTCCCAGTTCTCTGTTGTATCCACTTTTTCATAAATAATAATTACTTCCACAGTACACCTAAAATTTCACAACAGTTATGGCAACAAACAAGCAAAGCTACACAATCTCTATTCTGTTTTATATAAACTGTAATAATGTATTGTGATATATGGCCATGAGCACACATGAATAGCTGCAACTCCTGTTCTAGTAGATGCCTTTCTGAGGAAGCAGATCCTTCCCATGCACTCTCTTGTACTATAAGCAATTACTGTCCCATACCTCTAGCGATTTTGGCAGCCGATCGACCAATAGACAGAGATCTGATCAAATCTGATTGTAGAGAGCTTTGTTAGCCGCCTTAAACCGCATCCCAATTCCCGACTCATTTCATCATTAAATCTTTCAGCAACCGGCCTAATGACGCTGCCTCGTTGCCCCCAGCCGCTGACCCTCCTAGTGTACATGTACTTATATTCCTACTTGTTCGGGGTCTGTGGTTGAAGGTATTAACCCACTTCTATGCATATTAAGGTCAAACACATTTTAAATACTTTGACCAGTTCTAACACTTCAATGTAGTATAAGAGCTAACCTACACAATCTGCTCAATCAAGATTGGATGTGTGTACGCACCTTTAGGAGGACCAGAATCAGTAAGACAGCCAGGAAATTTGTATAGTTTAAAGGTAAAAAGGCAGCCTTCACATCCAACTAACTGCAGGGTTCCTTTAATATAGCTATTACCAGTAAATCTGATCACTTTGATTAAATCTGCAAGTGATCTTTTGACTTCAAAGTGTAATTGGACGTAGCCCTAAGGCCTCTTTTACACGGACTGTTGATAGGCAGTGAAATGCCTCTCAAACTCTCACAACTGCTCACTGCTGCCTGGTAACTGCTCACTGCTGCCTGGCAACTGCTCACTGTTGCCTGGTAACTGCTTGCAGAGCACACAGTTCAACTGCCCGTGGAAAAGAGGCCTAAATCTGAATAAGCAGGTGAGGGAGTGAATCGATGCACGCCTAGCATTGAACTGCATTGACCATTGAAATCTGTTGAAATCTCAATAAGACCCCGTTCACACTCAGAACTGCAAATCGTGATGTTGCATGTCTATTTTTCACATTTTCCCACAACTGCGTTTTGGCATTCTCATTTCAGTGAATTAGAATCGCAAGGCAATCGCTGAGAACATGCTGCATGCAGCACAATTGTGACTGGCGAAAATGGCAAACGTGGGGCAAACGCACCGTAATCGCAGCAGTGTGAGTAATTGTGCAAGATTACTTGTGCTGCAGTGCTTTACTGAACATGGGCTGAAGAGGCCCAAGTGAGAACGATGCCTAAAATTGATTGGTGCAAGTTGCTGATTGCTGCTCCTCTATTGATTACCATCCTAGGAGAGCTCAATCGATCACCTGCTGGATCCAGTACAAAGTAAGTATGGCTGGCTTCACAGGCATTTCAATACATAATTTAGTTACCGTAATTTCTAAACTTTGTTATCTATAGAGACTTTACTCAACACTAACTGTTGAAAAATGTTAAACCTTTACATCAAACATCCCATTAACAGTTTATTATATTGTGTTATAAACATCACCCTTTATAATAAACATTCTCACACCAGAAACGGGTAAGTGTGGTTAAGATCAGAAAAGGTCATCAGCCCAGTAAACACAAAACACACCATTTCATTAGTAAAAACTATTAATTATATAACCTGGAGCTCAAACAACACAAAGCCCAGCTCTTTCCTATCTGAGCATCTGAGTTAAGTAGTCAGGCATCGGTATTATTGAGTTTCTTTTTATTCCAGCTATATTTGGGTCATGTTCTCATAATTTTTCATCCAGCAATCCAGGTTATTGGAGGAGCCACATCTGCACCATGCAACATCCAGACTCCACATGCATCTAACAGTTAAGGCGGCCATTCACTGATTGTGATTCATGTTTGATAGACCTTGAGGGTGAGTCGAGTATACTTTTTGCTGTTTGATTGATGAAATGTGATCGTTATCGGCCTAGAACTCTGTCAATCAAACAGGATAGAAAATGTATGCGGACTGTACTAGAATCAAGCGCATTTCAGTTATAGTTCATTCAGTCCTTTGTTTCGGAACGTGAGAATCATCAGCTTGGTGGAGGGGAGAGAGGGTTGGCATTATAGCTCACTTCCTGGACAGGTTGATTGACTATCACATACTGATTCCAGTATGTGGCGCACTGATCAACCACTTCTACATAGACACATTGTTCTCTGATCAAACAAATCTATCAGACTATCAATCGGACAAAGCTCCATTAATGGATTAATGCCAGCCTTACAGTGTGTACTGCTTACTGACAAGAGTTAACTAGTGCCCAATGCAATCGCTGTCAACCTGATGAGGTGATGATCTGTGTATGGGTAGAGTGCACACAGCAGTGTGATACGCCCATAGTTAATGGTTGGTAAATTTTGCTGATCTGACAGAACAGATCTAAAACAAAGTATGTCAGTTTCTGGCCAGCTATACCTCCTTAAAAACTGTAAAAAAAATATATTAAGTGCATTTAGCTTAAGGCCCCGTTCATACTGCACGCGTTCCCATCCGCGCTTCGGGAACGTGTGCAGGAGGCAGACACGCACGACATCAGGCAGTGCATAGACTGCACTGTCTGATGTTCACACTGCATGCGTTCTGGACCAGTGCGGTCCAAGAACGCATGCTGCACGCATTTTTTGCAGAAATGTGCGGCTGACCCATTCACTTCAGTGAATGGGATCAGCCACGCAATGCATACAAACGCGGATGGCGTGCGTTCGTATGTGTTGCGTTCCGAAACGCACGGCTGTCCGCATTTGCTAATGTGAACGTGGCCTAACAATGTTAACATTAAACACATTGTAAATACTATTCATATACTCAATTTCCTCAATTAAACAGTAGAGACCCTTCAATTTGCATAAAATTTGCATGCTAGCCATAAATAAATAGCACCCACTACACTAAAAATCTCAGCTTCACAGAGTGCAATATCACACTGTTATCTGGAACAACAGAATACCCAAGCAGCTCGGGGTGACCCAGAACCACTAAGAGAGTATAGGGTAAGAGATCAAAAAGCACTGGGCACTGTTCTCTGGGTGATAGCAAGTCCTCAATCATTTAAATAATCAAAACTTCCCAAAATCCATGAGAATGTCTGCTTTATTTGCTTGGGAAAGATAGAGCTGAGACGAATGCCCATGTGTTCTGGACACATTCATTTTTAACCATAGCAGATCTGATTAAATGCCTGTGTGGACTTGCTTTGCACTAAAGCAGGCCATACACACATCGATTTTTCCCACCCGATAGCACAGCATGCCTCATCCTATTGTAATTTCATTTCATTTTATCTCCCCAATACATCAAACAAAATCATCGATCAGATGGAAGATCTCAATCGATTTGGGGCTAAAGAGGAGTGGCAGTAGATCAACGGCCCGTAGTGTTGCACTGCAACAGTCCAACGCTGTGGTTTGATAGAATTTTAATAGATTTCATACTGAAATCTATTGAAAATCTATGTACTGTGTGAGGAAGGAATCAATCCCACTCTGATCAGATTCACTGAACCCACAATCTAACATCCTTACCACAATCATACACAAACATCCTGCATGGAAGCCTGTTTACCTAAACCTTGGTACACATATCCAATTTTGACTGGCCAGTGAATGACCAATTTTACCATGTCCAAGTAGCACAGGGAGGGCACATGGAGGGCTAACAGATTTTGAACAACAGGAACAGATCATGTAGATAGGCTCTCATATTATATAGAAGTGGAAAAATTGGTCTGTCATTGGCCAATCAAAATTAGACATGTGTACCAGACTTTACAATATGTCTTTTGGATTCTGGATGGAAAGCAAACAAAACCATGGGAAGTATTACAAACTCCATGCTGAATTTGTCAGCCTTCCGCTGCTAGGACCAAGAGATATTGCTCAGAAGTAGAGATAGAAGCTGCTGCAGCTGTTGCTGTTGTGAGAGCCCCAGATTATTAGCATTTGTTATGTCTGTTGCATCCACAGACAAATACCTTCGTCCCCTTCAGACATATACTCAGCATCGCTGAGAATTTCAGGTATATTGGCTCTACGAACTGCGCAAAAACAATGAATAGGAAACACAATGTAATCCATTGGACAACACAAGCCAACATTTCATATGCAAGAATAATACAAATCACTTTCACTTTCAAGGAATCATATAAAATAAACCCCACATAATTTGATGTTATTTGTGAAATCATAGCAGAACGTCTTTGAGAAGCCATCAAGGCCAGGCTTTACTTTCCCCCAAATCCAATGTTCCTAGAGCTACAGACCATATCTTGCCATGATGAATAAATCTGAGTGCCCTTTATACTCCAAGGGTGATCATACAGGTCCCCCCCCCCCCCCCCCCCGTCATGGCCTGAAGTGTTGCTCAGTACTAGCGATGATCAATGAGATTCAAATTTCATGTAAATTATAAGCAGTTTGAAATTGGACCAATCAGAGTAACTTCCTGTCAATTTGTATTGGTCCAAGTTCAAGCTGCATAGCATTTACATGAGATTTATTAGCATCTAAATGATCATTTCCTAATCAGTACAGGACATCAGTGGCCTATGTTGGTCTTCACTGATAACGGGTGCTGCTGGTTGGGTGAAGGACATACTGCTTTAAGATTTTAAACAAATCATGGAAAATCCCTGTGTAATGAAGGTGAGCTTTCCATCTTTCACAGATTAGAGGGAAATATATACTTGCTATGGGTGTGTGTGAGTGTACGCTGCTTAAATCCATCAACAGAGGAGCAAGAAAACATTGCCACAGGTCTCAGTATGTTTACGGATGGGCTGACGTTCATAGTGAAACTTAGCTTACAATGGAAAACTAAACCAAGAATCTCATTACTTGATACAGACAAGAACTGCAGGCAAACATGCCAAGGTCTCATGTAAGCTCACTTTATTTCAAATTAGTAACATACCATTAAAAAAGGAAAAAAGAAAAGGCTGTCCAAACATCTCAAACCACACAGAGATCTTTTATCCATGAATAAGAATCCTTCATGGCCTTGAGATATGTCCTTTAGCACGTTGCTGGCTATGCTTGTCTGTACCAAGTCCATGAGCATTCAGTGAGGGAGTGATTGCCAATCACGGATAAAGGATGGATTGAAGGGGTGCAACACTCAGGTAGTTTCTCTGTATAATTAGTTTTAGCAGTGTAATTGTCACTTCTTCCTCATCAATCGGCTGAGGCCGTTTTCACACTGTAAACTAGCGGCAGCGATGCATCGCTTTTGGTGCACTGCCAGAAACAGGCGCTACTACACGGTATTCCCCATCTGGCATTGGGCCAAGCAGGAAGTGACGCATGCTTGCCATCACTTCCTGCTTCGGAGTATGCAGAAGTGCACAGAAGCATATTGTAAAAATACACTTCCATGCATGCGTGCCGTGACACATTGCAATAGGCTCACATGACTTCTGGCCAACGCAGATTGCCGCAGCTCGATGCAGAATCCGTGTAGTTCTGGCCCTGCATCGGGGATGTAGCGTCAACATCACTTGCGTTGTGTCGCGCCGCAAAGTAGCAGTATGAAAGTCTCCATAGACTTTCATTTTCTGGCGGTGAGGTGCGGTAAAAATACTAAAAGTAACCAATGCTGTTTGCAAAAAAACTCTTCCTGAAGACCTAAGCATAAACTCCCACCAACATTATTCCTTTCCTGAAAACATAATTTAACATCCCGCCTTCATGTCTTTTTCCTGATGCCCAACGCTAACCCTCATATGTTAACACCCCTGGTGCCTAATGCTAGCCTCACTCAAAACATTAATCTCCATTTTAAACCAAATTTTATTCTCTCAACATTAACCCCTTTCTCATGCCTAGCCTTAACCTCTTCTACAACATACTTCCCCTCCTGAAGCAAACCTCAACTATTAAGCCAACCAAAAGGATGGATACTGTACACTGCGTCGCTATCGTACAGGCTCGAGATGTGTTCTATTGCTATGTAGGGAGAGGAGAGCCAAGTGATATCATGCAGTAGGTGGGAGAACAATGCTATTAGCCAGCAATCGGTCAAAATCGATCCACTTGGCTGATCAATGGTTGAGGCTTTCGGTGGCTGCTGTACAGACAGATTCTCGGCAGAGGCAGTAGTTATCTGCCACAGTTGAGTTTCATCTAGTGAGCGTACGGGGCTTGACGCTAACCTCCTTCCTACCCTCTCCCTCGATACTAAACCTCCAAACCATGGTACACCTGACTCTGGCCATTGTCACGGGGAAATTGGAGACGCCAGGAGTAGACACACAACTCCTCACATCATTATTTTGTTCTTGCTGAGATAATAAGACAGCAAAATACTCATAACACCAACATGTATTTCTGATAAACAGATCATGTAAAGCAAGGCTTCAGATCCTAAAGAGGGACAGTAGTTCAGTAACAAATCACCTTTTTATCATCTATCCCAGTTATTGTTTTGATTTAACAAGCTGCTACATATTCTGAAAGTAAAAACACAGTAATTTACAGCTGATATGCCCTCACCGGCAGGGCGGGACAGCTGATGACACAGATAAAAGGAAGGATATACGCTACTTCCATACCTTCATCGTCTGACATGTCCAAAACCTCGTTCATTGTTTCGGGAACATTCATTTTATGCTTTTCAGTCACCATCTGTTGAACAAAAAGAGAGAGAGAAAAAAATCACTTCCCATTTTATTCTGGAAGAGTTTAGCAAGCCAGATATGACAGCTGAGTAGTAACAATGCAGCAATTTCACATGTTGTGTGTACTCTGCAGGCTGCCAAAATAAAAAAATAAACAGCAGAAACTCTCCTTGGTCTTTCACTGAAACTAACTCAGAGCATATGTGCTTTGACCCTTTCCAATCCTGCCTGATGATAGTGTGTGTGTGACCAGCTTTTTATGGACACAACCTGTAACAAGGATGAGGCCAGAGCAGCTAGCAGAGGATTTGAATGGGGGGCCCCCATTCAACTTAAAGTAACAGTTGTCCTTTAAGGTGCTACCCACTTAAAGGCAGTAAAATGAAGAAATCGTCGATAAGCCTTTACTGTAGGAGATACTGCCATAAAAACAGAAGACTGTGATATCCAGATGCAGTCAGGGGTGCTGAGAGCCAGCATTTGTTCCAATGCAAATAACCCTTCTGAACCCTTGCCTGAATTATTCATTAATAATTGCTATCAGAGTAATTTGCTGGCACGGCAGTGGTGGAAGAGATGTATCATGTATGTGCTACGGTCCGGATGTAGTGTACTTGTGTTTTCATGCATGAGTAAGTTTACATAGCCACTCCAATCTGCTTAGCATTGGGAGTGGCCAATCATAATAAACTCTCCCACAGCTACTGGAACCCATAACATTTCTCCTTTTTTATTTGTTTTTAAAGTGTTAAAGTATATTTGAGGATGCAGTAATGTTTTTCATGCATCTTGCAAATACATTTTTTTTTTTAAAGTGTCCCCGCTTCTTCACCAGGCCACTTGGTTAGTATCCCATTATCTAGCCATGCAGATTAAGGGGTGGCAAACAATTTCCCTCTTACAAAGCACCCTTGTTTTAATGTTGGAGTCAAAGGGTCTCTTTTCTATCTTCGTGTCCACTTAAAAAAGTTGGGGTAATTAAATGGAGGGCTCATGGTGTCACTTGGTAATCATCTTTAAAAGGTAGTAAGTAAATAGCCATCTCACTAAGGTGAATAACTAAAAGGGGTCATTTTCTTATTTATCCTACAGGGCTGAACAAGAAACCTTCAGTGTGAAAAAAAGATCTCCATTAAATCTACCTGCCAGTGGCATAGGTACTATTTTGTGTTCAAATTCAGCATTGCAGATTTGGAACACCCAAATACTCCCAAATGCCACTGTTCAGCACCAAGCAAGCGGACAGGACGCGCAATACGACTCGCAAGGCAGTGAACTCCTCCTGACTCTGTCTGCTTCATCAGTGCTGAACAGTGGCAGTCAGAAGCATTCAGATGTTCCTGATCTTGAACACTTATTATAGCTACATACTCACGGGGGACAATTGGGACAATTGCCCCCTGCCGGCGACAGCTGTCCACACGTCTCGCCAGAAAGGCAGAGACGCGGCGGAAGCTGTTTGTGAATGGAGCATCCCCCGACCGGATGCTCCATTCACTCGCATAGGTCTCCTGTCGCTAGCCCGCGTACTCATTCGGGACTAGCGACAGTTCCGGCGAAGTCACGGCGACAGCTGTAGCCGGCGATTGAACATGTCAATCGCCTGGCGACAGCTCCGACGGGCGACGGTTCGGGGCGCACGCGTTATACACACGGGCGACCTGTCGCCGCAACATGCGCGTGCCACGTGGCTGCGGCGACGGCCATACCCCGTGTGTATGGGCCTTAACACTAGTAACTAAGGAGATTGACTGCAAGTCTTACATGGGGCACCCAAGCAGTCTATTGATCTGTAGTTCTAAATCCTTCCAAGGACATCTTTAGTGTAATCAGTGGAGGAAAAATGTTTGGCAATGATTACCACTATGTAATTCACACAAAGAGGTTATCATTACCAGCATAGCATAAAATGAAAAACTAATAAGATGGATGAAGGCAAGCTCCTCTCATCCAGAAGCCCTGGTGCACTCACAAGCTCTGCATCCACTACTGCTATTTCCCTGCTACCTACACACCCAGGATTGGCTACTCAAGGCACATATGCTGCACCCCCTCCCTCCAATCCTAATTGATTCAGTAAAACTAATTACAACTCTGTGTGAGTATAGAGCCTCGAGTTCACAACATTTCTGCACATCACATCAGCATTGAGGGCTAGGCAGGATGAAATCATGACCACCAGTCTGTACTAAGGCTTAGTACATCATGTTTAATATGTACTGAAGTGCTGGTGAGACCTTCGCAGTGAGGAACGGGTCAGAAGTACATTTTTGCAGCATAACTCAGCACACACTGTAGCTAATTTACCATCAGTACAGGCACATACACCTTATACTGTCACGCTGGAGATCACTTTTCAGTAAAATGAGTAAAAAATAAGTAGTAAAAATATATTGTATTATTGATAATCTTATTAGACTATGGTAGGGATTAGATTGTGAGCTCCTCTCATGGAAATGACTATAAATCAATAATAATGTTCATTTATGGCCAGCATACACGGTGATCTGGTACTGACAAAATGCTGTATACCTTATAACAGTAATGGCGCCACTAAAAAGATAACATGAAACACACAGAAATACAATAAAAGCTATATATAGGATAGTGTACTCACCACTGTCGTCAGGGTCTCTTCTGTCACCACTTTCAGAGTATCGACCACAGAAATATAACCCAGCCGACGTGCTATGGCGAGAGCAGTATTGCCATTCTGTGAAAAGAAGCCACAGGGGTGGTTACATGATGATCAGTAACAACAGAGAACTCATTAATGGCAGCCAGAAAAAGGGTGTTTGTTGTCTATGCACCTCTTCCTAGGACACTTTCCTGCCTCATCTCTCTGCAAGCACCGTACAAACATTACTCCATGACTTTCCCACCGCAGGCTCTGTACAGATGTAACTCACTTGGCTGCCATCCACAAATAAGAATCTCATGAGTGACAGACAATATCCTGCACGTAGTCTATGCTCTTACATACTTGTTATCACAAAACAACCCGCTGGACCCTCTACTGGGGCCGATTAAGCAGGCAGTCAGGACAGGCACACACTCACCTTGTCTGAGTTCAAGTGGTTAGTTTTGCCATGGGGCCCCATTGTAGCTAAAATCGGCCCTGCATACATCTAGTGATTTTGTGGCCCGATTGGCCATCAGATATCGCTGCAGCAACAATCATGCCCAGATCAATGATTCGACCGATTTTGGGCCTAAATTAGTCAAATGTATTGATTGAGCAAGCTGGAAAATATTGGGCTAACATGGTCTATCAGGTGCACAGTGGTAATGTAATGGCGTGTGACACAGAGACAAGCGCCGAACAGGCTAAAACCCCCGGCCGCTGTCCCCCCAAATGTTAATGTGCTGCCCCTCCTTCCCCCGGTACCAGCAAAAATCTATTAACCCTTCGCACTCTCGCATGCAAATGTTCAAACAAATGCATTCACAGATCCACTCATCCAGGCACAACTGTTATCCCTACAGCTAAGTTAAAAGCCGGGGTTTTAGTTCACAGAAGAATGCATTCTTATGCTTAGTCACCTATACTGCGCAGAAGTACCCAGGTAAACATAGGTGTCCTAACTCTGGCCCTGTACCAGGGCATGAAATTCTCTCACTTGACTGGCTGCCGGGAGTGGCCGGCTGCGCCCTACGTGGCTGTTGCGCATAGCACTGGTGTGTGTGGTGTCACACGTGCCATGTGCTATGCGCAGCAGCCACGTGGGACACGGAAAGGGAAGCAGGAACAGCTGAACAGGGGAGACATTTTAATGCATGAGCCTTAGGGAACACATTAACATTTGGGGGACAGCGGCCGTGGTTCATATCACATTCATCTCTTGTCCTGGTTTCACATGCCTTTACGTTACCACTGTGCATCTGATTGACCAAGTTGGCCTGAGATGTTCTATGTGGTGGATGTGGAGTCACAAGGCCGATTCCCAAAATACTGCATACTTACATTTCCCGGGTATCTGCATGTAGTGTATGGGCAGCCAATCGATTTCTGTCTGATCACATTGGATCAGAGAGAGATATGGCTCTTGGTTGATCTGCCTATACATTGCTAGATGTATGGGCACATGTAAAATGGCCAATGAAAATCCTAGTTTAATTCACCAGCTGAAACAGGAGGCAGCTGCTACACTTCTACTCAATTGTTTTTATCACCACTGCTGACAAATCTGCCCCAGTGTGTTTATCGTTGTCTGTGTCACAGCAGGAAGTACGTGGAATGCTATCCTCTGGGACACAGAAAATAGGGGTAGAGCAACAGATATTATTGCATTTTCTTACATTATAGTTCTGAATGGAGTTTCACTTAAATGCACAACTGCCAAAATGTTCTACTGCCCACAGTGAATTTCACATTAAATGAACTGTTAATGGAAAAATACAGTTCTCGCCTAATGGCAGCAGTGTTTTACAACACAGCTATTACTTTATGACTCAACGGGCTTCATTACAAGTGCAGTGAAAAGCCATAAGCAGTGATAGGAAATGTTTGCCACAGCTGTGTTACAATCTCTCTGTAAGTAGAGTAGAAGTTACTGGAGCAGAGGATTTCTAAGGTTAGCTACACCAATAGTGAAACAAAAACCTGGAAAATTGTTTCATCCAAAGATCTCAGCTTGCTATATTGGACATTCATTGCAAAGTACACTTAGAAATAAATTATGTTTGTAAGTATTCACCTACGAAGGTGTAAGATGTGAAATTTATATAATGCATATGGTGACATCCAGACAGTGAGGAAGGTGTCTCCTGTGTAACACTACAGCACTGTGTTAATGTCTCTGGTACACACAATGCAATTTCCCATCAGATGGGTCGAATCGATTATTTCCTCCTGATCAGATTTCTGTTTTTGTATAGAAGTGATGGGAAAATCAATCAGAAAAACGATTGGAAATCACATCGGACATGTTGGAAATAATTGTTTTGACCCATCTATCTGACAGGAAATTGCATGGTGTGTACCTGACAGTTTTTCACTTGCTTTGTCACTTTAACTGCGAACTATGGTTCTTTAAGCGCTGTCTTATGCTGGGAATACACGTTAAGTTTTTACTTTAGATAGATGGGTTCGATAGATAAATTCCAACCTGTTGGATCTGGTCGATTCTACTTTCGTTTCGATTCTCCTCATTCAAGTGAATGTAATTGATAAGAAAAGATAAGGTATCGAGAGGGGAATCGAGCAGTGAATCGAGAGTAGAATCGATCGAAAGCGAAAACGACGGCAAAAACGAACGCAAAAACGCATCGTGTATTCCCAGCATTAGAAGAAGAAATAGATAGCTGCTAGCCTGCTACTTTTAGCTGTGTGATCCTAAATAGAGATTAGACAAATTGTGCTGTATGGTAAGGCAACAGCATATCGGGGATCACAAGTACATTATATTGGACAGACCACTGGCATAAGAATAAGAGATGATGGCTGCAACAAACATTATTAAACTGCGCAGCATCCCTAATGTCTAAAACTGACTTCTCCTTACCTCTGCCAAACGCTAAACTTTCCTTTTCGAGCACCTAATATTAACTTATCCCTCTCCGATGCTTTACACTAACCTCCACCCCTGCCTGATTCTTAACTCTAACCTCTCCTTACCTCTACGTATCACTTACCTTTATTTCTCGAATACCTAATGCTAACCTACCCTTCTCAGATGCCTAAAGGTGCGTACTCAACTTGGATGTCACCCATCGGGTCCCAATACCCTTAGGTGACATCTCTGGACCGCGCTGCACAGACGTAAAGTTAGCTGTGTAGCTGATGACGTTCTCTGTTATGTGGAGGAAGGCCTAGGGATGACAGAGCAGTGTGTGTGTGATGTCACACATAATGGGATCGACTTCAACCAAGAGTGTGTACTAACCCCCACCACTGTCCGATGCTTCACACTAACCTCTCCTTACCTCTACCTATCACCTCCCTTCCCTTCTTGAATGCATAGCACTAACCTCCACTCCTGTAAGATGCCCAACATTAACCTCTCTTTACCTTTACCTAACACTTCCCATCCCTTCTCAAATGCCTAATGCTAACCTACCCCTCTCTGATACCCAATACTAACCTCCACCCCTGACTGATACCCAACACTTATCACTCCTTACCTCTACCTAACACTTTCTTTCCCTTCTTGAATGCCTAACATTCCACCATCGCTATCTACACCCCCACCAATTGCAACCATAATTGTAGACAACACCCCAATAACCTCAACCACTATGACCCGCTGCTTGGGGGTTATACTTGACTCAGAGCTCTCCTTTAAACCTCACATTGCCTCATTAACCACCACCTGCTATTTCCAGCTCAAAAATATATTCCGTATCCGTCCCTTCCTCACAGAGGGGCCACCAAAATGCTTGTACATGCCTTAATCATCTTCCGCCTAGACTACTGCAACACCCTGTTTTGTGGCCTACCAAAAAAACAGACTAGCACCTCTCCAATCCCTTCTAAATTCAGCAGCCTGCCTCATTCACCTTTCCACATGCTCCTCTGATGCAGCCCCACTGTGCTGTTCTCTCCACTGGTTACCCATTACCCAGAGGATCCAGTTCAAACTCCTGACTCTAACATACAAAGCCCTCCACGAGTTGTCTCCTCTATACATCTCCTCACTAATCTCAAGATATTGTCTTCCCCCCCCGCAACCTTCGCTCCTCCCAAGAAATTTTCCTGGCCTCTAAGCTGATCACCTCCTCTCATGCCCGCATCCAGGACTTTACACGAGCATCATCCCTTATCTTCCACAGCCTGTACCTCGTGCTCCAAACCTGGACATCTTCAAACGCACTCTTAAAACACACCTTTTCAGACAAGCTTATAACATTCTATAGCTCTTATTTACTTATCTGTCACAATGTAATCAGAGGCAAAGGGTCACTGCCTCATCCATCCTCCACCCCCTTACCTAGTGTGTCCCCCACTACCCATTAGATTGTAAGTTTGCAATGGCAGGGTCATCCTCCTAATGTTTACTGTTTTTGTAACAATATTTGTGCTGCTTGGAACTCTGCTGTACATTTGTTAGTTGTATCTATGTTCCCCTTGTCATCTTATTGTGCTTTGTAAAGCACTGCGGAATATGTTGGTGCTATATAAATAAATAAATAAAAATAATAACAACACTAACCTACCCCTCTCAGATGCCCTACACTAGCCTCCTCCCCCTTTTCCGATATCTAACACTAACCACGAGCAGCACTGAATTACATACCTACTTCTACTAACTCCTACCAGCCACCATATGCACTCTTCATAGATGTATAAGCAATGATTGCCTCATAGGAAAAGGGTCTGCAGAGGTTGCGCCTACAATTGGACCATTTCTTCAGAGGGTCCACCTAGAGCCTTGCATCAGCTACTCATTACACTCTTTATTGGTGCTTTACTGGACGTGATTAAAACTATGTGTGGTTTTTGGTAATAAACTGATCAGATAGATGTTTCTCTTTATTGAATTGCCAGGGTGGTGTGCGGTTCACTTTGATGGTAATATGATGTTTTCAACTGACAATAATGAAAATATTACCCCACTAGTGACTGCCCAGGTGTAGAAATCACCTGTGTGACACCGCTCTAAATACAAGTGCAAAGCCTCATTCATCAATTCCCATTGGTTACTCAGCAGGAGCAGCAATGAATCAATATAAAGCATGTGCCAAACCATTTATTACATGTGTGTTTGTTTTAAATAATAATAAGAAAAAATACTCTTGCGAGTACAATACAATCTAGCACAGATGTGCAAAACTGTTTCAGTCAGCTGTTCCAGACTGCAGGCTCATAGACCACAAATGCAGATAAGGCCGCCTTCAATTCTCTGCTAAATAGAAGCAGCTTGATTTGTGCTGGATAAGCACCTGATTCTTTGGGTGTGACCCAATAAATTCCACCCACCCCAGCAAAATGTGACCCGCTATATCACATTCATGGTAATCCAGAGTACTAAAATATTCAGCCATTAATGTGATTGGAATAACTCAACCCAAAAAAGCAATAGGGTTGACTGTCTCATGTTGTAGAGAGAATGGTGGGGTGCTAGAGAGCCAGAGCATCCACACGGCAGTTCTAGGGGAGCGCTGTAAATACAGCATCGGAGATTTGGGACCAGCCGGCGCCGCCATAGCTCTTAATAGGAGTTATGGCTGTAGCATTGCTCAGTGAGTAATTTGGGTGCCGTCAAAAGACAAGAGCACAAATTACTATAAGAACACTATAATACGTCCGCCAGCAATAGCTGGAAGCCGAATAATATATTTCTCCACTATGCACAGTGACCTGGAGGGGGAATAGTATTCAATGACGCCGGGGCTTTTTGCAGGTGCAGGGTGAGCCATTTTTCGGCTCTACCCTGCGCCCAAATCTCCCGATGGCTTGATCATATATATGCATTCTATATGCAGTTGCCTAGTGCCTGGAGAGAGTCTAGGGGCATGGTGAATGCTAGCCCCCACCAAATCTTAGTAAAAAAAAAAAAGCCAGGTGACCACCATCTGGGGGCAAAAACTGGTATCTTGCTCAGGGCCTCATTTCAACTCAATCCATTCTGTAGAGAGCAAAGGGATCAGCGCCACGGAATATGTTGGTGCTTTATAAAGCAATACCGTAATAATAATAATAATAGGGATGTATAAAATCTAGATTGGATGCAGGGGAACAACTACAAAGCCATGAGCCCCAGTGCAAAACTAGCAGTCATTAATTCAATAACCTCCCAGCTTACCCACTATCTTCCTGTTTGATTGATGATTATGATGTTTTTAGCACCTAAATACAGTCAATAAAAAAGATCCAGTCCTAGAGTGCTCTCCAGTGTTTTCCAACCTTAATGAATCAAATCCATTGGAACTCTAATACACAGTTTGTTAGTGGTCTCTACTCAGAAAGCAAGTTTTAAGTAACGCCAACAGCTATAAGGAAATGATTGCAGACTCTCTACAGACTAAGCAGGTACAAGCATTGTCACATGTAACTCTATATGTGACACAGTGGTGGGTTCATCTGAGTTGTAATGACAAGTAGCTTCAACAAAAACATCCAGAGAAAAACTAAGGTAGGTTCAATGAGGCACCTTCAGTTCTGAAGAACAAACAATGAAATGTCTCCTAAATGAGACTCTTCACACCACACAATTCTGGAACTTTGCATGAGGGTATACATTATTATTCTTCTTAAAGGGACCAAAAAGGCTCCCATCAATAGACAAATATGGGAATTTGCTTATCTACTCACCACAGTGACTTCATTGGGGGAGGCACCATGCTGCAGCAACACATTAATGATATGGGTATGTCCTTGCTGAGCAGCCTGATGTAGAGGAGTGTATCCATTCTGTAAGGGTGAAACACATGTTTACAAACTATCACCTGTACTCAGTGCATCAGAAATAGTCTGCAATGTCCAAGAATAAAATATCCATAACACAGCCAAGTAACCCATAACCAGTGCTGTCTCTGCAGACTCTACTCAGGAACACCCCAGTGTATATTTCACACAGAAATAGATGTTAATGTGTTGGAATGTGTAGTTAGCAACAACAGTCTATAATGTGTATCTCTATGCATTACCAGCTATAACCATAGGGTGGCAGTGTGTTCTAGTAACTGTGTTTGTAAAGGAAGCTGTAAATAAAACTTGTTTGTTATTCATGATATGTTTTAGCCAAGAGCCATTAGCTCTCTGCTAAAAATCTTCTGATTAATATTGGTTGCTCCTGCATTCTCCATTGTTGCACCCTAAGAAGCTAGCTTATAATAGCCCTATATAATAGCCTATAATAAAACATTTTATTTCAGTAAATATTTAGTGCTCACCTTGGTTTTGGCATTCACTTTAGCACCGTGCTGCAGCAGGAAATTCACCATTTTAATGTTCCCGTAATGACTAGCAACATGCAGAGGCGTGTATCCCATCTGTAACATATACAATAAAAATGATGGTTTAGGCTTTCCCTTGGCGTTTATTAGTATATGTATTGTTTGTCAATCTGGCTCTATAAACTATGTACAACACATTCCCCATTATCCGGAACTCAGGCAACTGGAAGTCTCAACCAGCGTGCCTGAGTGGGATAACAGGGCTGAGCTTTATGAGGAGTTTTAGAGCAAGAACAACTCACTGATCGTCCAGATGCAGTCTTCAACGCATCCTGCACCTCTCAGCAGCTTTCTGGCATCCATGCAGGCTCCTGCCGTGTCACGTGACCTGATGCTGGATGGAGGACACGCCAGGAGCCATAAACGAAGGATGCTGGAAAGCCGCTGGAAGCTGCAGGATGCATAGAAGATGCGCCTGGATGGACGATCAGTGAGTCTTTTCTGCTGCCAGGGAGGGGGGGTGGGGGGGTTGAGGTAGTGCTTTTAACACCAGTATAAGTAACTAGCACATGAGTTGAACGACATTTGTGGTTCAAACCCAGTAAGAAGTATGTCTCATTTAGGATGTTACATGAAACTAGCAGCTACCACAGGATACCGCACCTTTGTGGTACACTCAATGACTGCTCCATTATTGCACAGAACCTGAGCCACGCCTACTCGATCCTCCTGAGCTGCCAGGTGAAGAGGTGTGAGACCACTCTGCAAATAACACAAGAAATTATTTCAATCAAAGTGTAAACTGAACTGCCAAACATTTTACTATTTGCCATGCAATATCAGAGAAAAGTATATATATTCCAGTGTCCAAGTAACCATTAACCTCAGAAATGGGTGCCTTTATGTCCACTTCCCCTACCCAACCCTGAACACCAACAGTTCAGGTGCCTTTTATTTTTTTGAAGGCTGCCTGAACTGACAAGTGACATGATGAGATCATAGGTACATATGGTACTAGTCCTGCAAAGAAATTATCCAAAGTCCCTAAAAAAAATGAGGCAGTTGAATATAGTTGAATATAGCCAGCTGTACTGGAAAGTAAATGAAAGTCAAAACAGTTTTATCTAGATAAGGAAACAATGCTAATATGGTTTTAGTGCTGAAAAGTTCAAAGGGTCATTACTTCTGTTTGTTTTACAGATCAATACCGCAGACTGTCATGGCTGCTGTTTAGAATGCAGTCTTCAAAATGGAGCCCTTAAACTGAAAATAAAAATATGACGCTAACGTTCTTTATACCATTAGTAAACAATATACAATTTATCATAAGTTTAATTTTAGTTCAGGTCTGCTTTAAATCAGGAAAATATTTAGCATCACAAAAGAAAATATGCTTAATTATTATCCACCTGCTAATTCTTATGTTTCTACTAAAAATGTAAAAAATAAAAAACACAATAAAATTATTATAACTGTCCTCAGTGAATGAGCATTTGGTTTTAAAACACCTTGCTCCAGAAAAAAAATACACTAATGTCCAAATAAAAGCATAATAAAACTCAAAACTGTATGCAAATTCTAAGAATGGACATTACATTAGATGCATTTCCCTTGAAATTTTACTTCTCAAATGTAATAATCCTTTGTATAGCTATTTGTTGCAGCTGTGAACCTGTCCATGCAGATTCAAGTATCTTTTGCCTGTTACTTCATATTGCCAGAGTCTAAACATTGCTCACAGTTGCTTATTGTGAAGCGGACTCCACCAATAGCCTTTTAGACGAACTGTGCAAGAAGGTCCAGCCAAGCTAGGCTGTGATAAGCTATGATTGGTGCCCGCGCACTTGGATCACATGATCAGGGCTCCCTCACAAACTGCACAGTTGATCAACATGTGAGCCCTGGAGAAATCTGGTCACATGGAGACCGGCGTCAGAGCCGCCACCAGGAGCAAGTACTGGAAGGAAAAGGGTTAGGTGCATTGCTACACATATGTTGAGTACAACCAAATGGAGATTACCCATATGGAGGATTATGCAATAAAAGGAGGGTGAAATCGTTTTTTGTGCATGTAGCCAACTTTAAATTCTTTGGCCCTGCAACAGCAAAACTTCCATGCTCTGGCCAATGGACATTGGAACATGATGGTGTCTAGTACAGTCAGTTTTTCACGTCTCCTGAGAGACGTATTTATGTGTGCAATGTGCATGGTGCCGTGAATCAGATGTGAGGGATCGTTCCAGTAACTAGCGGTGTACCTCGATCTGACCTTAAAAAAAAGCCACATTTCCCATTGCTTTTACGGGAGAAATGCAGATTTTAGTCTGCCTCGCTGCCTGGAAATCAGACATCTATCTAGGCCTAGGGGATTATTCTCCATAGGAGAGGTTTAATTATCATATTGTAGTCTTTAATAAAGCTATTTTTTCACTTTTCTAAAACACTTTGTTGAGTAGGCTTTCTTCTGCGTTTGGTATTGCAATATGAGGAAGGTGGTTGGCCTAGGGGCAAAAAGTATAAATCGGCCCTGGTAGGTCATACAGTATTCTGATGGAGTAGAGCTGTTTTAGCACTAGAAGGGGAACGTGCACAAAATTAGACAGGTGGTGGTACTATTTTAGGTGATCAGTGTAAGGTGAAAAATAACTTCAGAGAAAACTACACAGTAAAATATGTTTTTTTGTTTTTTTTTTCAAATTGCCAAACACTAAGAATTCAAGGTTTTAAGTGAATCAATTAAGACCACAGGGAAGACCAAAGGGGAATGTGAGTGAGCAGAGCCAGGCTTGAATTTACAGTTTAAAGGGAACCTGAAGCGAGGAAAATTGTTTAAAATAAACACATGACGTAGCTGCAAATGAATATTGCATAGTTACTTCGGCGTCAGTTCCTCTCAGAAGCTTACCATTTTCTTCTTACCGTGATCCCTTCCAGTTCTGACAATATTTTGTCAGAACTGAAATATACCAGTTGCTGTCAGTTATATATCAGCAGCTGTCAGTTACAACTGAATGTGCAAGGTAATGTCCATGCTTCCCTATGGCGCAAGTGGCTGATATTACAATTTAACAGTGTGCTGACCTAGAAGCTGTTATGGGGAAACGGCCATTTTTAAAATGGAGGACGGAGAAATCCATTGATGACAGTAGACAAATCGGATACAGGAGAGGAGAAAGAGGTTGAGGAGTAGACTACACAGGAGGTAAGTATGACCTGTTTGGTTATTTTAACTTTTTATTTTCAGTTCAGGTTCTCTTTAAAATCATAATCCATTTTTATTTCAATAGCCTGTATTTTTGAAAATACTAAATATCATATGCTCCACCTTTTTTGTCACCCAGGGAGCGTTATGGCTTAAACCTCGAACACAAGCTAAACTAAAAATATTTGAAAAGTCCAACAAGTGATAGATTTTGCCGTCTTAGACAACAATTTAGTGTAAAAATGTTGCGAACCAAACAAGATGAGTGACCAACATTGGGCATTGTGCCCAATCTCACCAGCGGATCAACTCAGACAACTGTTGAGCAGATAAAGTGCAGTTGGGCACAGGTGTACAATGTCGATTGAACAACATTGTTCTACTGAATGCTGACATGTTGTGCTTAACCTTCTGCCGCCCGCGTCACGCCAGTAGGCGTGGCCGCGGCGGCAGCCCCAGGACCGCCTAACGCCAATTGGCGTAAAGTCCTGGGGCTCTGTTTTGCATGAGATCGTGCGCATGGTGCGCGCGCATCTCATGCTCGGAGGGCGGAGCTTCGCCCCGCCTTCAGTCTCCGAGCGGCGCTCGGGAGACTGTTAGACGGCGATCACGCCGTCTATTTACTAGGTGCAGCGCTGCGATGAGCAGCAGCGCTGCACTGGGGACAGCCGTGTGACACGGTTGTCCCCATGGGGGACAAGAGAGCGATCGGCTCTCATAGGCAGAAGCCTATGACAGCCGATCGCCGTAATTGGCCGGCTGTGGGGAGGGAGGGAGCGAGGGAGGGAAGGGATTTAAAGGAAGAGTGGTTTTTTTTTAAAAAGTGACAACACAAATATTTATAAAAAAAAATAAACATGGGGGGAGCGATCAGACCCCACCAACAGAGAGCTCTGTTGGTGGGGAGAAAAAGGGGGGGGGGAATCACTTGTGTGCTGATTTGTGCGGCCCTGCAGCTTGGCCTTAAAGCTGCAGTGGCCAATTTTGCTAAAAATGGCCTGGTCACTAGGGGGGTTTAGCCCTGCAGTCCTCAAGTGGTTAATGTAAATTGTTCTACTGAATGCTGACATGTTGTGCTTAATGTAAATTCCCCTAGCGATCGCAGTATTTACCGTAAATGAGTTGGTTGTTTGCAATATCGTTGTGTGGAAACGACAAGTCTTTTCAACAATGTCGGCAGTTAAGTCGTTTCCGCCGTCTGTTCTCTGCGACCTGTTTGGCGTGTGTATGATGTTTAGTTTATGTTATAGATATAGTGCAGATGTATGTTTTAGTCTCTAGTTTTGATTTTCAGTGAAGACTATTCTAAGAATTTTGCCTCTAGTGAAGAAAAAAAGTAGTCAAACCGGCCTTCCTTGCTTAATTCCATTGTGAGGTCAGAGAGCAGTGCCGTTACAGATATTACTTGTCAGAATGGATGTCAGTAGCACAATCACACAGATATGAAGCATTAGGAAGCCCAGAGCAGACTAGTGTATTTAGTATTGCTATCTAAAAATGTGATAGGATGGGCCTAATTTTCCTGCAACATGATGCCATATGTGTGGGGTCTGCATGTTCTCATGAGCTACATGTGGCTTTCTTGACCACAGTTCAAAGACATATTGATAAAACAATTGGCCTCTGAGTAAATACGTTTTTCTAATGCTATTAAGAGAAGTTTAGATTGCAAGCTCCGGTGGGACCTGGAGTGATCTGTACAAATAATGCTTTCCAGACATACGTTTTGCAGAACATAGTGTTCCATTGATTTGCTTGCTACTTTAGGAAAGATAGGACTTTTTGCTTAATATTCTGGTTAAATGTAAATTTCCAGTTCAGTCAGTTTTCCATATCCCTTTATAGAACTTTAATTTAAATTATGCATTAAAAAAAATTGTTAAAATATTTTTTTCCTGCAAAATGTGAAAAGGAAAATATCTGCTGTGCCGATGCAGTCTGTCATCTCCTCCTTTGTGATCTTCAGGTGCCTTCTCACTCCCAATCAGTCCAATACCCTCCGGCTTTTGTCACCTGGATATGCAGTGCTTGCTATGACTAAGGACCATTGTGTGTCTGAAACATGTTAGCAAACATGTTGTGCCATTTTTGACTAATTCAACAAAGGTTTATATTTGTGTGCACCTATAACGGTACACCCCAATGCAAAAAAAGGATTTATCCTCCATGTGCAACCCCAGTCCAGCATAACCCCTTCTCAAAGAGTATATGCAGGGGTTCTCCTGTACTGAGCAGTTGAAAAGGGTGCAGGCGGCGAAGGGGCTCAGTTATGGCTTACTGTCCTGTGTATATATGAGTGATGTTTGAATTCTTTGACATGCAGTGGAAATGCCACATGGGGTTGAGTCCAAATGAAATGAAAAGATGGGATGAGCACAGTTTGTACCTTGTTGCTGACACTGACATTGGCATTTCTGGTGAGCAGTAGAGACACCATATCCACATGCCCCTCCTGGGCAGCAAGATGAATAGGAGCAATGCCCAGCTTGGTAACTGCATTGGCATCTGCCCCATATTCCAGTAAGGTGGTGGCAATTTCCATTTGGTTTTTCTTTGCAGCTATGTGCAGAGGTGTGTAACCATTCTGTGAAGAAAAAAGAAATCAGTCGTAAACATTTTACAAGGACATTCATACTTGGGAGGCTTTATAAGAGAAGATGGGTGGCTCATAACAAGTCAATCACTAAATCACAGCACTAAGTAGATTCTGTATATCCTGAATGCTTCATTAAAGCTAAACTACAGTCATAATAGATTAGCCACACTATCCTAAGCTCTTTCATTGTTTTATTATTTAATGAATGCCATGCTCAGCATCCAGGCATGGAGGCCCTTGCAAGCCACTCTAGTCCCAATGTAAAATTTTCGATTTAATTCTGTGACTAATTTGAATTTGCCACCAAGAATTCTCACGGGTCCCAATGAACCATGTACCAATAGGAAAATGTGCCAATAGACAGATTCCCCATCTGTTAGAGGGGGGGGGGGGGGGGGGTAGAAATGGCAACAAGGGGTTGTTCCAGGGCCAGATTTACCATAAGGCACTGTAGGCACGTGCCTACAGTCGCCTGATGATGGAAAAGCAGCTCGCTTACCTCCCTCCCCTAGTGCCTCCCTCCTTCCCTATGCAGAGTCCCAAGCAGAGAGTAAATAAGAGGTTACTCGTGCAGCTCTCGGCATTCCACTGACGGATGACACATTCCGACGGGAAAGAGAAGGGAGAAGTGACAGCTGGGCCGGCCAGCCAGCACACTTGTGGTCCTGTTTGGTGGGGGGATTGCAGGTTCATGGAGGGCGAAGTCTATTGTGCCAGGACATCTGTGCCAGTGGGCTCCAGTGATGTAAATCCGGGCCTGAGTTGTTCTATGGTTATAACTACAAATCATGGGGCCCTAAACAAAAGATGGACGGGCCCTCCATGTATTAACCCTTTTCACCCCCTAACTGTGGTGACCTCCATGGCCAGGGGGTACATTTCTCACCATAATCCACTCCCTTCAATAACGGTGCACCCCAACCATAACAAGTGTAATATTGTATATTACACAAGTATAGCACAGGGGAGGGTGAGGACTTGGGGCCCCTCATGGCCCTGCAGTTGCTGGGACTGCTTCCCTTATAGTTATGCCTCTGATGTGAACTACACAAGAAAGATGATTGTCAAGAGAAATAACAGAATATTGAACAACAAAACAAGCCTACATTAGTGTATTTTAACAGAATACATTAATAGACCTTTTTCAGTGTGAGTGTTTTGGGATGGGTGGGGTGGGGGTGGTCACACATTACCCCCTTTATCTGTTTCCATTGATGAGGGTGGCTATTTGGTAGTTGTCCACGTAGCACCATAAGCCTCCACTATTTATTATCTCTACCTGCTCAACATCCAAAGGTGGAGGAGAGTCCTTCTACTTAACATTGGAAAAAAGGTGTAATTTGTAGCTAAATCGTTTACCCTGCTCACTTGGCAACATACCCTTCTAATGACTGAAGCCATGAGAGCTGGGGTTTGCTATGGAGTCCCAGATGCTCTGGCTCTTGCGTGCTGGCCCCCTTCTGCAGGGTGGATTGTACAGTATTAAAAAATAAAAATGTTTTGTTATGCACTGCACTGCATCTTTTTGCCTATAGAGGGGGCCCAATCTACCTGGTGATGAATAAGGAAACTTGCAAGTGTGCATTTTACTTATTCATCCAAATAAAGACACAGAAACCCAGAAGGCTTTGTGCTTCACAGGTTGATCACCTACTTGGGAAGTACAGTATGTGATAGAATCTTGCTTTGCGTTCGCAGCTGCAGTGATTTATTAAGCTGAACAATTACAATTGCAGTCCTTTGGCTTAGTGACTCAAGCCTCCTGTTCATGATAGATCTTATGGTACTCATACACGGTACAATAAAAACGTTTGATTATCCCGTTTATTTGACCAAAATGATCGAATCGAATAAAAGTCAAAAATATTTTTTTCCGATCAAGGAAAATGAACGATTATCCCGTTTTTTGTTTTTGTTTTTATAAAAATATGATCGGACATGTTGGAAAATCTTTATATTTGATCTAACAGAATAATCGAACGAAATTATGTAATCGAAAGAAAAAGTTGCACCATACATGGGCACCTTAAGAATCTGATTGACATGGGCTAGCAAAGAAAAGATGTTTGTTTTGAAACCTGCACTGCAAAATATATTTTAAACCGCTATCTCTGCCCGGGACTGACCTTTATGCATCTTCTAGATCACTGCAGCAAGGGTATCATCATGGGTGTGGCTTTATGTGATGGTTCAATTACTTTAAAGCCTTGAGAAACCTGTTATGCTTTTTCTGTTTTCTTGTTCACAAACATAGGACGAGTGTGTAGAGAGCAAAGAGGCTCACACACAATTTAGGCTTCAGCCTAGGGCGGGGGTTTGGTTTGGATCGAGGGTCGGGTCAACTTACTTCAGACTGCTGGGGGGCTGGAGTATACACAAGATGCTGTAGAAGTCTTTGCGGGCCAGACAGTGAAGCCTACCCAGGTGACAACCTGCAGTGGACAGCAGTGTCACCCGATGTGGAATTTGATCGGAAACCAGCGAATTACTGCTTTCTGGCTTCCATGTGGATGGGTGGTGCCAGCACTGCTATTCTATATGTGGACCACCAATAGTTAAAGATGTCGCTGGCCGCATCTATAAGTAATACATTTTGTGTGTGGGAGGCCAATAAAAAAAAGCCTCAGAGGGCCACATTCGGCCCACGGGCCTTAGTTTGAGAACCACTGGCCTAGGGTGATTAAGTGTAAAGGGTGGAGTGGACACCCTTTTGCTTCAGTGTTGTGCATTTTTGTTTATCTATATAAGCCAAGAAGCCATAATAAAATGAATGGTAGCAGTTAACGAGATTTCACTTTACTATAGTCATGTCACTTAAATATATAGGGGTGTATTCACTAAACTGTGGTAATCAGAATAACATGCATTAAGTTTACACGTGATAAGTAGATATAAAGTAGCTTCGTTTGCATGCGATATGCACTGTATATAATGTATTGCAGTCTGATCTATTCATTGTGAGGTAAGACTTTATGCACATTATTCTGAGTACCGCAGTTTAGTGAATACACCACACTGAATCCTGAAAATGGCAGTGTACTGATCTTTCTGTATGATGACCGTATGTTGTTCATTCACATAAGCCAGTGTTAACCTAATTTATCCATTTGCCTTTCAGTTGGAATATACAGGTTCCTGCTTTACTTCTGCAATGGAATCAGCTGTGATCCACAAGTGCATTCACTATACTGTGCTCCCTGGCGCCAGCTGGAGGTGGCACAGCTTAGAGTTTTAGAGGTGCTGTTATTGTACAGATGGACTTGACTTGGCCACAGACAGGATGGCATGGTTTCCAATGGCGGAGGCCGATTCACCAATGAGCTTAGGTAGCTTGGGGTAAATCGATATAAACCTACAAGGCTCAGTATAATGTTAGGATCAATAAAATACTGTGTATCTGTATTGTGACACCTCTTTTTTTGTTTTCCTCCACTGATACTATAATTGATGTGCCTACACAATGGGTAGGAATGTCTCTGTTCCGGTCATTCCAGTTCCCCATTTTTATAGAGATGCAGGTTAGTGTATTTCTCAATCTTGATTTTATGTTCTGATCACATTATCTTCTTTATAGGGGATCAACGTATAATGTAAATTTTGTTTGTTCTCTCAGGATCTGGCCATTCGGAGACCACTCAGAGTTAAAAAATGGAACCAAATTATATTTTAGGCTACGTTCACAGCGGCCATTGAGTTCCTTGTTAGGAATGCAACAGATCAGGACAGTGCGGTGCGCACATAAGGCCTGCGATGCGTCAGATACAGCGAAGCATTCAATCAATAAAAAGTATGCTTCACTCTTACTGTTAGTTACAAAGTCCCAACCATTATACCGCAATGCTCCTGCCGCACTGTGAACGTCACATAGGTGGTGTATTACAGTGCCGTAAGCTGTATAACAAAGCAGTCATTACCCTGCACCAATGTGAACGTGGCCTCCCATTTTAAAATCCTATAACATATTTGCTTGTGCCAATAGTAAGTGAATCCTTAGGATTATCATACTATTGGAAGATAAGATCAGGCGCGAGGGAGACACACTGTTTTATGTAGAGGACAGGGATAGAACACACGTGGATGTGAAAAAAGAAGCGGTCTGCGAACCTCAGAAAAAGAGTTGTACATAGAAGACTGGTCAGTCACCATGTCTCTCCTCTTCATTTGAAGGTCAGTTTTCCTGGCTCTCCCCTTTATAGAAGATCACATATAGCTACCCCAACCCACAGAGCACGTTGTGTGTATATCTGATGCCAGATACATTCCACATTCATTAGTCACTGCATTACTGTCAAGGCTTGGTCAGAGGAAGCTTTTATCGTAATGACACATTCTGATTCAGTGTCAATCAACTGTCTCAGGATTCTAAAAGAGCAGCCCGTAAAATGTACAGCTATGAGCAGAGTCACTGCTTCGGTAATTACTTCTAAATACTGAGCTCTCCTGACCTCCGGTAACTGGCAGGCCTTGCTCACAGTGGCGCACAAAAATACCAAATTTTCAATGCTAAGACAAAGTTAAAAAATTGCATATGCAATAAATGAAGGTTGATATAGTTCATTTTTAACAGCAAACTGGAGGGTGTTAAGAAACCTTATCTAATTTTATATGATGGTATGTGATTATAAAAGTCAGGAGTGTTGCTAGGATCCTGGAGGAACAGGGTATCCCTGGGTACCAACTTACCAAGAAGGCAGAAATGTACGTATGGTCATGGTGGGTTATGGGTGATGCCAAATGTACATGAACCTCGCAGCAGTGTAACTCAAAGACAGTGGGCCTGCCCAGCAAAACTCCTTTAACCACCTCAAACCCATCCTTTGAGGGGTTAAAACAGGCCTGCGGGCACGTGTGTGCACACCCGCAGAACCTGTGCACGCATGTCCTATATGCACTAATTAGTGCACAAATAGGACGATTTAAAATGTTCATTTGGCCTAAAAGTGAACCTCCGGACTAAAAATCTACTCGGCAGAACTGAAAAGGCTTGGTGTTTCTTTAACAGTTTCACAGCATCAGAACTTTTTTTTTCTTACCAAAGCAACATTTTAGCTGCATTTTTATCTAAGCTCCACCCATCAAAGAAAAAAAGCCCAGGCTTTTTTTCCCTGATGCTGTGCAGAGCATGATGGGATTGCCCATATTGTTATCCACGTTGCCTAGCAACTGGGAGAGGTGCTCAGGACACAGGACAGTTGGAACTGTGTCTCATGCTCCCTGTCGCCTCCTTTCAACCGAAAAGATGGCTGCCATCATGAAATCAAACATTTGCCTGTTCTTTTAAAACAGTGTGGGTAAGAGATTATATTACCTATCTATTTTAATTAACATAACTAATGTAACTTAATGACAGTATGTTTGTTTAGGCTGAAGTTCCTCTTTAAGTGGCTAATATAAAATAAACTTCTGGCTATTATACAAATTGCCATTTGAGTAATAACATCCACTTTTTAGATAATAATTAATAATAATAAACAAAAGTAGGCTTAAATCTAATCTTGTGTAGAGCTTATAATATTCATGGACAGGCACCAGACTGGTTTAATTGAAGCGGAGTATATTTTTCTGCCTAACTATATCTCTGTGACCATCACTGGAGGGAGGCCTTCTACTGTATTTTTTAATTTTTTGGCAACGCCTCCGGTAAACTTATTTGCTCTGCCATGACCCCCCCCCCCATCCTTTTTTGGGTCATTACCTGCACTCCAGCAGTCAGCTATTTTCTACAGAAGAGTGTCCAGTGTATCCATCCCATGACCAATATTAACAAGATGACTCTTTGTATAATCTGCCCTTCAAGTGAATTCAATAATCACCTTATGAGGCTGCCTTGAACATGCGCTGCGTAATATGTTGGCGCTTTATAAATACAATAAATAATAATAATAATAATAATAATAATAATAAGTATAACTACTGTATATTCTGGTGTATAAGACTACTTTTTAACCCTTGAAAATCATCTGAAAAGTCAGGGGTCGTCTCCTACGCTGGGTGTCATTGATGCCGGGTGATACGCCCTATCCTGTTACCGACTCTCAGATCTTGCTGCTGAGGACTGTAGTGAAGCGGCGCAGATGCACATGTGCGAGATCTGAGAGGCAGAGAAGGAGGTAAATAGGACACAAGGGTAGGCTGGAAGGGTGAAAGAGGCACGTTTTATAGGCACAGCGTGATCTATTCTTCCATACCGCTCTGATAAACTGGTAGACAGGTAGAGCTGACCAATCCACTTAGGGAGAGAAAGAATTGACCAATCCAACTAGTCAATCATTTATATACTGTTATATACTGGGTGCCACATACAGTACAGCACCAGAATCTGTTCATACATAGCACCAGTATAGGATGTTTTTTTTACATTTTTATTTGGTGTGCGTTGGAAGAGGGGTAGTCTTATACAGAGATTATATCCCAAACTCTATATTTTAACTGGAAAAGTTGGGGGGTCATCTTATACACCCAGTCGTCTTATACACCGGAATGTAATGTATTCCCACCGGCTTCTCTGTCTCCATTCATCACAGGCATAACATACCCAATGGGACTCCTCTTCAAAGTCTTCTTTTTATTTTTGTCTTATTGACTTTACAGTTTTTGTCAAATAACCAGCACTTCAAATGAAAATACATCTTTAATTAGATGAACCCTCAACTCTAATAGAGCTACATACACTCTTCAGAAAAAGAAAAAGGCTTACAGGACCACTATCAGGAAAAAGTTGTAAAATGTAAAATACACGTAAACACATACATAACACACTACATTTCTCTTAGAGTGAAATGCACTATAAATGACTTTTTTGGAGTTTTCCAGAGTGGAAGGTTATTTCACACAGTTACCTTTGCAGATCCATGTGGGGACGCTCCTTTATCCAGCAGTAGCAGTGCCACTTTCTGGTTATCATAGTGTGCTGCGACATGCAGTGGCGTTAGACCGCTCTAGAAACACATGCAGAAACACCAAATGTTAGCACTAGCACTGTGATGTCTGACTTAGTTTGTGAAGTGTTAATCATCATATTAACTTAGTTACAAAACAATAAACAGGGTAAAACCAATTGGGATCCATTTTGAAACTATTATTTGATCAGAATATGGAGATGGCATGTAACGCCTAAAGCTTTATTTCTAGAAAATATTTCTAAAAATGCCCCTTAAGGTGCGTACTCACCTTTGATGGATGTCGTCCGTCGAGGATCGGGAACAGATCCCCTTGGGAGACATCGCTGGGCCTGGCTGTACAGATGCACTGTGTTGCTATGCGGCTTGCAGAGGAGCGGCATGAACAGAACGATCAGCCGTCGCTGGTGGTGAGTTAATTTGCCAAGCAGATTGCTTGCGGGTCGGGGGCCGCTGTACACACTCCTAATTATTGGCTGAGGTAGTAGTTATTGGCCGCCTCAGCTGACTTTTGTCAGGCGTGTGTAGGAGTCCTTTAAGAGAGCCTTGTTATTGTTTTTACAATTGTAATAGGGAATCAGTTTGTTTCTAAATGTTTGGTAAGGTGTACAGCATCTTGGAAGGAAATCCTACAGCTTTTGTGAGGAAAGCTCTGCTCTGTCAAAACTAGGATACAGAGCAAGAATAATACATAAATACTTAAAGTCTAGTTACCATATATACTCGCATATAAGCCGACCCACATATAAGCTGAGGTATCCATGTTTGCCCCAAAAAATCAGGAAAAAGTGATTGACTCGCTTATAAGCCCCCTCCCCAGTATAGCCCCCTTCACAGTAGTCAGATATGCCCCCAGTACAAGTCAGCCCTATCCCTATATCCAGATGTGCCCTAAGGATCATACAGCTGTGTCTCAAGATGCCGATAAATTGCGTCATAGATATGAGGCATGAAAATTGCCACACCAGAAGAATCCCTGATCATTGCATTGACATGTTGCTTGCACACTCCGTTTCACATGCCAGGGGACACAGGTAGTCTTGAGCAGCGCACCTGACATGCACACCATGTTGCAGGGGATGGAGGGCATACAAACAGCAGGGATACAACTGGCAAGAGCGGGATCACTAGTACACGATCCTTACCGTCCTCTGCCAGTAACCAAACCTGCTCCACCATCTGTTCTGCTCCACCATCTGTTCTGCTCCACTGACTCGCATATAAGCCGAGGGGGTAACTTTTCAGCACATTCTTTGTGCTGAAAAATTAGGCTTATATACGCAAGTATATAAGGTACATTGGGTTTTTCACTTGAATTTTTATCCACCACATAGTACAGTAAAAACATGGCTATTCACAACACACACAATAAAGATACTTCAAGCTTGCTCTCAAATCCATACACCAGGCACAGATGTCTTCCTAGATCTGTATAGGCTCTTTGCTGCAGAGATTGTTTATATGTTTACAGACACTCATTGAATGATTCAAAATAAATCATTTATCTATTTCTTGTTAAAGAGCAAAGACACTTTCTGCATGACAGACTGTCTGCGCTACAAGCTGCAATTCTTTCTGAGAAATTCTGTCTGTGCGTCTGTGTCTTCCACACTGAACAGTGGAGTTATGTAATCCAAGCAACCGCATTAGCCCCACCCTGTCTGAAACGAATCCTCTGTACTCAGCCGTGTCTGATCAGGTGGTCAAAATTTTGTAACAATTTTTTTTTTTAAGAGAGAAACACATTGATTACTATGCTGTAAGATGGTATTTTTGAAACTGTCCCTGGAGATGAGGGTAACATTTAGGTAACAGAGATGATTTATCAAAACTGTACAGAACAAAAACTAAGCAAATGTAAAGTAGTTCACATGTAAAAAAAAAAAAAAAAAAAAAAAAAAAAAAAACTAAGCAAACGTAAAACTTGCTCCTTCATTGAAAAAAAACCTCTTCTAACATTAGACAGCAGTGTGACAGCTACTGAGATTGGCCCACACCCACCTTTCCAGCAGCATCCGGAGAAGCACTCTTTTGTAATAGCAGTTTGGCCACTTCAAGCTTCCCATACTTTGCAGCGACATGCAGAGGAGTAAATCCTTTCTGTAATTATGAAATATGAAAGTGGCTGAACAGGTTATGCATATACTGTACATTCTCCATATTAGTATGTTACATCACCCTTATCTTATTTTTTTTTGTAATAGCCACTGCTTCAGCCAGTGCAAAATGTACAACTTATGGCCAATCTAGAAATGGATAGGGCCACCTTTGACAGCTCTTTTCCACTTAGAAATGCAATTGCGCTGTGATGCAATAGCTTTTGCTCCCAATTTCCACTACTGTTATTGGCTCAATTGCACCAAAAACGCAGGAAGAAGATTGCGCTCTGGAGAAAATTGCGCTGCAAACTGATCACTCAAATGGAAACAGTCATTACTGTTTTCACCAATTTTAAAGAGAAACTCCGACCAAGAATTGAACTTTATCCCAATCAGTAGCTGAAACCCCCTTTTACATGAGAAATCTATTCCTTTTCACAAACAGACCATCAGGGGGCACTGTATGGCTGATATTGTGGTGAAACCCCTCCCACAAAGAAATTCTGAGTACGTACTCTTGGCAGTTTCCTGTCTGTGAACCTTGTTGCATTGTGGGAAATAGCTGTTTAAAGCTGCTTCCAACTGCCAAAAAAGCATGCAGCAGCTACATCGTCTGCCAACAGTAAAAATGTCACCATGTAATAAATGTCAGAATGTAAATCAGGGATTTAAAAGATTTTACAATGGGCAAACACTGACTAAATCATTTATACATAATTATTGTAAAAATGAAGCACTTTTTTATTACATTATTTTCACTGGAGTTCCTCTTTAACTGTACCAAGCATTCTGCGATCCACTAGCAATCAGAATCAAGTCGTAAAACCTTGGTAAGTGGAAGAGAGCCCTTATGCCTAGTACACATGATGCAATTTTCCGCTAGATTGGCGATCGAATCGATTATTTCAGACAGGTCCTTTCTGATTTCCGATTGTTTATCTGATCAATTTTCTGATCATGTCTATACAAAATCGATTAGAAAAAAAAAAAAAAAGCTCCAGCTCATAAGAATTCCCTTAGATGATTGCAAGAGGGAGCCCTTCTGCCTGAAGACTGTTACATGATCTTAACAGAATGCAGCTGTCACCCACTTCCTCTGGGTTTAAACCTATGCTAAAATAAGAAGAAGGGACTTCCTGTCCAACACATTTCAAGCAAAACTATAAAAGACATGATTTTTAATCAGTGCATTTGTTTATACAGAAAGGATACATAGCTAAGCATAGGGCTCAGTGTTTACTTTATTTCTGCTCAAAAATAAAGCTCTCCACTCCCTTAACCAACCATCACACAGCATATTACAACCACAACACCTCATCGGCTGGGACATTTAATCCTCCTAAACACCTTTAACTTTGATTGACCGAGCACTGACCAATTTTACCACCTCCATGCAGTATGAGCGTTTACCTACACATAGTATTCAAAATCTGTTGTCCCTCATACTACATGAAGGTGGTAACATTAGCCAATCATTGACCACTCAAAATTGAAGGTGCGTACAAGGCTTCAGTCTTGTGTCACAACATTGATTCCCTTGCTGGAGTGAAGACATATCACTAGTAGGATTTGCCTGACTAGCATAACCTGAATCGCCTCTGGCTAACTTAGTATTTTCTTACTTCATCACTGATGGAGCATCATAATAAATCATACATTCTCCAAATTCCAGCAAACTACATCCAGATACATTCCAGCAAGCCTTGTGTTGCCAAGTGAGAATACTCTGTGCATGGCATCAGCCTTGTACAATCCAGATATATTCTGACTGCTGGCAGAGGCCCCTCCCCTCATTGTGACACTGGATGTCTGAACAACCAATCGCTAAGCACGTGCATGGTCTCATTGATCAGGGCTCCAATACAAATTCAGAAACAGAATTTTTTCCTGATAAATTCTCTAGGCCTCAGATAAAGCAGCAGCATAGATATTTGTCTTTCTGAAACACTTTGATACCGACAGTTAATGTGTCATACATGCATACAGAGCTGAATATGCCAGCTTTTAAGCCTCATCTACACGGTACAATTTTCCATCAGTTCCACAGATCTATTAGATAATTTCCAACCGGTCCAATCGGATTGCGATAGATTTTGCAATAGATTGGGTCCTTTTCAAATCTATCACAAAATTGATCAGAAACAATTTGGACGTCTACACACAATGCAATTTCTTATCAGACCACCGGTTGATCTGATGGAAAATTGTACAGTGTAGATAAGGCTTTAGAGAGAAGATTCTAAGAAAAAAAATGTGTCTGTAGTAATAAATTTTAGCAGATGCAACATACCTTTGTAACTATTGAATAGGAAGCCCCATTTTCCAGTAGAACGGAAGAAACATCATCATGTCCCTCTCTGGCGGCCAGGTGCAGCGGAGTGTAACCAGATCTGGTTGATGCATCTGGACATGCTCCTTGCTTAAGTAACTGCTGAACTATGTCTGCTTTTCCCAATCGAGCTGATATGTGCAGAGGTGTCTGATCATCCTAAGAACAGACAGGGAGAAAGATAAGCTGTTAAAGCAGTCTCAGACTGCGGCAGAGTAAAGGAAGAACACACACACACACACACACACACACACACACACACACACACACACACACACACACACAGGTGTTTATACACTATCGACTAAAACAAAGAAGGACATCATTATATTGAGACAAAATTTATGACAAATAGGAAAAAAAATTAAGGGAAACTGGTTACAAACAGTCATGTATGTAAAGCCTCTACCCCATAAAAATCTAACTCGGTAAGTGACTGCTGGTACAAGATTTGTCAACAGATGGATGCATGATGGAGAAGAGGTCAGACTGCTGGTGGTGTGGAAGCATGATGTCCATGCATATTATTGGCCAAGTGGTGGAGCCTGTTTTCCACTTCAATAGGGACCATAAGGTCTGTTCGAGAAAGAGAGTATCACCCAGTAATCAGAGAGACCACCATTGCCTGTGCTAAAATGAACCAGGACCCTGTAAACCTCTTGGTAGGGGGTTCCTGCCCCTGACGTGCAAAGTACTTTTGTGGGATAAACTCAGAAGCCTCAAAAAGTATAAGTGCCAGCTTTAACCTTCCAGTGAAGGCCAACTCTAGATAGATCATACTTGAGAGGAGAAGTGTGGGACTGGGTTCTATGGTAGGGCAGTAAATGGTGAGTTGCAGCAGGAATAGAGTGTAAACCATTAACAAGTAGTTTTTCAGAAAACAAAGTTCTATATGTAGCCTGTGTACTCTCAGGATATTCTGGGCAAGGGGCACTACTGAAAGAAGGCATGATTCTATTAAGGAGAGGCTGACCTGTTCTCTTATAGAGGGGATACTCTTTGTAATCCTCATCCCAAGCAGACAACAAGACCACTAATGAAGTACAGACTATATTGTACACGTTTGTGTTGGTAATCACTCCATGAATACATGAATAAATATATTTAAGCCAAAAATATAGATTGCTTTCAATCTATTACGGAAATGTGTTTAGAGTTCATTATTTGAAAGCACATTCCAAACAGCATCCTAGCAAGACTCTTATGTGTGATCCAGTGTTAGTCAATAGTCATAGAGAGAATCCAGACAATAAAAGTTGTTAATGTTATTAACAGTAGAAGATTTCTTTGCAAGCGGTCAAAACAGGTTCTGACCCAGATCTGTATCATGCCTGAAGAAGAAACTTATAGTTTCTAAAGCTTGCATACACATTTTGTACAGTTAGTCATTAAAGGCAGTGGCATAGCATAAGGATGCAGGGGTTGTGAATGCACCAGGGCGCCAGGACTAGAGGGGCCCACTAGGGGCCTTACTTCATTCATCTTATTCGCTTTTCATTGGTGCTATGCTGATACTAAACACCTCTATAAGTGCATTGCCTAGTGGTAATCCTTAAGCGGTTTCCTTACTCTGATTACACCTCTCCGGAACTGCAGCTGTCCTTGGTTGGTTTTGGGGTGCGATATCAATACAATGCTTGGGGCCCCATGTAAAACTCACACTGGGGCCCCAGGCTCCTTAGTTACGCCACTGATTAATGGTATTACCTAAATAACTTTTGTTGTTATGGCAAGACTCTATAGCGTTACCTTTGCTTTAGCTTCAACTTCAGCTCCATTTTGCAAAAGATATCGGACAACTTCGGACTGACCAGCTCGGGCAGCCATATGCAGTGCAGTTTCTCCTCTCTGAAATATGAAAAAAAAAAGATGTTTGAAAAGTAAGTATAGGTGGTGCCTCTAGCAACAGGATTCTTCAAGGTTTCTTTTTTACATTTAAATATTCCAAGAGGCAAGGCGCTCACGGTCCTTGATAGGTCTATAAGCTATGAATTAAAACAACCATAAAAATGATACAGAATAAAATTTGGTACATCACAGTTCTTATTCCATAAAGTCCTTTTAGCAAGTCCATAAACTAGCATCCGCACAGTAGTTGTTATGCTTCCATACAGGTACAATCTTCAACAATAGGCAAGACAGAGATGGCCACCACCAACACCCTTTGTGTGCCACTCACCGCTCTTTCTGACCAAAGAGGTCAATACACGCCTTGGGACAGTTCCCGGGTCGTCCCCCACCTCTTAGATCAATTCCCCTCTCCGATCAACAATATCTCCTTTCAGGGATGATTCTTCTATTAACCACCTCAGAGGAACAAACTCCACATAGTATAATACCGTTTTAAAATGTTTATTAAAAGTAGCAAATACACTCACATGGTCCAATGGTTAAATATCGCTCAGAGTTTTTTGCAACGGGCTCTCCCCCGTATAGGTGGCCTAGGCTGGCAGGCTTCCGACCTCCTGGGCTCACTCCTGGACACCGCCGCGCGCTCAGTGTACCGGGACTTCCCGGTACACTGAGCGCGCGGCGGTGTCCAGGAGTGAGCCCAGGAGGTCGGAAGCCTGCCAGCCTAGGCCACCTATACGGGGGAGAGCCCGTTGCAAAAAACTCTGAGCGATATTTAACCATTGGACCATGTGAGTGTATTTGCTACTTTTAATAAACATTTTAAAACGGTATTATACTATGTGGAGTTTGTTCCTCTGAGGTGGTTAATAGAAGAATCATCCCTGAAAGGAGATATTGTTGATCGGAGAGGGGAATTGATCTAAGAGGTGGGGGACGACCCGGGAACTGTCCCAAGGCGTGTATTGACCTCTTTGGTCAGAAAGAGCGGTGAGTGGCACACAAAGGGTGTTGGTGGTGGCCATCTCTGTCTTGCCTATTGTTGAAGATTGTACCTGTATGGAAGCATAACAACTACTGTGCGGATGCTAGTTTATGGACTTGCTAAAAGGACTTTATGGAATAAGAACTGTGATGTACCAAATTTTATTCTGTATCATTTTTATGGTTGTTTTAATTCATAGCTTATAGACCTATCAAGGACCGTGAGCGCCTTGCCTCTTGGAATATTTATTTGTAAATTAAGAGGTGGCGAACAGGTGTTCTATGTTTATGTAAATCAGAGGGTGGGATCTTCAGAGCTGAGAGCGCTACCTCTTTGGAGTATTTCTTTTTTACATTCACTAGACTAAAAGTGAATCAAGGCTTGTGTATGGCTGCCACAGAAGGAAAGACATTCTTCCCTTAGCATCCTTTTCAGACATCAGGCTCATGTTACTTTGAGCGAATGGTTTTCTGTATTTCTTTAGCTGAATACTCACCTGACTATGCAGGAAGGGGGATCCCTGCGATGTCCCGCGACGACGTGCATGATCCACCTCCCTGCTGGCGGGTACACACGACGGCACACGAGGGGCACGAATGGGAAGTCGATTGTGATACTTTGCGCAGGGTCATTAGGGATTGGCGCATGTCACCAAATGTCGTTTGCATAATCTCATGCCTGTACCCACTCCGCGAGATCGCAGAACCGATTGCTAAAAAAAACTAAAATTTGCCGGCCTTCAGAAAAAAATCATTGTAGAAGTCGCATAGTGAGTACGGGCCTTTAGACTACTTTCATGATATCTAGCACCCAATACTATGATGCTATTTATGTGTTACAAGCAAGCCTAGCAGTTGTTCTAAAAACAGTGCCCTCAAAAGGTGCTGGTGAGAAACTCACAAAGCTATAGAACAAATACAAACACATACCGTATTTTTTGGACTAAAAGACGCTCCTTACCATAAAACGCACCCAGGTTTAGAGGACAAAAACCAGGGGAAAAAAAAAATATACTAAACTTGGCGCATCCATGGTGAAGGGGCATCTTGTGTATTATGCTAACTTGTACCACGTGTGTCTCCGAGTCCTCCTCTGTCTCCGTGTCCCCCCCATGTGTCTGCCTCTGTCCTTGCGTCTTCCTCTTAATCCTTTTTGTTCCCCTTGTGTCCTCCTCTATGCCCCTGTGTGTCTTCCGTTTGTCCCCTGTGTCCTCCTCTGCATGGGCACAGTACAGGTAATCCCCGACATAACAGCGGGTTGGAGGTTTGTATTGGCAGCCGTGCACAAGTCAGGAACTCCCTGCATTTGGACTATAAGACGCAGTGACTATTCTTCCCCACTTTTGGGGGAGAAAAAGTGAGTCTTATAGTCTAAAAAATACAGTATATTCTGCATACAGTCATACTTTACATTAAGTTAAATATACAAAATAAGTATATATTATGTAACATGATCATATTCTTTATTTAATTATGGCAAATAATTCTGGCCAAGCATCAGGCAGGAGGTAGTGTAACGAGCAGGGGAATAACCAGAACATTAAAGTTTTATGTTCACATCCCGAACAGAACCGGATTTCTCCCACCTACAGAAAAGTCACTGCGAGTTGCAGGCCTGGGAACTCACAGCAATCGCTAATGGAAATCTGTTCCCAGACTGTTATTTAATAGTCACCAGAGTATATAAATATCCAGGAAAAGCCTTTGGAAAAATACTAGAAATATATTCCTGGAAGTAAAAAGAAGTCAAAGAGCTCATGAGTGAAACAAATAGCAAAATTGATTAAATATTCTAAATAAAACCCCTACTGTAAGTTGTGAAGGCTTTTTGTATGGTGTCACAAATACATCCACTACACTTTGGTATTTCAGAAAAAAACAACCTTCAGGAAATGTATTGATTTAAAAACCTGCCGCACATGATTTTAAACAAATATTTAAAGTTCTTATCCATTACTTATCTAAACATCACACTTTCTAGGAAAAGCACATATTAATGCAATACTACAGCTCTCTGCATGCAAAGCTGCACTATACTGCAAATTAAAAAGCACACCTGTACTAAAAGGAGTATGTAGACTGCCATATACATTTCCTTTTAACCAATACCAGTTGCCTGGCATTCTGCTGATCCTCTGCCTCTAATATTTTTAGCCACAGACCCTGAACAAGCATGCAAATCAGGTGTTTGACAAAAATCCGACAAGTTTAGCCGCATGCTTGTTTCAGGTGTGTGATGCAATTTATACTGCAGCTAAAGAGATCAGCAGGATGCCAGACAACTGGCATTGTTTAAAACAAAATAAACATGGCAGCCTCCATATACCTCTCACTTAAGGTGTCATTTAAGAATATCTTCTGAAACATTAGGCTAGATTTAGGCTAAATTTAAAGTAATTAGAGAAATGTACCCACCACATTAGTTGTATTAGGTGATGCTCCATGATGCGTTAACTGGGAAACAATATTGACGTGTCCCATGAAGGCAGCAACATGGATTGGAGTCAGTCCAGACTGAGAAGACGGAAACTTGACATAAGAACAGATCAAAATATATTTTTAAAAAACAAACAAACCTATGCCTCTGGGCTAGCAATGCGTTTGTAGAGAACTCTGCCCCAAACTGTCCCGAGGGATCAACTTCTGATCTCTACGGGTGACTGTTATTGTGTGTAAGCACCTTTAGAGCTTTTTCACAATGGCAGAGGGGCCCAGTGATGCATGCAGATCAGCCTTGCTGATGACCAAGACAGAATGCAGAATCAGAAAACATTCTAATGAAGCAAGTGGGGCCACCCATGTATGACTAGTACACACTATACAATGCCTAGTACACACTATACAATGCCTAGTACACACTATCCGCTGAGCGGATTGTTCAGAAACAGTGTTATCAGTCTGCCGACAGACTGTACACACGCTCTACTATCGCTGGAACGCCCGCCCAGCGGGAGGGTCTGACTGACCCGTCGTTCCTTATAGTAGTGCGTGTCTACGCACCTAAAAGACTGCTGTTGAGCGTGTGTATGGAGCTTTAGAATTTCTGTTAGATTTTCTGGCTAGATATGGCTAGACGCATTGTCTACATGATGTTGTGAGTGATGTGCTGAGGCAAATCTGGTGATGTGAGATTTCAGAGGTGGAGAAGTGGCAGGTAAGGTAGTGCTCACCGGTAGGCACCACAATTGATGTGAATGGTTCCTAATACAGATAAATGTTAAAGTGGCTCTGTAGTGACATATAACAGATTGCAGTAGATTATTTAGGATAACCACTTTTAATGCAATTTCCCTGGTTCCAGCTTCGCAAACACTTTCTATATCTACCGTATATATTGCTGTATATTGCTATCCAGCCTCACCCTCCCAGTGATGCTCAGCCTAGGCTGTGAAATGTGGAATTCTCACCCACCCTACTGGCTTTACAGCTCTCAGTAAACGAATAGTCCACAGAAATGCCCTGAGAGAACTAAAGATGTCACTACCAGTGACATATTTCAGAATGCAAATCGGAGAGGAAGATTTCACAATAAGGAAACAGTGACTAAATAATTTATAAAACAATATTGTACCAAATTAAGCATTTTTATTCCTTACGTTATTTTAACTACAGTTCCCCTTTAATGTATTACAGATAAGAAAGTTCTGTAACCATTCATTCACAATGAAGCCTGAAAGACCCAACATTTCCCAAGACATTTGGATAGTCATGGCTCAGTAATTAAATGGCCATTACTCTTGCCTTTCCACACTAGTGACATCATTTTATTTGTTCTCTCAGTGTTTGCATAAGAGTTTTCCCACATATAGGCAGGTCAAATGTGGCATGCGTTGTTCAGTGTAGCAGAGTACTACAAGCACTTGGTGAAAACATGCCAGCGTTATATAATGGATTAATAATACTTTTCTTACCTCTGTGACAGCTTGAATAGACGCTCCATGCTTTAGTAGAAGTTCCATAACTTTAATCCGGTTCTTCTTGCAGGCAATGTGAAGAGGTGTGAATCCATTCTGTAAGACATACCATGTGATCAGGATATTAATTGTGATTTCACCATACAGTGCTGTAAAAATGTTGCAATAGGGGTCCCTTGATCTATAGTCATACCTTTACCTTAACCACTTGAGGACCCACCCTTTACCCCCCCTTAAGGACCAGCGCTGTGTTGAGTGATCTGTGCTGGGTGGGCTCTGCAGCCCCCAGCACAGATCATGTAGCAGGCAGAGAGATCAGATCACCCCCCTTTTTTCCCCACTAGGGGGATGATGTGCTGGGGGGGTCCGATCTCTCCTGCCTGCATGTGGCTGGCGGGGGGGGGGGGGGGGCACCTCAAAGCCCCCCTCCGCGGCGAAATTCCCCCCTCCCTCTCCTACCTGCTCCCCCCCCCGGAGATCAGGGCTGCACAGGACGCTATCCGTCCTGTGCAGCCAGTGTCAGGACGTCCCCTGTCACATGGCGGCGATCCCCGGCCGCTGATTGGCCGGGGATCGCCGATCTGTCTTACGGCGCTGCTGCGCAGCAGCGCCGTACAATGTAAACAAAGCGGATTATTTCCGCTTGTGTTTACATTTAGCCTGCGAGCCGCCATCGGCGGCCCGCAGGCTATTCACGGAGCCCCCCGCCGTGAATTGACAGGAAGCAGCCGCTCGCGCGAGCGGCTGCTTCCTGATTAATCAGCCTGCAGCTGGCGACGCAATACTGCGTCGCTGGTCCTGCAGCTGCCACTTTGCCGACGCGCGGTATGAGTGCGCGGTCGGCAAGTGGTTAAAGAACATCCGAGGTGAAAATAAACTGATGAGATAAACAATAGTATCTATCCTTCTCCTAAAAATGATTGTTTTAGATATCCCACAGTTTTTTTTTTATATTTAACTCTAGTTTTTACTGTTGCATTGTCTCTGCTCAATGATACATTCATTGAAGTTCACCAGAGCGAAAATCAATGAACTATTGGCACTTTTTATCTCTTTCCTGCTTTTAGAAGCCATTTACTGTCCGGAAAGTGTCTTATGGCTGTAATTACTTATCAGTAGGTGTTATGCTACAGTTTGATGCAGTCCCGACCCAGACAGAAACTGTTACTTGCATACCTGATTTTTAAATTTTTCAGGCATAGAAAGAAAAAAAAAGGAACACAGCCTAGTTATTTGTGTGCTTGGCACTGTACATACACATGTCTATCTCATGATGTCACATTTCACCTCGGTTGTCCTTTAATTACCATAAAAAGAGTAAAGGTGAAGGAAAAAAAGAGAAGGGATCAGGGTACGAACTATGTGCTAATTGCATCGTGCAAATAATTTTATTCAGTGCATTTGTTATACTATCAAAATAAGACAAGATATTCCATAAAAACCTTTAACAGACCTGTCAAAAATACTTAAAAACAATTGGCCGGCCCACACACTGCCATTCAGGCACCAATCAAAGACTCAAAACTAGCAACTGAGAAAGTCCAGCATGTATCATAGATCATCCGCTGTACACAACGGGACAAGCGCCCCAATAGCCCTGGCCTGTATCCCTGCAGTTCAAGACAAGTCTCCAACAGACAGGTATGCGTACCACACATGCAACGTGCCAATGTCACTGCAAGGTGAGTGAGCTGCGGCCTGCTTATGCCTATATGTGATGTGCCACTTTTTTTCCCCCTGCTGTCCATGGCACAAGTATTTTTTTCATTGATATCGGATTATCATTAGTATTGAATGTTTCTCTCTGGGAAAAACTGCATGCCACTGATATCTGCCCATAGCTGGCAATATCAGATTCTTGCAAAGTTGCTGGTAATGACTGCATGTCATTTGTGTCTGCCTATTATTGGTTTCCTTAGTAAAAGGATTTATTTTTGGTTGGTTTTTCCTTTTAAATTTTCACTAGTTATCCACAGGAGCACGTGTGACATAGTCATGGGAATTACCTGTGTTCCATTCAATCATGAGCCATTATATATATATATATATATATATATATATATATATATATATATATATATATATGTATATATATATATATATATATATATATATATGTATATATATATATATATATATATACACACATATACATATACATATATATATATATATATATATATATATATATATATATATATATATATATATATATATATATATATATATAAATAAAGATGACCAAGCTTCACATACTTTCATGTCATGTGTGACCAGACAGCTTTACTCCCGCAGGCAAGCCCTAAGTGGCTCACTACATTCTTTCTGCACAGCGGCCCACTGCTGGCTGGGTTTGCCACTATATTGGTCTTTTTGCCTGGCACAGTAGTAATCTACTGCTTGTTAAACACTTCCTTTGTTTCATTAAGGTATTTATATTTTGAGTCAAGCTTGCAGATAGAGGCGTCAAGTCTCTGAAATGTAATACATACAGTGGGTTGCAAAAGTATTCGGCCCCTTTGAAGTTTTCCACATTTTGTCACATTACTGCCACAAACATGCATCAATTTTATTGGAATTCCACGTGAAAGACCAACACAAAGTGGTGTACATGTGAGAAGTGGATCGAACATCATACAACATTCCAAACATTTTTTACAAATAAATAACTGCAAAGTGGCGTGTGCGTAATTATTCGGCCCCCTAAGTCAATACTTTGTAGAAGCACCTTTTGCTGCAATTACAGCTGCCAGTCTTTTAGGGCATGTCTCTACCAGCTTTGCACATCTAGAGACTGAAATCCTTGCCCATTCTTCTTTGCAAAACAGCTCCAGCTCAGTCAGATTAGCTAGACAGAGTTTGTGAACAGCAGTTTTCAGATCTTGCCACAGATTCTCGATTGGATTTAGATCTGGACTTTGACTGGGCCATTCTAACACATAGATATGTTTTGTTTTAAACCATTCCATTGTTGCCCTGGCTTTATGTTTAGGGTCATTGTCCTGCTGTAAGGTGAACCTCCGCCCCAGTCAAGTCTTTTGCGGTCTCCAAGAGGTTTGTATTTGGCTCCATCCATCTTCCCATCAACTCTGACCAGCTTTCCTGTCCCTGCTGAAGAGATGCACCCCCAAGCATGATGCTGCCACCACCATATTTGACAGTGGGGATGGTGTGTTCAGAGTGATGTGCAGTGTTAGTTTTCTGCCACATATAGCATTTTGCATTTTGGCCAAAAAGTTCCATTTTGGTCTCATCTGACCACAGCACCTTCATCCACATGCTTGCTGTGTCCCCCACATGGCTTGTGGCAAACTGCAAACGGGACTTCTTATGCTTTCTGTTAACAATGCCTTTCTTCTTGCCACTCTTCCATAAAGGCCAACTTTGTACAGTGCATGACTAATAGTTGTCCTGTGGACAGAGTCTCCCACCTGAGCTGTAGATCTCTGCAGCTCGTCCAGAGTCACCATGGGCCTCTTGACTGCATTTCTGATCAGCGCTCTCCTTGTTCGGCCTGTGAGTTTAGGTGGATGGCCTTGTCTTGGTAGGTTTACAGTTGTGCCATACTCCTTCCAGTTCTAAATAATCGCTTGAACAGTGCTCCGTGGGATGTTCAAGGTTTTGGAAATCTTATTGTAGCCTAAGCCTGCTTTAAATTTCTCAATAACTTGATCCCTGACCTGTATTGTGTGTTCTTTGGACTTCACGGTGTTGTTGCTCCCAATATTCTCTTAGACAACCTCTGAGGACGTCACAGAGCAGCTGTATTTGTACTGACATTAGATTACACACAGGTGCACTCTATTTAGTCATTAGCACTCGTCAGGCAATGTCTATAGGCAATTGACTGCACTCAGATCAAAGGGGGCTAAATAATTATGCACACACCACTTTGCAGTTATTTATTTGTAAAAAATGTTTGGAATCATGTATGATTTTCGTTCCACTTCTCACGTGTACACCACTTTGTATTGGTCTTTCATGTGGAATTCCAATAAAATGGATTCATGTTTGTGGCAGTAATGTGACAAAATGTGGAAAACTTCAAGGGGGCCGAATACTTTTGCAAGCCACTGTATAAATAACCATGACTGGAATTCCAATTTTTACACACTACTATACTGTGCTAGTCCCACCAAATTGTAAAGGATACATTTACCTGGCTGCTACAGACATTTTTTCTTTCAGGCACCTTTGATATATGAGGCCCACTGAAATACTCTCTCAAAGTAATTTGCACTGACAAGAGTAGACAGAAGTGTCACAGACTTATCGGTGATGTGAGATACAAATGAAAGGGACATCTTTTTTCACAGCTGCCAATGTACATTATATTTCCTCCAGGACTGCAGCTATAACCTCTAAAATGGAACAACACTTTCTCTTCTGCCAGATACTGAATCTCTTCAACTTTTCAAGGGTATAGATTCCTCCTGGCTCAGCAAAAATAGACATTGTTGAGGATGCACACCACTGAACTGTACTGATAAATTGGCGTGATAGATATGAGCTTTCCGCTGACCTTAAAGATAATCTTAAAAGTTTTAGAAACCACGCAAACACAAAATGCATTTCTGGCCATCCACTCTTTGTGCATTTCTCATATATAACATACAAAGTATCATAGTTGAAAATATAATCACCGTATGCTGTAGGAGAACATTGCTTTCGTCTCTGTGTATAACCTCTGTGGTAAGTTATCACATGACTAATTATTACACAACGCAGTCAGATCTTGCAGCAGTAATGCCTTACAATACAAAATGTACTCAGAATGGGAGTAAACACTTTTCTCAGAAACACCAGTCTGTGCCTTCCAGTGTGAACTGCAAGATGATGTCAGCAAAGAAGCAGCCTCAACCACATAGTAACCACATAGCTGTACAAATTATACAAGAAAATGACATTGCAATCGCAGTGCTATGCATTTTTTTTTTCACAATCGGGCAATTTAAACCATTTTTTTCTCCCGTCATTGCAAAGCGCCGCTATTGTGCTATACACCTGAAAGATCAGATGAAAATTGTTGCACAATTGCAGTAGTGGGAAATAGAGAAATATGATTGCATTTCTTAAAGAGAACCCGAGGTGTGTTTAAAGAATGTTATCTGCATACAGAGGCTGGATCTGCCTATACAGCCCAGCCTCTGTTGCTATCCCAAACCCCACTAAGGTCCCCCTGCGCTCTGCTATCCCCCATAAATCACAGCCATGCTGTGAGGCTGTGTTTACATCTGTAGTGTCAGTCTCAGCTGCTCCCCCGCCTCCTGCATAGCTCTGGTCCCTGCCCCCGCCCCTTCCCTCCAATCAGCAGGGAGGGAAGGGATGCAGGCGGGGACTGGAGTTCTGCAGGAGGCGGGGAGAGCAGCAGACTGACACTATAGAGATAAACACAGCCAGCTCTGACAAGCTGTTTGTCAGCAGCACGGCTGTGATTTATGAGGGATTGCAGAGTGCAGGGGGACCTTAGGGGGGTTTGGGATAGCAACAGAGGCTGGGCTGTATAGGCAGATCCAGCCTCTGTATGCAGATAATATTCTTCAAACCCACCTCGGGTTCTCTTTAATGGAAAAAGGCCCTAAAAGTTAATTTCACCAGAAATTTCTATAATATAATATTAGTGCTCCCTTTTTGTAATTTGTTAGCATTAAGTAGATAGTATATAGCAGAGTATATAGTTTTGAGGGGCTCACAATCTAATCCCTACTATGGCCATATGCCCATCATAGGGCCATTTTTTATTTTAGAGGGAAAGCCAATTAACATATCGGTATGGTTTTGGGATGTAGGAGGAAACCGGTGTTCCCAGAGGAAACCGAGGCAGACATGGAGAGAACATACAAATTCTGTGCAGATAGTGCCTTGGCTGGGATTCAAACCGGGGCCCTGCGCTGCAAGCGAGAGTGCTTTCCACTACGCCACCGTGCAGCCCCATTTTTTATATTTATACAGCACCTTCATCTTCTTCATTTTCTGTTGTACTAAGGAAAAAACAAATATGGGTATATAGCATATGCAATCCTAATAATCCTAATATCCAAGTGTCTCTGCGTCCCATGTCCCTGTGTCATTGCTTTTGCACTACTGCTCATGTCCTGCACTCACAGGCGTTGGGACTGGCTTCAGGACGGGCTGGGGGCGGGCGGGAGGAAGCCTTATTTCTTCTATCCTTTAAGTTCCTATACCTGTTCTAATGTGGTCTGTCTTACTGCAGCCTTTCCTAGTTGCACAGTCGCTGTAATATCTCTGTTATCTAATCTAATCTTCTTTCCTTTGTCAGGTTTGTCGGCTCAGGCAAGAATGTGCTGCTCTGCTGTGAAAGGATGGAAGTTATACACACCCTCTCCAGGCCCCCTGCAGGCTCTGTATAGGTGCGTACACACGCACTGCAAAAGGAAACGACGGGTCCGCCAGACCCTCCTGCTGGGCAGACTTTAGCCGACAGTATGCGCGTGTGTACGCGCTGCTCAGCGGATCATTCAGAAACAGCCTTATCAGTCTGCCGACAGCGAGTACACTTTGGCTGACAGTATGCGCGTGTGTACACGCTGTCGGCGGACTGATAAGGCTGTTTCTGAACAATCCGCTCAGTGGATAGTTCAGAAACAGCCTTATCAGTCCGCCGACAGCGCCTACACACGCGCATACTGTTGGCTAAAGTCTGCCCAGCGGGGGGGGTCCGGCGGACCCGGCGTTTCCTCTTGTAGTGCGTGTGTACTTAAGAGTCACAGACTGAGCTTATCTGAGCCTATCACAAGCTGGTTAGCAGCCATGTCTTTTGTTTGTAAACACTGCCTAAAACTGGCAATTACAAGCCAGGATTGCAGCAGGGAGTGGCAGAAACAGCACAAAGGAGCCCAGGAGAACATAATGAATACAATGGTATGCCGTTTATTGTAAGAATTTTAGGGTACAGATTCCCTTTAATGCTGCAGTGGCGGCAGTGACAGACCTAGAGTCCGTTATTAAATGGGCTTAGGTCGCCTAGTGCTATAAAATACAAAGTATGCAGACAACATAAATATCACAGCAACCAATACAATGTATCCAGACTGGATTTACATCCCAGGAGCCTATAGGCACAGATGTCCTGACATCATAGAATTCCCCCTCCATGAACCTACAAACCCCCACTGAACCGCACCGCAAGTGTGCAGGCCAGACCCGCTCTCACTTCTACCTTATTTCCCTTGCCCATTATAGGTAGCTACAGGTGTCCCTTAGTATTAGTTAGCCAGGGGTACCCTCAATATTTGGTAGCTACAGGTTCCCCTTAGTATTAGGTAGCCAGTGCTATTCTCAGTATTAAGTAACTAGAGGAGCCCCCAAGTATTAGCTAGCTAGAGGTGTCCCCAACTGAATGGTAATCTGGTCAACGGAATGCAGAGACCGGGGTGAGTAACCTCTCATTTTACACTCTGCTTGGGACTCTGCATAGGGAAGGAGAGAGGGAGGCACTTGGGGAGGGGAGTGAACCGCCTTTCTATCATCAGGCGCCTGTAGGCACGTGCCTGCAGTGCCTTATGGTAAATCCTGCCCTGAATGTTTCTACCAAAACACACAGCAATTACAAAAAAAAAGAAGAAGTTAACATTCTAAAAGGAACGGGGTAAAAAAACGGAGTATGATACTTTTCCAGACAATAAGTTCTGCAAGAAGCTGAAGGGAGTTGCCTGGGTTAGATGTAGATGGTATGTTTTGAGGCTAATGCAGGTGCGTAACTACAATTCATGGGGTCCCCCAGGAAAACTTTAATAGGGCCCCCTCTATTGTTCACACCCATTCCATACCTTTGGTGACCTTCACAGCCTGGGGGGCAATCTTGGGAGGGTCATAAAACAAATGTGGCCATCATATTCTTAATTATACCCATTACAAGCATAGCCACAAAAACACCAGATCTGGAGTATGGACCATTTTATTGGAAGGAGGGAAAGTTAGTAGTTGGGAGGCAAATGGGGAAGCAGAAGCGGCTGGACACTTGTGGCAGCTGGAATAGGTGAGATTTGAATTCATGGGCACCAGGAAGGCACATTAACATTCAGCGGGACAGTGGCCGGGGGTTCCGCAGCTTTCATCGGCCATCATGATATTGCACACCATTTCCACCGCGCACCTCATCGTCCGCTCAGTAGAATGTATTGATCGGGTATGTTTGTTGTGGTATCAATTCTCATCCAATTTAAAAAAAATATATCAGCTCGGTTGGTGAAAATCAATAGATCTATGGTCACCTTTCCCATTTAAAAGATTTTATCTATCTGCTGTGTGTCTGGGATAGAACATGATAGGTAAGCGCCCTAATAGGGACACAAATAACACTATGAAGTTGACAGAGGTTGTTGATTGGTTATCTGTGCATCAGTCTGATCAGTGTTCTTTGTAATCCATTTCCTTTCTCTCTGAGCCCAGATCTCAAAAGTAACAGAACATAAACATGGGATTCAGCTCACAGATATGTAAGGTCTACTGGTGTTTTTTGAGAAGAGGGGGAGACAGGGAAACCTACCAGTGCAGTGGATTTCTGGTAATGGGGCAGGTATCTGAAACATGGGCAACCAGAAGCCTCTCAGGCCTTTCTTGTGAGCAGATGCAATGCACTTATTGATCAGAGAGCGATGTGGACAGAGTGCTGGCTAATTTCCACCACACGCAGAATGGTTGCAGAAAGACTCCAATGAATGCCTATGGGGAAAATCTGCATCAGAAAAATCGCATTTAGTGGAAACAGGTCCATAGGCATTCATTGGTGTCAGTTTTTCTGCATCCAATCTGCGTGTAGTGGAAACAGGCTCTTAGTTGTTAGCAAAGTTATTTTTTTGGGAAATTCAGACGTGTTTCCTAGCTTTAGTGTAGCTATTATGTGTGAAATAGGAATGGCAATTCATTTGTATCCTGTAGTTGCTTTATACAGCCATGCTTTTTATGCTGCATGCTAGGTGTGCTTTAATGTACCGGATGCCATGGATCTTTAAAGGATTTAGAAGAGATTAGGAAGCACAACTGAAAAAATGAGTTTTCAAAACTCTCAGCAGAGTCACAGAGAGAGGACACAAAGGCAGAACACATCACTTTGGCTCATACTGTCATTAAGAGGCGTTAGGGTCTAATAGGGGCAAGACGCCACTTTTATTCAATACACAGGCTTTGTTGGGTTGAGCTGACATGAATAGAACCACAAGGCAGCCTGCAGCTAAAGAACTTCTGGGCCTTCTAAAGCTCATCTATCATCAACTGATATTTTAACAAGCTACAGAAAGAAACTAATAAAACATGGTGACAGTGTGTGGAGGGGTTGGCGGAACTTAGAAGGGGAGTTTTCTTTCTTTATAATTGACAGAAAAGTAAAGTGAGATAGAATATAATTGCTTTGTACGCTCATTTTAAGAATAACCATTACAGAGTGTAAATGGCATGTTTGAAGTGGATCACCTGTTACAAAAATAAAGTTGTACACACTTTAGGATGGCCATAGTGAAATCTAGTTGTGGCCTATTGATGTCTCAGAAGTGCTGAATGCTCCTTGACACCAAACTACAGATTGTATCGCTCCTGAATGACTAGGTCAGAAAAATCTCTCATTCCCTACCTCACTAACTATATTTTGATTATTTGTTTCTATATGTACTTATTGATCTGGGAATGCATTACATCTTGGACTGTGAAGGGCTGTAGGCTTCAAACTGGATAAAGTTGGCAACCACAGAGGGGCGTGGTGGTGTCAATTGAGAAGGCGTCATGGTGTCAGATTGGGAAGGCATGAATCTGTCAACTTAAGGATGAAGATATCAACTGGGAAGGAATAAGGAGGCAACTGAAAGGCATGAAGGTGTTCAATGGAAAGGCATGATGGTGTCGAACTGTGAAGGTATGAAGATGTCAACTAGGAAGGGAAAAAGCTGTCAAATGGAAGGAATAAAGGTGTTAAGTGGAAGGGATGAAGGTGTCCAAAGGAAAGGCATTAAGGTGTTCAAAGGAAAGGCATTAAAATGGCAACTGCAAAGGCATGAAGGCATCAACTGGCAAAGCATGAGTTAGTCAACTAGAAAAGCTTGAAGGAATCATCTGGAAAAGCATGAAACAGTCAACTGGAAAAGCATGAAAGTTTCAAGTGGGAATGAAAGTCAACTTTGAAGGCATGAAGGTGTCAAATGGGTTTAGTAGCATTGGGTTGAACCAGCACCCAATGGGGAGAGATGTGTGCTACAGCAGAGAAACCCTTTAGCTCACCAGGGTCCAAAGTAGCAAGAACAAAGTTCCGCAGCACCAGGTCACTGTATTTAATAGCTCTTTATTGGGATAGAAACAGAGAGGTTGCCATACAGCAACTGACTGTTCTGGGAAGGTCTAAAGATGGCAACTAGGAAGGCCTAAAGGTATGAACTGGGAAGTGTCAAATAGGAAGACATGAAGGAATGAACTGGGAAGATCTGAAGATGTCAATGGAATGGTCTAAAGAGATGGCAGGAGGATAATCAAAATCTTTAGGCCTTCCTAGCTGACATATTTAAACTGGGAAAGTACGTAGGTGTTAACCTGGAAAGCCTAAAGGAGGAGTCAATCCAGGAAGGAAAAAATGAGTTAACTGGGAAAATATGAGAAGTCAACTGGGCATGCATGAAGATGTTGAATGAAAAAAGCATGAAAGGGTTTACACTATAGAATATAAATCCGCCTCAGAGCTTATTCCCAATTTGCAGTAGGTAGTGTCCCATATACACTGGGCAGTGTATATATAGAAGACTCCTGTATATACAGGGGAGCGTCCTGTAGTGGTGTTGTACAGTGTGTAGGCTGAAGATGAAAATGGTGGTGGTGCCGCTCCCTGGAAGCCACTGGATAGTGGTGCAAGTATCTGTATAGACAAGGGGTGGGGGGAATGGGAGGAGAGAGAGGAGAGCGCACTCAGAAGGGTAGCAGTTGTCCCTGGCAAGCCTGCCGGGGAATGATCTCACCTTTAGGACTGACTGACTAGCCAATATGGGTCTGTCAGCAGTCTAGCGTTGTCCCTCTTTATGCCAAGGACGCAGGCAGCAGTGGTGCTTTCAAACAGGATCGGTCACATTAGCTGATCTCCATAGATGGCCGCTCACTGGGTCTTGCTGGATGTAGTGCCTGGAGGCTATTATGCAACGCGTTTCTGGAGAGAAGCTTTCTCCGTTCTTCAGGCGAAAAACCTTCGCCTGAAGAAAGGAGAAAGCTTCTCTCCAGAAACGCGTTGCGTAATAAACATTTTATTATTTTTTCAACCAAACACGGACTTTGTCGTGTATCCTTTCTGCATGCACTGCACCTTCCAGGAACCTTCAGCAGCACACTCTATCCCCACACATAGTGGGAGTTCAGAGTGCAGCTAACAAACTTGCACACACAGCCTCCAGGCACTACATCCAACAAGACCCAGTGAGCGGCCATCTATGGAGATCAGCTGATGTGACCGATCCTGTTTGAAAGCACCACTGCTGCCTGCGTCCCCGGCATAAAGAGGGGCAACGCTAGACTGCTGACAGACCCATATGGGCTAGTCAGTCAGTCCTAAAGGTGAGATCATTCCCCGGCAGGCTTGCCAGGGACAACTGCTACCCTTATTCCCAATTGGGGCACAGGTATTAATGACTGTCCTCAAAGTCTAACCCTTCCCTATGCAAAGTGTTTTTATCGACTACACCATTATTAGAGAGATATCTCCACAAGTCAAGGGAAGTCTTTTTAACCCTTAAAGGGGAACTGAAGAGAGAGGTATATGGAGGCTGTCATGTTTATTTCCTTTTAATCAATACCAGTTGCCTGGCAGCCCTGCTGGTCTATTTCTCTGCAGTAGTATCTGATTAAAACCAGAAACAAGCATGCAGCTAGTCTTGTCAGATCTGACTTTAAAGTCTGAACTACTGAAACACCTGATCTGCTGCATGCTTGTTCAGGGGCTATGGCTAATAGTATTAGAGGCCGAGGATCAGCAGGGCTGCCAGGCAACTGGTATTGCTTAAAAGGAAATAAACATGACAGCCTCCATATACCTCTCTCTTCAGTTCCCCTTTAAAATCCTGACATATATTCTATAAAACACTTCCTTACTCAACCCAAAGGCAAGTAGAAAATGTGACTTAAAGGAAACCTAAACTGAGAAGGATATAGATTTTTCAGTTTAAAATAATACAAGTTGCCGGACTCTCCTGCTGATCCTGTGTCTCTAATACTTTTAGTCACAGCCCTTCAACAAGCATGCAGATCAAGTGCTCTGACTGAAGTGAGACTGGATTAGCTGCATGCTTGTTTCAGTGTGTGATTCAGCCACTACTGCAGCCAAAGAGATCAGCAGGACTGCCAAGCAACTGGTATTGTGTAAAAGAAAACATCCATATACCTCTCAGTTTAGGTTCCCTTTAAGTTTCATTCAGAGACAATTATTATAACTGGGACATGAGGAGCCCAAAGAGTGTCTATAACCCATAAACCCGTGTGCCATACTCCAGGCTTTGCAGATTACCTGTTTGGACATACTGTACATTTTTCATTTGCTTCTCCAAAACTTATGCCTCACTTTATTCCTCTAGACATGACTACCGGCATAAAAATACTATCATGGGATATAGCATGACAGTTTTATTTAGCCCCAATGAACAGAGATCCTATTTTATTGAAGTCAGTCTTCCTTCCCGTGACACAAAAAGCCATATAGCTAGCAACGCACTGGCTCTGCTGTAATAGGACACAGTTAAAACAAAATCACAGCAGACAGGCTTAAATAATAAATCACACAGAGCAGAAAGCTACAGGAGAAGCGTATGCATCCAGGGAAGACAACCTCACACTGACAAGCCACTTCAGCTTCAATAAAGCTGGAATATTTTAATTACTTTTTTTATACTTCTGAAACATCAAAATGCAAGCAGATATCAAAATTTGACTTAAATGTTAACTAGTCTATATTCCAAGCAAGTCTTTTTTAACCACTTAATGACAAGCTGACTTATAAAAACGTCATGGAGCCATTAAGAGGCTCTAGCAGGACATTTTTATAAGTCAGACAGCGATGCTGCTCCCGCTGTGCACGTGTGCACCCCCGCGTGTGTACATGCGCGCTCCCGCACATGCATTCCCTTGCATGTGAAAATAATGAAAAAAAAAAAAACACCAAAGAAAAAAAAAATATACCTTTATTTCCAAATACTATATTGTCACCATACTTTGTACTAGGGACATAATTAAAATCTTGTGATAACCAGAACAAATAGGCAGATAAAATGTGTGGGTTTTTTGTACAGTAGCAGTGTTTATATTAAAACTATAGGGGATGAAATTGCAGAAATAGTGCATTTTTTTCATTTTTTCCTTGTTTTTCCCTTTAAAATGCATAGAAAATAAAGTAATTACTGAACACAAATATCAACCCCAAAAAGCCCAATGGGTTGGTGAAAAAAACGAGATATAGATCATTTCATTGTGATAAGTATCAACAGTGGCTGGATGGTGTAATGGTTGAGGGCTCGGCCTCTCACACAGGTGACCTGGTTTCGAATCTCAGCTCTGCCTGTTCAGTAAGCCAGCACCTATTCAGTAGGAGACCTTGGGCAAGTCTCCCTAGCACTGCTACTGCCTATAGAGCTCTCCAACCCTGTCCTCAAGGCCCCCCAACAGTACATGTTTTGCAGAAAACCACAAACATGCACAGGTGGGGTAATCAGTGTCTCAGCAGAGCTGATTAATTACCTCTCTGGATTTCTACAAAACATGCACTGCTGGTGGGCCTTGAGGACAGGGTTGGGGGACACTGCGCACGTCCTAGTGGCTGCAGCTCTGGCGCTTTGAGTCCGCCAGGAGAAAAGCGCAATATAAATGTTCTGTGTTTGTTTGTTTAGTAGTGATTAAGTTATTGGCAAATGAACGGGATGAGCTCAGAAAGGTGAAAATCCCTCTTGTCTGTTAGGGTAAAAACGCCTTTGGGGTGATGAGCACTAATAAAATCTGAAGCGAGAGTAGGGAAAAAAAAAAAAAAAAAAAAGGTGCCCAGCCATCTTCCTTTAGGCTACTTGCACACCAAGACGTTGCGTTAGGTGCCACGTTAAGGTCGCATAACGTGCACCTAATGCGACGCCTGGTGCTCTTCGTTGTGGACGTCAGAGTGAGCCGCGTTGTGCAGCTCACTCTGGGGTCCGTGATGCCGTGATGTGTACTCTTGTGCGCATGCGGCTTCACGTGGTCCCGCCGGCCAATCACCGCACAGAGCGGCCTCTCCAGGAAGTAAACACTGCACGTCATAACGTGCAGTGCATATTAATAAGCCATGTGCCTGGCCGCTCTCCGCTCCTCCCCAACATGACTGCGCATGTGCAGACAGTCTAACGCGGCTTAAGCCGCTCTAACGCCGTAGCATGCTGCACTTTCTTAAGAACGTGCAGCGTTACATGTAACGCAACGTGGGCTGTGTGAACAGCCCACTTGTGTTACATTGCTGTGCGTTGGGGAGCGTTACAGGCTGCACTAACGTGCGCCTGTAACGTCCCTGTGTGTAAGCAGCCTTAGAAAATGCTGCTCATCTGGAAGTTGTTTAAAATGTTGGCATCACTGACCCTGAACAAGTACACATATCAGGTAGTTCTGATCCACCTGATACATGCAATTCTGATTTCTGATTTTGATGCGATTTTACATGCAATTCCAATTTTCAATGCAAAAAAAAAAAAAAAGTCCTGCATGCTGCGTTTTTCTTCTTGTGTTGCTAACATCCAGTGAAAGTCACAAATTGGAATCAGAAATCGGAATTGCGATTTGCAGTATAAAAGAAGCCTGAAGGCAGCAGCAAACATACAAATTGGCATTTCTCGGTAAGACTGTACAATCAAGATTGTACCATTGATGAGCACTTTAAAGGGAATCCGAGGTGAGAGAGATCTGGAGTCCGACATGTTTATTTCCTTCTAAAAAATACACATTACCCGTCTGTCCTGCTGATCCTCTGCCTTCAATACTTTTAGCCATACACCCTGATCAAGCATGCAGATCAGCCATTTCTGACTGAAATCTGACTAGATTAGCTGCATGCTTGTTTCAGGTATGTGATTTAGACCCTACTGACCAGGACAGCCAGGCAACTGGCATTATTTAAAAAGAAAATAAATATGGCATCCTCTATATCTCTCTTACCTCGGGTTCCTCTTAAAGTGGACCTGAACTCACAACTTCCTCTCTGATCTAAAAGATACACAATAGTATAATAACCTTTCTTACAGCTGATACAAATCCTGCAATAAATCTGCAGTTTGCCTGCTTCCTGCTTTCATAGAAGTAGACATATTGTTAACATCCTGTGTTTACCAATTAACTCTCTGCCATGGCAGTCAGCTGACACAGCTGAGGGATCAAATTACAACTAGTGCTTTGTCACAGATTTGGGGGATTAGACAGGCTAAACTCTCTAAATACATACAGGGTGCATTTCAGGTCCACTATAAGGCAACAGGTAAGGAGTATTGTTCTGAGGTAAAATTACAACATATCCCTTGACGATGCCTCTCCTAGCACAGGCAGCTGCTGGAGAATCATAATTCATATTTGGCCTACAGCATTTTACAGCAAGGAAATGGATTTGTTTAATACTTTGCATTATAACATCATTATCCAAATAAATATACAATACAGGGTACAACAGCAGGACACAAAGCAAGCTTAGGATCGTCTATTAGTTCATAATGAATTATGGCATGCAGGAGGCAAATATATGCACAGAATGCTCACAGGAAAACTAATCACTCTCATGGCTCCTTTCCATTAAGAAACATGGCTGCAATCACATTTCTTCTTATTTCCACAACCGCATTATCCGAAGGGTGTATGGCACGATTTAAAAAAAAAAAAAATGGGCGGAAAAAAATATTTTGAATTGCCGAACCGCGGGGAAACCGCGGGGAAAATCGCATACCATCACGATTGCTATGCGATTTTCCTGCACCTATACTTGTATAGTACAGCAAAGACCCCGTTATCTAGAACTCAGGCAACCAGAAGTCTCAACTAACCGACATGCCTGAGGGGATAACAGGGACTGCTTTTGATTTTTTTTTTGGGGGGGAGGGGGTGGTTACTGTCCTTTCCAGTGACCTGCTGTAGTTCCTGGCGGCTTTTGTGCACAGCTCCCGGCGTGTCATGTGATCAGTTGCAGGACATGTGACATGCCAGGAGCTGTGCACGGAGGACGTTGGAAAGCCACTAGGAGTTTCGGAGCATCGCAGGTGGCTAGATGAGTATTCTATCCTGTACAGGGAGGGAGGCTAGTGCTTTTTCTGCTGGTTGCTCAAGCAACCGGTAGGATCCCCGCCAGTGCCGGATACTAGGGACTTTGCTGTTTGTATACAAGTATACTTGTATAGGAGCTCAAGTGAATGAAAAATTCTAAAGGCGGGAAAAAAACCCCCATTGCAAATGGGAAAAAAAAAATCACATTGCGCACTAATGGAAAAATCCACGTGTGTTTTTCCATAAAATGAGCGAGTAGCTAGCATTTTGCAAACCGATAGCAATGAGAATTAAAAAAACGCCGCTAGTGGAAAACAGCACTGTAGTATTTTTTTCTTTTAATCTACTTTTGGTCATAACAATAATAAAAAACTAGTAAGAAGGCCCAACCGTAAAAAAAAGGGGGGTTGGCCACAGCAGCTACCCCCCCCCCCCCAAGCCATGCACAGACGCGTCCCGGTTGCCCATCCACCATCGATGTCTAACTGTCTAAAGTATGTGCACACAGGGAGATGTTGCTTGCTTGGCAGTTGGAAAAAGCTGTTATTTCCCACACTGCAATGCGGTTCACAGATATCAAACTGTCAGGTCTGGAGGCAGACACACACACACACACACACACACACACACACACACACACACACACACACACACACACACACACACACACACACACACACACACACACACACACACACACACACAGGCATGGGACACAAAGACACTTGCAAATTATTATATAGGATACATAAAGAAAAAAACTGTACATTCCCATGTAAAAGTTTCCTAAGCTCTAGAGGGAGGTCATTAATTAGCTTGCCTAAAAGGCAACAAGCAGTACTACAAAATGAATAAATAGCTAGGCCAAGCAGTAAACGTGAGAAACAGGAAAAAGTCCAATCAGGGCACACAGAACCTAAAAGTACATTTAAAACATAAAAACACAATTGTATAAAGATAAACACAACCTATGCACGTTTTTCACTTTATTTGATAGTGTTATTTAATTGCACTTTCCAGTTTGTGCTGCTTGTTTTTGGATTGTGAATGAGAAAATCTTATGTTTTTGTACATTGTTAGGTCTTTTACATATGAATTGATTTGTGGTTGGAAATAGCACTAAAAGGGCACATAGTTAGCTGAAAATGTTCAGAGGCACTGCCCCTGACTGTGAAGCATGAGGTTATGAGTGACTCCTGGGTCAGATAAAAAAAACAAAAAAACAAACATGCAATACAAATGATCTTACATTGGTAACACTATCAGTATTTTCTGTGATGCCATGGCGATCCACTTACATCTTTTCCATTTACTTGTATTTGTATACATTTTTAGTAGTATGGTCAGTATGTCCTGTACTGTATATTACAGCTACTTTCTTTTACATCCCTATATAGGTAACTAAGATCTCATGATCTTAAAATGTGGAAGATCCATACTAGTATTTATCAATATACTTGCTACCAATATGTAATGTTATTAACTAATAAACAATTTCATGCATCCCTAAAATTGTGCGGATTCACTGAATAGAATGTAGATAGGTAATATGTCTTTGTCCTGTGCATAGATGTTCAAGAACAAAATCAACTCATTGCCGATTGGTTAGGACAGGTGCAAAGAAAACTGGGGCAAAAGTGAAGCAGAATAGTTCAGAACAACCTGTTTATTTATTGGCTGCTCTTAGGCAAGGTTCACGCTTAAATAAAATTTGTGTTTTGCGAATGTGCGAAAATGCTTTTGCCGCACATCTAATGAAAGCTAAAATTGCATTCACGTTTTTGCATGCGCCAAAAAAACCTGTGTATTATGCCAACTAAAACATCTTGTTTTTTTTTAATTTTGCACTATAATTAGCGATATGTCGGAATATAAGCATACTAGCTTCTGTGCTTCAGATATAATACTTTTTCTATAGATATATCTCTTGCACAGCTACATCTCGCAGCATAGATTTGCACATCACATGGAAATTCCCATCGACTTTCATTAGCCCCTCTAAAAGAATGTGCGCTAAAATTTGCATATGGTAGGTGAGAACCCTGGCTTAGCAACAGCTTCAAATATGCTCCACTTTTGTCTGCGCATGTTTTGATGCACCAGTCCCATTGCTTGTAACCACTGTGTAACACCTGCTCAACACTGTTCTTCACAATCAATGCAATACTTGTATCACTACTTCATAAAGGAATGACAATGGCACAGCCTGCATTGTAACATTGTATATATATATATATATATATATATATATATATATATATATATATATATACACACACATATATATACACACTGAAATGTATTCTCTTACCAGTGCTTTGGCATTGGGGTTGGCTTTCTTATCCACCAGGACTTTTGCAACTTTGTAATGTCCACAGTGGGCGGCGACGTGCAATGCAGTTAAGTAGTCATTGGTGACATCATCCACGGGTACATTATGCAAGAGCAGCAGCTGAACACAGTTCAAATGATCTCCTTGGGTTGCCATGTGCAGTGGTGACAGACCATTCTGTAAACAAACAGACACAGTCAGCTACAGGTGTAATAGGCGGATGTCAGGTGTTTGGTTTCCCACAGTATCAGACCATTTACTACAGAACATGCCGTTGCTGAAGCAGGTTATACAGTCTCAAGTGGTCATTCAAAACAAACTTTCTTCTCTGTCTTCCTGGCATTCCTTGCAAAACACTTGCATTTGTTTCCATAAACACAATAAGCAGTATGCAACCGCAACATTGCTATGAAACATTAACCATCAATGTTATGAATGACATCAACATTTATGACAACACTCAAGTGCTGGACTTTGCTTTCTCTTCTATTCACCAAGTCAGCTGAGAAACGCTGACCGGACAACCCTGATAACAGAGCTCTCAATTGTCACAATATTACCATTTACTATAACAGAAAACTGGAATACTGCACAGGAGAGTGTCAGCGTCAGTGCCTGATGAGTACAATTTGATTCAACAGCTGATCTGCTTGATTGTTGAATTGGAAAATATGGACTAGTGCACAGTGTATAGTGTAGTGAAGACCTTTAGTTGCAGAGAATGTTTCCTTATCAGTTCAGTGTTTATAGGCAGCAAATACAGTAAACTTCCCTGCTGTATCCTCTCTCCTGTTTTTTTAAATTTGCATGTAAAGTTCTGCTGTTTTATACAATAGGCTTTTGTCTAGTGAATGGAGTATTTTAGGACTAGTTCATGTCACTCCTATAATTCATAGTAAAACCAGCTCATACTTCACACAAGTATACTGATCTTCTGATAAGGATTTGCACAGGGATAATAAGGAGTGCAGAGAGGCAATTTACAAACTGGAAAGGGAGATGGAACATTGTAAAATCATTTTCCAAGCAGAGAACCTTTTTATGGGGATTTTTTTTTCTCTACACACTGCATCTTGTGTACTATAAGTAGAGATCATCAGTGCAAGCCTATGTCAAAGTGTACCAGAGGCGGTATGTGACACAATGAAATAAACATGTACGTACAATAAAAAACATTAATAACCAGGCAGTTTTACTTGTTTTATTTTGCTGCCTAAAAGAGTTAATTTATAGGCATGAAAGTGAACGCTTCTGTCTTGTCGGTAGCTTGCTAGGAATATTGTAAACATCACTGATAATTTAATAACAGCCATAAAAGTTTTCCTGGCAGAATACAACTTTAAATAAACTCTAAATAAAATACATAAACTATTTACTTTTTTCTACTTCCGGGACACTTAATAGTCTGTTACTGATTAGAGGCAGTAAAACATTCAGCCTACTTTGTAAGCGTATATATATATATATATATATATATATATATATATATATATATATATATATTTAAAAAGTCATTTTTAGATGTAGGAGGATAAATACAATTGTTTATCTCATCAGTTCATTGCCACCTCGGGTTCACTTTAAAGCACATTTAAGTGAAAGGATACTTTAAAAACAGAGTTGTCCTAATTGCCCTGAACAATGTGATTATTCTGCTGTTTAGTTCAGGCTCAACTGGTTTCCCAAACCACATGGCTCCTTATTAAAAACCAGTTTGCACTGGGTTAACAGGAATCTACAAATATGTAAACATTTGTCTTGGACAAGCTGCAAGGCATACAGTCACATGAGATAATGACAAACAGTGCAGCAGTGAGTCCTTGTCTAGTATCTAAATAACGCAGGCCTGCTTCCCATCACACCACCTACTCAACTTATATTGTATCTCAAGGCTCTATCTGCACACACACTGCAACGGAATGCTGAGGAAACACAACTCTGAGATACAATAAATTATCTACTGAAATAAACCTCGGCCAGCAAAGCATACATTCCTTTCCACTAATAGGCAGAGAGCTCAGCTGGAGGCCCCTCCCACATGGACAGACCCTGGAATTCATGGGAAGCCGACTGCTGTGGCTCTGGGTCATGCTCTGGTGAAACAGCACCTTGACTTCTCAGGCCAGACAAGCAGAAAAAAAAGTTTACATCCAATAATCCCCAAACATGGAAAAGTAGGAAAGCCTATAGGATATGGTGGGGAAGAAATGTCATAACTTTTTTTTTATTAATATCTAAATACAGTAAAACTCCAGTTATCTTGAACTCCGTTAACCAGAAGTCTCAAGCAACCAGAGAAAAAAATCCTGACCTTGCAGGAAGCAGAAATCTACTTTTACTCATCTCTTATGCATTAATAAACCTGTTACAGTAACAGAGCAGGGACAAGGTCCTCCAGCACCCAAGGCTGAGACACCTAAGTGCGCCCCTTCATCCCTCCCACCCCAGCTGTCACCCACTGATTGTTATTAGACTAAGAGGGCCACAGGGCCCACAACCTCCCCAACACCTTAATATCTAGTTATCTGGCGTGCAGTCACTGCTATGTACCCCTTTTCTTATTTCTTTCTGCTTCATACACAATTAGGAATGACAGCTGGATGAATTGTGTGCCCCTCCTACACTGCGCCCTGAGGCTGGAGCCTCTCCAGCCTATGCCTCGGCCCTGTACAGTAAGTTAGTCTGCCCTTCGTTCTCATTTGTTTTTAATTGCTGTATTTCAACATTAATACAGAGTTTATAGTAAGTATACAGTGGGAAATACAGTACTGATTTTTTAGCTAGGCCTATGTTTAACATGGACTCTCAAGCAACCAGAAACCGCACTCATCCAGCATCAGCCAATCCCCGTTGGTGCCGGTTAATGAGGGTTTTACTGTATCAATGTTGCCATCCAAGAGACCTGACTAAAGTCTGAGAGATTCCCAGATCTGAGAGTATAAAGCAGTGGTCCTCAAACTAAGGCCCGCTGGCCGAATGTGGCCTGCCAAGGCTTTTTCACTGCCCCCCCCCCCCCCCCCCCCCACAAACACAAAATGTAAAACTTACAGATGTGACCCACTGTATCTTTATATATCGGCTGCCCAAATATAGAATAACAGTGCTGGCTTCACTCATCCACATACTGTAGATGCCAGCAAGCAAGCAGTCATTTGCTGGCTTCCAATCCAATTCTGCATCAGGTGACACTGATGTCCAAGTGGACGGCAGGTTGTCACCTGAGTATGCTTCACTGTCTGGTGAACAAAGATGTTCTTCAGGTGCCACATGACTGAATGGCTGCTGCTGGGAGTTCTCCTTCGGCATGATTGGGGGTAATATATACCTAGATTCAATGTAATGTTTTTCAACATCATTTCATGTATGTTCCAGCCCCTCAGCAGTCTGAAGTAAGTTGACCCGGCCCTTGACCGAAAACGTTTGAGTACCTCGGCTATAAAAGCATCTAAATGAATAGTTAGCAAAATTATACAAAAAACTGTCCACTAGGGGTCAAGTAAAATACAAAATAAAAAAATTAAGTACCATCCACAAATAGACAACATCAACAACTCAAGATCAATAAACATTTACATTATTATATCGTCTGTCCATAGGTCTTCTTTGTCTGTAGATTGATTTACTTTAGCAAAATATAATTGCTGCTTTACTATAGCAATGATCCAGAAAATATACCCTATACAGTATTGTATTTTACTGACACCTAGTGGCCAATTTAGATAGGTTTCCTAACAGGCAAAATATGTGAATTGGCTAGTGGTCATTCAAAACAAACTTTCTTCGTCTTCCTGGCATTCTTTTCAAAACACTTGCGATTGTTTCCATAAACACAATAAGCAGTATGCAACTGCGACATTGCTATGAAACATAACACCATCAATGTTATTAATGACAACAACATTATGATGACAGTCAAGTGTTGGACTTTTGCTTTCTCTTCTATTCACCAAGTCAGCAGAGAAATGTAGCAGGGGAATCTGGACAACACTGATAACAGAGCCTTCAACTGTCACAATTTTACCATTTACTATAACACGAAACTGGAATACTGCATAGGAGGATGTCAGAGCCAGTGCCTTTACTAGTGTAGGCATAGGTATGGATTTGCTATGAAAGGGTATAATACTGCTCACACATGAGATGGGGGTGGGGGCGGTGCCGGCTACACTTGCTTTTAGTGGGGTTTAAAGGAGCATACTTATACTGCCCCAGAGTTGTTAAAGTGAACCTCCAGACTAAAAATCTACTCAGCAGCACTGAAAAGGCTTGGTGTTTCTTTAACAGGTTCACAGCATCCGAACTTTGTTTTTCATACCTAAGCCTAATTTTTAGCTGCTTAGACGCTAAGCACCACCCTATCAAAGAAAACTGCAGGCATTTTTCCGCTGATGATGTGCAAAGTATGATGGGATTTCTGATGTTGTTCTCGTTGCCTAGCAGCTGGGAGGAGTGATCAGGAGACAGGACCGTTGGAACTGTGTCTCATGCTCCCTGTCGCCTCCTTTCAACCAAAAAGATGGCTGCCCTCAAGAAATCACAAACCTTTGTCTGTTCTTTTAAAACATGGTGGGTAAGAGATTATATTACCTATCTGTTTTAATTAACATAACTAATTTAACCTTAATGATAGTATGTTTGTTTAGGCTGAAGTTCCTCTTTAAAGTGGATCCGAGATAAACTTTTACACATTGCATAATTGTGTTCCTTTCCTATTGTTTATAGGGCATTCCTCAAGCCAAATACTTTTTTGTTTTAGTTTTAATACTCTAATTCCCTATAAACTAAATAAGCCACTCCCACAGGTTTTCAGAGAGCCAAGACACTTTCAGACAGTAGCAAGGGCTCATGGGAGCTCAGGCTGAGCAGGAGGAGAGGGAGGTATTACTAGCCAGAGATTTCAGAGGCAGAGGGGAGGAGGAGGGGGGGGGGGGATTAGGTCTTTTTGCTCAAGATGCAGATAAGCCTGCCTCTGTGTAATGTTTACAAACAACGTGTCTGCTGTCATTGTATCACAGGACAAAAATAAATATATTCTATTAAAGCTGTTTGCAGCTAGATTTGCTGTGTAAACGATCTAAACTTTAGATAAGATGTATAGACAAGTTACTTGTTAGAGTTAGTTTTTCATCTCGGATCCGCTTTAAGGTGGAAGGGGGAGGGAGGAGTTATGCAGCTACTATGTTGAGGGAGAGGTAATTATGTTGGCCACACAAAATACCTAGGGTGTGAAATGTTGGCAGCAATTGTTATGGAGGAGGGAAATGGTGGCCAAACTGGTTGTGGGTTGGGAAAAAGATGGCCACACTTGCTATGGGATGAATGATTTTTAGTTACGCCCCTAACTCACTGCTGTGCATTTTGATGGACCAGATGGTGGACTAATGGATTTCTATGGATTCCTATGTATCAGTTTACTTTAATCCATGAAACAATTTTTTATGTATCAGTTGACTCTGATCCATTCAGTTTTTACCCACTGCTTAAAAAAAAAAAAAAGTCCTGTTGTACATGTTTTTTTTCTGGCCACTGTATTGCACTCTACTCATTTGATGAATGACACACTTCTGTTCTGGACTGAGAGCAGTGAGACATAAGCATTGTATTACATTGCCCTTGTCTAGTGTGGACTAGCAGTCACCCACACCAAAGTGTAAGTAAATTGTTATGGGATAATGGAAATCATCGCACAAACCTTGGTTTTAGAGAGAATAGGGGCTCCTCTGTCCAGCAGCATTTCCACAACTTGCTCATGGCCACTCCTGGCTCCGCAGTGAAGAGGTGTTAATCCATCCTGAAAAATACAGATTGCTTTCCGTCACTGAAAGTTTTCACCTATGAGTAAAGCATATAACTCTCTCTGCAGAAAACTTTTGCAGTATTGAAGGGAAAAAATGAACTGGGAACACCACGACACTAAAGAACAATAGTGTGTTATTCAGCATTGTACAGTACACAGCCATCAGTTAATGCAAAAACTCAATTTATTAGATCATTGAAGCTGGTAGTACACGTATAGCACCACCGGGTGGCAGTGTTGTCCAGAATGAAAACCTTAGCTTAACACATAAAATGCCTTCTCCAAGATCAAATAATAACCAAGCTGACAGAAATCAACATACAAGTCTTGAATGATGTGCTAAGAAACATATGTTATTATTAATGATTTATAAAGCGCCAACATATTACGATACAGTGATTCAGGCGTTATCAGGTTCATAGCTCTAGAACAGCCTTTCTCAACCTTTTTACCCTGGAGGAACCCTGCAAATAACTTTTGGCTCTCGAGGAACCCCTGCAAACAATTTTTTGATCTCGAGAAACCCCCGCATTTATTTTGCAGGAGGCATGGTCTTTAAAAGTATGTGTGGCTGTTTATTTCACTCCCCCATTACACTGCCACTCCTTATACTGTCTCCTGAGCCACCAATTTAGTGCTTCTTGTTTCAATACCACCTATTATAGTGTGCTCTATTATACTTCCCCCACGATGGGGTAAAATGCCAAGGAACCCCTGCAGAGTACTCAAGGAGCCCTGGGGTTCCAGGGAACCCTGGTTGAGAAAGCCTGCTCTAGAACAAGAGCAGAAAAATTCATCAGTCCTAGGTAGCCCTATGTAGCAGACACTCCCCGCCATGTATGAGTGAGGCTGTGCTGCACCTGCACTAGTACGGTCACACCTGCGTGCTATTGGCTCTGTGCTGCTATGCAGGTGAGGTCGTACTTGCGTGGGTGACTTCCCTCTTCATAGGTATCCATCTTTTTTGTTGGGTTCCACCTTAGGTTCTCTATAAGCTGCTTCATAAAGTAAGGTTGTGCTGTAACCGATGGTTAGGTAAGCTAAGACTGATCTGCATGGTGGGCTCTGCAGAGGTAAATTGGGGGACAGGCAGTGACTTTCCCTCTGTTGCAGTGAAATGCAGACTGCATGTGCATGGTGTGGGCATACTGTCCAATGCAGTACAAAGCATTGCAGCCATCACTCGTGTACTGCTCCCACCCATAGCCACCTCACTCTCCTGCCATACGAAATCATACGAAGAGCGGGCTAGTCTTATCAATATTCAATTCATATTTTGACCAAATATCAATCAAGGTGTTTTCTTTTTAAAGATTTTTAATAAATTCAATGCTTTTAACAAACTGTTCAGTATGATTTTGGGATGTGGGATAAAACAGAAGTTTCTGGAGGAAATTCAACAAGAGGAGGGACATACAATCTCCATTCCTATGATGCTGGTTTAGAGTTGAACCTGAACTCTAGCCCTGTAAAGCAGGTGTGCTAGTTCCTTAGCCACCGTGCTGCCCTAGTGCCATCTAAGAAAAAGAAAAAAATTGATTGGCTGTTACAGACTCTTGAATTGGTTGTGGTTGGGTCCTAGTGCTTTGCCTTCTGCTTTCGTAAGTGCAGCTCTAGCCAAACCTTTTCTCCTACGTTTTGGATAGAGTGATAGTGGATAAAAAATAAAAAAAATCAAAATCCAGGCTTGTGTCGCTGTCTATTTCCTCCACATAACTTTTTTTTTGTTCAGTGGAGGTAGAACCAGTCCGATTCTTATTTGCAGCTCTTCTTACCTTGTAACACCTTGGAATAAAAAGTGTCATATCAGAGGCCTTGGTCTCACTGGGAGAGGAAAAAAAAAACCCAAACCATTGGGGATAGAAGGCGCCAAAGGACATAAAAGATTTACCAGTTAACCTCTTGCCGACCGCGTCACGCCGATGGGCGTGACCGCGGCGGCAGCCCCAGGACCGCCTAACGCCAATTGGCGTAAAGTCCTGGGGCTCTGTTTTGCAGGAGATCGCGCATCTCCTGCTTGGGGGGGCGAAGCGGGGCGCCTTCAGTCGAGACTGTTAGATGGCGTGACCTCTGTGCAGCGCTGCGATCAGCAGCAGCGCTGCACTGGGGACAGCCGTGTGACACGGCTGTCCCCCTGGGGGACAAGAGAGCGATCGGCTCTCATAGGCAGAAGCCTATGACAGCCGATCGCCGTAATTGGCCGGCTGTGGGGAGGGGATTTAAGGGAAGAGGTTTTTTTTAAAAAAAAGCTTCTTCAAATATTTATTAAAAAAATAAATAAACATGGAGGGAGCGATCGATCAGACCCCACCAACAGAGTGCTCTGTTGGTGGGGAGAAAAGGGGGGGGGGGGAATCACTTGTGTGCTATGTTGTGTGGCCCTGCAGCTTGGCCTTAAAGCTGCAGTGGCCTTTTATACTAAAAATTGCCTGGTCACTAGGGGGGTTTAGCCCTGCAGTCCTCAAGATAAGTGGTAGATTTACTTCTGAAAGACGATGAGACCACTCAGGCATCAAAAATATAAAGTCACAACAACGTGTTTCATGGGCTGTTTGCCCACTTAATCAGGTCAATATGTTTTGGAATGCAGGAGCTCAGTGAGATGGAGGCACTTTGTTGCGCTTACACATTCCAAAATATACTTTTCCCTGACAAGAGGAAGTGGCCCATGAAACGCATTGCTGTGAGTTAATATTTTAGTGGTCAGGTCCAGTCCTTGAAGTATGTTCACAACTTTTTTTCTTTTTAACCATTTATAAGGTTTTTATATCTTTTGGGGGCTTCTATTACCAAAACTTTTGTTTTGGCTTTAGATATAGTTGGAGTGGGTGTCAGGACTTCTAGGCAAGATACTTCCACCACCAGAACTCATGGAAAACAAAAGGGATAAATGAAATTTCTCCAATGGGGACACAGACAGAAATTAAAAAAAACAAAACAACTTAAATTTCAGAAGCCCGCCCTCTCCTGTAATGATGACTGTTGTCATGGAGGGCAGGAATTGAGAGGAAATGTCACAACAGCACTAAAAAATAAACAGGGGAGTTCATTTCTTTCCCTAACCCAAAAAATAGTCTGTGGCGAAATGGAAGAGGTACAAAGCAGGTGCGTTTCACAATATGCAACATATTGTAACAAGCTCTGCTGGTTTATAATTTATTTTTGCTAATCCTGATAGAGAGTAGTTTCAGCTTCACATATATTTATTAGGACAGCTTTTGACTAATGCCACCCTCTGGTGATGAACCTTGTTAACTCTCCAGTCAGTGGCTATGACCTTCCAGCACTGTAGCATGTTGCTACTACTAAAGTAAGACTGCTGGAAGAATCCCCGCAGCAGAATTTTATTAAATATAAATGGCTAACATCTGGAAAAGAAACACCATAGGCTATGTTTACTAAATGGAGAAAAAGCCGGATTCCGTGCAAGACACGGCTGTTGTCCAGCTTCAGGGATGCTGAGAGGCAGAACACAGTAACTCAGCAAATTAGATTAGTGTTATAAGTAAATGTCTCTGATGTTAAGCAGCTTCTCAACTAGGTTTTCTCACTGTCGGGCCTATTTATTTGGCTTTTTCTTTTTTTTTTTGGCAATCCCAATATTGATTGCCAATTTGATTACTCTATACCAAGCTTTCTCAACCAGGGTTCCTTGAGTACTCTGCAGGGGTTCCTTGGCATTTTCCCTCATCGTGGGAAAAGTATAATAACGCACATTATAATAGAGTACTGTAAGAAGCACTAATTTGGGAGTCAGAATAATAATGAGCACATTAATAAAAAAGCACTAGCATCCAGTATAATGAGTGGCAGTGTAATAGGACAGCCTCAACCACTTTTTTAGACCATGCCTCCTGCAGAATAAGAGTTCCTTGAGATCCAAAAGTTATTTGCAGGGTTCCTCAAGGGTAAAAAGATTGAGAAAGGCTGCTCTATACTGTACTGGCAATCAGCAGCTCCATGTAATTGACTGGAATATAGATCGCCAGCCATAACTGGTTCTTCTCACTAGGAAAAAGCAGCGTTATGTGGTCCACTGACCTGCACTGTGGTCACCTACGCAGAGCTGTGGAGTCAGAGTCGAGGAGTCGGAGCAATTTTGGGTACCTGGAGTCGGTGGTTTCATAAACGGAGTCGTCTGAGTCAGATGGCTTGTGTACCGACTCCACAGTCCTGCACCTATGGCTACTTATTGGCGTGCAAGTCTGCGGCAAAGTGGCAAATTAGTTTATTATAATGGAGAACAGTGGTGTGTGTTTTAGACTATGGCATTCTTCATTTTCCAAGTTCTTTAACTAAGTTGTTAGAATGATCGCTCCTTTTTAAATATGTCAGAGGGGACTCATGTCAATGGCAGCCTCCAGACTCCTCACAGTAGAGGACTTCATTATAGCTTCACTCAGAGAAAAAAAATGGTTTCAGTTGGTTTGAAAAAAGGGGTAAAGAATGCTTTGAGTTTGTATTGCTCTTTATGATTCAGTTGTCAAGGTTTTTCTTCACCTTCCTATGCCTCAAACCTCTATGAATCTCCAGATCATTAATATTAGCCCTGGTGGTCCTCTGGCCATAAAATGAAGAAGGAACAATAAAAGTTGACATGGGTTTTAGCTTCTTTTAGCCATTAACCACATTGCATCCAAACTTTGTATGCCCCCTTATGATCCAGAGCAGTTTTGACATTTTAGCTATGTCCATATTTAATCAGCAATAACGGTATCCCTACTTATGACACCTAAATGAAATATATGTTTTTTTTCAAGACTAACTAGGCTTTCTTTGTATGGCATTTTTTTCCTCAATTTTGTTTTCTATGCATTTTAATAGGAAAAAGAAGAAAAAATTGAAAAAACACTATTTCTCTGTTTTACCAATTCCAGTTTAAAAATAAAAAGCCCTATTAGATAAAAAACACTAATTTTGTTTGGCTATTTCTACTGTATATCACAAAACTTAAAGAGAATCTGTATTGTTAAAATCGCACAAAAGTAAACATACCAGTGCGTTAGGGGACATCTTCTATTACCCCCTGTCACAATTTCGCCGCTCCCCGCCACATTAAAAGTGGTTAAAAACAGTTTTAAAAAGTTTGTTTATAAACAAACAAAATGGCCACCAAAACAGGAAGTAGGTTGATGTACAGTATGTCCACACATACAAAATACATCCATACACAAGCAGGCTGTATACACCCTTCCTTTTGAATCTCAAGAGATCATTTGTGTGTTTCTTTCCCCCTTCTGCTCTCATGCACTGAAGTTTCAGGCTGCTCTTTTCTTCCTGCAAACAGCTTTGCCCTTGTCTGAATTTCCTCAGTATGTGAAAGCCCAGCCAGCTCAGAGGACACTTTATCCAGCTTGTAAAAGATACGAGAGCAGAGAGAAGCTGCACTAATCTGAATATCACACAGGCAGTGTGCAGAAAGGGGCCTGAAAGGGGGAGTTCATAGCAGAACCACAACACTGAAGAACTTGGCAGCCTTCCAGACACTGGCCGACAAGTCTGACAGGGGAAAGATACATTGATTTATTACAGAGACTGTGATAACAGAAAGTGTTGCAGTAAGCCAGAACACATTAGAATAGCTTTTGGAACTTGTAGGATGATAAAAAACAGGATGCAAATTTTGTTACGGAGTCTCTTTAACCCATTCAGGTTCCGTGGTTTTCACGAGAGAAATGTTCACCTCCCATTCATTAGCCTATAACTTTATCACTACTTATCACAATGAAATGATCTATATCTTGTTTTTTCCGCCACCAATTAGGCTTTCTTTGGGGGGTACATTTTGCTAAGAACCACTTTACTGTAAACGCATTTTAACAGGAAGAATAAGAAAAAAATGGAAAAATTCATTATTTCTCAGTTTTCAGCCATTATAGTTTTAAAATAATACATGCCTCCATAATTAAAACTCACGTATTGTATATGCCCATATGTCCCGGTTATTACACCGTTAAAATTATGTCCCTATCACAATGTATGGCGACAATATTTTATTTGGAAATAAAGGTGCATTTTTTCCATTTTGCATCCATCACTATTAACAAGTTTAAAATAAAAAAAATATAGAAATATTTCATCTTTACATTGATATTTAAAAAGTTTAGACCCTTAGGTAAATATTTACATGTTTTTTTTTTTTTATTGTAATGGTTTTTTTTATTTATAGTAAACATTTTATTTGGGTAGTTTTGGGAGGGTGGGGGGTAAACAATAGATTTATAATGTAAATGTGTGTTGATTTTAATTCATTTCTATTTTCAGGTGTAGTATTACTTTTTGGCCACAAGATGGCGGCCATGAGTTTGTTTACATGACGTCACTCTAAGCATAACATACGCTTAGAGTGGCGCATCAGGAAGTGAATGGCCAGAAAAGGCGCAGCTTCCCGAGAGAAGCTGTCGCTTTTTCAGCGGGGGAGAGGAATCAGTGATCGGACTTCATAGTCCGATACATTGATTCCCTGACTACCGAATCCGCGGCCGGGAGTGCGCGTGCACGCGCGCGATCGGCCGCGGGGGCGCGCGGTAGCGCACATGGTTTCTGGATGTAGTTTTTACGTCCAGAAACCAAAATAGGTTAAATTACATTCCTGCCACAATTTATGGTGAAGATATTTGATTCTGAAATAATGCTACAGTGCCTATTTTTCACTTTGAACTGAGAAAATAAAAGTATTTTTAATGGTAAAAATCAATCATATTGGCTCAGGCAACATATATTCGCTTTCACCAATTAGTGCTGCAGCAGACAGTGCCAGAGGTGTGCACAGGAGCAAGCCCAATCATGCACAGGTGTGCTTCAGCTACAAGACGTATATCTACGTCCTTGTGGCTTAGATGAAGTCACAGAGGACATAGATACAGTATACTGTAGTGGTGGATAAAGGGGTTAACCTCCTTAGCGGTATGCCCGACACTGTGTCGGGCATACCGCTTACTGGCCCCAGGAGTCCCCCAAGCAGAATTAATGCTACCAAATGGGTGTAAAACCTTTAGCTAGCACTAGGCTAGCTAGTACATGTGTCCAGCTCCCCCAGATTGCTGCTGATCTCCTCCCCCCCTGACCCCCCCCCCCCCCCATTAATACATTACCCAGCCTGAATTCAGCGATCGTATAGCCTCCCCGCACAGCTTCGGTCTCTCTATGGGGAGGATCGGGTTTGCGCATGACGTCTTGACGTCGGTGACGTCATGTGTGATCCTCCCCATGGTGAAGACCGGAGCTGTGCGGGGAGGCTGCGCCGATCGCTGGATCCAGGCTGGGTAATGTATAAACGGAGGAGCGGCGGGGATCGGGAGATGCCGGACACTTGTTCTAGCTAGCCTAGTGCTAGCTAGATGTTTTACACCCATTTGATCGCATTAATTACATTTTTTACACAAACTGGCAAAACCTGAGCGGCGTAACGCTCAGGAGGTTAAAGTCCTTGTGCAGTATCCCATTTTTAATTAGCAATACACAAAGGTTTGTGCATTGTATGTCTGTACTTTTTGCAATATATATATCAGAAATACCTGGCTGGGTTTTCTAGCTTCTCCACCTGATAAAACAACAGTATAATTTTATCAGAGTGCCCCGTGCCAGCAAAAATGGATAGAAGTCTGTGGCCTCTTTTGAATGCTTGATAGAGCTTGATAGAGCTCCCAGCAGAGGGGAAGTTAATAGGAAGTGGCAAATATGGGTAGGTAAGAAAACTTACACTTGAGGCCCTCCATTTAAAAGAAGAGTGTGGTAATTTGGGTACTGTGTGATGCCAATAAGTTAGAATATCAATAATGCACTTGCACTATTATTCTAGCAGCAATTTAACCCCTAAACCTAACCCTCCCATTGTAACCCCTTAGGCATAAGTTAATTAATACCTGATGCCTAGGATTGTTGGCTAATACTAGTGGGTGCCTAATAAAACTTACATCCTACATTACGCTAACGGTGGAATATTGGCCTTTATTCACAGAGCACAGTGCAGTAAATGTACAGTGCTCGGTAAATCACTGCATTTGGTTTTTTAGACTTTTGTGTGCTAATGTTCACAGATGCGGTAGAAGTTCGGTAATTTACTGGCTTCAATAGAAAAATCGCAGGGCAGTGAGGGCATTACACTAGTAAGAGGCATCCCAACATCCGTTTACATGTACATGTTTTGCTATACTGTTTGTTATACTGACTCTGCTCACTCTGAATCTGTCTATTAGTCTTTCTTAACATTTTCCTTATTTGCCACAGCTTAGATGAACTTCCAGGAGACTTTACACATGCCCTGCTTAGGTGATTTCCCCACTAGCTACTCTGCTTCTTCAAACAGGAACCTAAGAGGTTAAACCGCCGAAAGAGAGGCAGGGGAAGCGCTTTTGTTCCATTCACTCTGCTCACTGCCTGGGGGGGGAAGAAAAGCTAGACCCACTTGAGAAGCCTGTCGGTCCTATCAAAATGCATCATCCAGACTTGCAGGAAATAGGGGCTGTTCCTATTGGTTTCTGCTCCTGTCAGTCATAGCGTTTCCCTCTCTGCTTGTCTGAGTCAAGCTGGCTTCCCACAGTATTGCAGAGTCTCCGCTCTTATTTCGCCACACCAGAGGTGCCGGTAAAATTTCAGGCATTTACGGCATGATCTATTCTTTATGAATTGACATTTTCTGACATTTGCTGACACTTGTTGAGGTATTTACCGCACAATTCAGTAACATACTTCACTGCTCGGTAAACTTCAGTTTTTCATGCAAGAATTGAAATTTTCCTAAGTGCTCGGTAAAGTCAGCTATTTTCAGCATTACCGAATGCAGTAATGCTTTATGAGTCAAGGCCATTTTGTCTTTGGCTACCATCAGCAAGCCCCTAAATTACTTGTTGTATATCACGCAAGTGGACCATCAGTGATTTACATGAAAGAGCTAAACATGGACAAGTGTAAGAGGTGCCAGTATATTTACTTGACTTGCTGCTAGCAGTAAGGTCATAAGTAAGAAGAGAAGAGCTCTCTAGTCTAAGAAAGGTATAAACCTAAAACAACATGCTGCAGATTCATAACACTCTGCCATTGCCAATCCGCATTGTACAGATGTGGGAACTGGAGACCTATACATTTAAATACACGTTTGGGAAAGGCATCATCATCCTTTTTTAGATACAGGCAATTTGTGTTTCAGCTCGACTGGCTTTTTAAACAGGTTTCCCCCTCCCAACATAAGTTGGGAGCATGATAGCATCAATCAGGAAAAGAAGGTCCAGTCTCAAAGGTGATGTCTCACCTCATGGTCTCTACATACTGCTCCTTTTATATATAATTCAGACAGCAGAAGACTGGCTGCTCTCCAGAAAATCAATACTGCAGCATCAGCTTTACGTAAGACATGATGCGTGAGTTATAAGCTAAATGCATATTCAGCATCTCCGTCAAAAGAGGTTTCTGCCTTCCGGACGCTCTCATTAAAATGTATGATATCTTGAGTTGCGTTTGACAAACACGCTTTCATGTAGTTGCTCTGCATGGAGTGGTGTTGCTAAGTGCCATGGATTCTGCTGCACTGCCCTGAATGTACAGCCAGGCTTTTCCCAAAGTGAGACGCACAGAATTAGATTTTTTTTTGTTATAACCAGCTACAGCTGGTCTTGATTGTGTTAGTGCAACTGTCATTCAAGTCTGACCTAACGCTTGTTTAGGTAGTAAAGAACAAGCCCACTGGTATGCGGGCTTCAGAGCACCAATGCGTTTCATATGCTGTAGCCAGGCATACACATTGCTTACTCAATTTTAAACATATGAATGGCATTCACACTTAGGTGTTATGTCATTCTCAGATGTTGATCATAGCTTATAGCTAAAGTATAGTAATCTGAATGTAGCTGGTTTAGCCTAAATAATGTGATCATGGTGGGAGCATAAGGTCAAAGTGGGTGGACTCACCATTTGGGTGTTTGATAACAGGAATAGTGATAATGCTCTTTGTGATAGGTATTGATAAATTTGGGTCTTAGGAAAGTCTGGGGAGGCTAGGGTTCAGGATAGTGCCATGATCCTTGGGGGGGATTAGTCTTAAAGCGGTACTGTATTAATAATTTAAACTGTTCCAGCAGCTGTCTGGTCCCACGCCGGTCCTCCACGATCTTCCGTGCTCCAGCCGCCACTCCATTTCGCTCCTTGACTTGTAAGTTGAGGCCTGCGCAGCCCTGCCAAGCGTATCTGTTGTACACCTTTCCATCTGCAATAGAGCTATTGCAGACTGGAACGCGAAGAAGGATACGCGTGGCCAGAGCCACGCAGCTGCAGTGGCCCAGCGGCGAAACTGAAAGCAGCCGGTGGCGGGAGAATGGAGGCTGGTGGAGTACTGGCACGGGACAGGACTGCATTTTTTTTCAAATGATTTTGTGGTTCATTTATCCTTAAAGTGATCCTAAAGTCAAACCAAAAAAAATGAGTTTTACTCACCTGGGGCTTCCAATAGCCCCCTGCAGCTGTCTGGTGCCCTCGCCGTGTCCCTCTGATCCTCCTGTCGCCGCCGGCAGCCACTTCCGGTTTCACCGTCAGGAGCCGACAGGCTGGGAACGCGAGTGATTCTTCGCGTTCCCAGCCGCAATTGCGCCCTCTATGCTGCTATAGCATATAGCATGAAGCATATAGCAGCATAGAGGGCGATATTGTGGCTGGGAACGCGAAGAATCACTCGCGTTCCCAGCCTGTCGGCTCCTGACGGCGAAACCGGAAGTGGCTGCCTGCGGGGACAGGAGGATCGAAGGGACACGGCGAGGGCACCGGACAGCTCCAGGGGGCTATTGGAAGCCCCAGGTGGGTAAAACTCATTTTTTTGGTTTGAATTAAGGGTCACTTTAATAAAGCGGTTTACACTTAGTACTGCTGTTTTTATCATTTTTATGATATAACATCTATCTATCTGGAGGATGACTTTATGCCGTTAAAGATTGAAACAGTTCTGTGACCACTGGGAGTCTCTTGCTGTGTACAGAATCTTATAACATGGGTTGTTATTGGCTGGTAAGCCTTTTTCCTTTAGGGTGCTGGGACTCCCTTTTATTGACTTGATACCTCAGATGTGAAGCACAGTGGAACTGTATCATATACCTACTTGTGGCCTGCACTGATTCAATTACATTATTACTTGAACATTGGACACTGTGTTCTCTCAGATGCGGTTTTTTGATGATAAACATTGGCACTGTTCCTTTTTTTTCTTTGAATTTTAAAACCTAGTAGTTTTTAATGCTACTAGTGTTCCAGCCTGATGTGAGTGTTAGGAGTGCAGCGGGTTAATGATTGTCTGGTTATATAAAGTGTCTCTCTAGACCTGGTTGGTGTTTTATAAAAAAAAAGAAATCACTAACTTGGCCCTTTGGTGTGTGCTAGCATGGCCAGGAAAAGGGCATTATATTTAGTTATGCAGAGATTAATGTTTTTGCAGACTTGCATCATTACCCCTTGGTTTACTGATTACTCTTCAAGTGATACATACAATACATTTGAGGGCTCGTTCACACTAGGGGCGTTTTCAGCCTTTTATCAAGCAAAGGCGATTTTTAAATTCGCCAACAAAACGCTTGTTCAAGGAATCTCTAGGAGAAGGTTAATATCAACCCGGTTTGTGCGCTGTGCGTTCAGCAAAGTGGTGTCTGGACCATTTTTGGGGCGATTCCGCTTCAATGGAAGGAATTGGAAAAACACAAACGCTCACAAAATCGCTTTGTGCAGCGATTGCGTTCAAGTTTTTAAGAATAAATACATTGTATTTATTCTTTTCCGGGTCAAGGAGTTCACTTCCTGACTTGCGTCAGAGAGTCAATGACAAAACCGCTCTGGAAAAGCGATTTTACCAAAACCCAGAAAAAAACATATGGCACATCACCTCTAGTTAGGACATTAAATAAGTTATTAAGGAAAGGGAGGTGCTGAAAGGGATGTGGCCAGAAAAATAGCAAAAAACAATTAACCCTTCGCACCGGCTTTTAACTGAGCTGTAGGGATAACAGTTGTGCCTGGAAGAGTGAATCTGTGAATGCATTTGTTTGACCATTTGCATGCGAGAGTGCGAAGGGTTTGTGTTTTTTGTTTTAAACCAAAAACGCAGTGCGCAGTAGAGTGACGGGAGGGTAAAAAACGCTGCACAAAATCGCAAAACACTTGTGTTTGCGATTACGATTTTATATGTGAACGAGGCCTAAGGGTGTTTTATTGTATTTTTAGAACATTAGAACAGAACTTTCAAAAGGAGACAAATGCATTTCTTTGGAAAATTAGGGGGGCTTGAAATAATGTTTTGCACTTTATTTTTTTTAGATACATTTTATTTTACCTTTTCAATTGCCATTGGTAGTTTTTAGATTTTGCTCTGTGGTATATCAAGTATGTTAATGAATCAGATTCCATTTATGAATTTCTCATGTAATATTTACATTTAGTGCACTTATTTTACATGTATATTGTTACAGTAGCTAAAAGTGGCAGTAATAATAAAATATAAGCACCAGTGGATATTGATTATAAACTGTTACTGGAAAACGTTATGCCGTCTGTCATAAGTCTGTATACTGAAAAGTTGTTGAAAGATAATTACAATCCCATTGTAATAAAGCATCATGATCAAGTGAATACATTGTAAAGCACGCACTACAGACACATTAAATAAATACACACAGAGGAGAAAAGAACAGCCTATTTTTTTCTGTATGTATGTATGTATGTATGTATGTATTTCCATTGTTTTATTATTAGCAATGTTTTCTCCATGGGAAGTTCGTTTTTACTTTTTTTTCTTTGATCAAATATGTAGGTTAGTATACAAATAGACAGAAGCCATCAAAGGTTAGTATATAAATAAAAGCCATCAAAATGGGAAATCCCTGAATCTAACTAACATAAAAAACATTTCAGGTATCTACTCACTCTCGTTTTGGCATCAATTTTAGCTCCTCGATCAAGCAGAAGTTTCACCATATTGCCGTTGCCTCTTTTGGATGCTACATGTAAAGGCGTTATGTCATTCTGTAAAGAAAAAAAATCATTACTACTTTTATTGGCCTTATTTAAATAAAACACCAATGTATTCTGCAATTCAACATTCAACAGTAAGGGGTCTAAATAAGCATCCTCAGGTGAAGGATCCCACACACAGGAGGAGTAAAGGGCTCTATTCAAATAAACTTACGGTTAAACCATGAACATATGTTACGGCAATTCACCTTCAAAAAACTATTTATTTATGAGATTTAGTGAAAACAATGTAATAAATAAAACTGCTTTTTTTTACAATAGTCATATAAACTATTTAGTCAGTGTTTGTCAATTGTAAAATCTTTTTTCACTTCGATTTACATTCTGAAATGTATCACAGGTAGCGACATCTTTAGTCCTGTCAAGTGATTTCTGCAGAATGTTTGTTTATGGAGAGTTCTAAAGCCAATCGGAAATATGCTTAGCCTCCCAGAAGGCTCTGGAGGAAATAATTTGCATAACTAAACAGTCTAGTCTAAAGGCCCGTACTCACGGGCTGCAAAACTCGCCTGTCGCCAGCACACGTGAGCGTGTGGGCGACAGGCCGGCGACAGCTTCTCGCCAGGTCCCTCCGCGTACACATGCGGAAGAGGGACCAGCGGCAAGGCGGAAGCTGTCGCTGACGTTCCTCCTCCCCCCGCCGGAAGCTCACCGGAAGGTCTGTGAACCTCAATGGAGGTTGCTGTCGCTAGTCCGCGTACTCACGCGGACTAGCGACAGTTGCGGCGGGGGGGCAGCGGCGACTGTCGCCATGCGATTGAAAGTTTCAATCGCATGGCGACATAGCGACGGGCGACAGTTCGGGGGCGCGCGCGCGTGCGACGGCCCATACTCACGGGCGACCTGTCGCCGCAACACGCGCGCGCCGCGTGTTGAGGCGACAAAAGTCCCTCGTGAGTATGGGCCATAAGCATCATTGGGAGAGCGGGGTTACATACCAATGTACAGAAAGATATAGATACTGAAAATATTTCTGATGCTAAAACCAGAAAAATTACCGGTACCATACAAATGGGTGTCCTGAATAATTGACTGCATTCTACCATGTCACTACAGTGCCTCTTTGAAGACCTCTGTCACAAAATTCTTAAAATTTTAAATACATGTTAACATATACAAATAAGAAGTTTCCTCCAGAGTTAAATGAGTCATAAATTACTTTTCTCCTATGTTGCCGTTACTTACAGTAAGTAATCGAAATCTGACATTACCGACAGATTTTGGACTAGCTCATCTTTTCTTAGAGGGTTCTTAGGTTCTTCTTTATTTTTAAAAGCACTTAGTGAATGGCAATTACTCCGTCCAACTGCCAAAAACGTGTGCAGAGACAAGGGAGGCTGGACAGCATCCTATACAATAACATGCAAGTGTCCCTGCGTCATCAACTGAATGGTTGTGTCCCTGGCTTTTTTGTACTGAGCATGTGTGCAGCCAGGGCAGTTAGGACACAGGGCCGGATCTGACAGTTTGCTGTGTGTGGTTCACAGAGGTTCTCATTGCATTGTGGGAAATAACAGCTTTTTCCAACTGACAAGCAAGCAGCTACCGGTGTGCATATACTGCAGACAGTGGTGGGGAACGAGCAAGCGGGACGCGTATGTGCGCGCATTGCGGTTGGTAGCGGCTGTGACCTAGCACCCGTTTTTTAACAGGCGGGCCTTTTTACTAGTCTTTATATAAATCTTTTTCAGGGAATGTGTTTATAAATCATAAAGGCCATGATGAGAATCCCCCATGAAGAGATGGACTAACCCAAAACCTGTTGGTAATGTCAGATTTCTACTACCTGCTGCAAGTGACAGCAACATAGGAGAAAGGTCATTTATGGCTCATATTACTCTGGAAGAAATGTACTTCTTATTTGTATGCGTTTTAAATGTTTACATTTTTGCGACAGTTCCTCTTTAAGAATTAGTCTACAGTTGTGTGCCCAGAAAATAAATTATCTTTTTCAAAGATGTTTGGTAATTTTCCAATTATTATCCTATCAATTTTTCTTATATAGAAATTACAAGTCTCAAGTCCATTCATTGTCTTCAGAATGCATTACAGCTTACAGTTTTGCAAAGACAGATCCGCTTGCTTTTAAGTCCCGTAATACAACCACCAACAAGTGGACTGACACAGCAACCTGGTGGAGGGAATTAATAAAGACCGAAAAAAGGGAAGAGTTCATCCTGCAGTCTGCTTGATAGTCCTATAGCAGTTCTATACATCTAATTTAAAAAAATGATTACATGACCAGTAATTTCAGGTATTTCAGCTTTACTGAAGTTGGTAGATGTGCACCATTTACCATATGAACAAAGCAGGAAAGCAGATGTGCAAACCTGGGAACAGTAGATAAAGTTATGCAGTATGTTCACAGCATTGTTTATCCAAAATTCAAAATCCATTTATAACCGCACAAATAGCAACGCAGAAAATCCCTCTGGAAGAGTATGGAATGGCATCCCAAAAAAAACTAGGCCATCCTTTGCTTGGCTTTCTTTATAGATGCAGTAAAGAAGTGAAAGGAAAGGGCCGATACATACTTGAAATCAGTACAGCGTCACTAGAAAGTATTTTTTTTCCAGTTAAACTTTAATGCAGTCAAACCAGCTGCATTGCAGAATAGAGCCTTTCAGGTGAGTTACTTCTGCTCTACTTAATGCATACTGTGCTTTGTCCTAGCCCCCAAAGTGACCCAGACCCTGGAAACTTGCTTCCTGTTTAGAGAGATTTCACAGATATTTCATCACTACCAAAAGTTGCTTGCGTGGATGTAAATGTTGAGATTAAAAGCTTCAGAAAATCACAGCCTTCCCAAGCAATCTTCTAATCTAAACCAATAAAATGGCATGCAAGACCAAATGCTAAAAACTTACAGGGGAAGAAAAATCAAAGACCACCGAGTGGAGGTCTCAGTAATCTCACAATACTGTAATTATATCTAGCTCACAGATTGCAGAGACTTTTCCTCAACGTCTCTCTGGCCAAAGTACCCCCCAAGGTCTGTCATGGAGTAATTGCCTGTGACACATTCATCTTTTCTGAGTGATGCAGCCTGGTCACATCACAGGATCTCCAGCTAGGTTGGCACCATTCACCAGACTCACTAAAGACCAGGGTAATGTGGTAAATGGTTACTTTTGCACCTTAAAAGAACATGTGCTAACTGTGCTTACCGTCTGACAACAGAGTGAACACTTCTCCCTCTGAATAACCCGATTCCATAATCATTATTATAGAGTGTTTACAGATCCTAAAACACATACCGTGAGGGCCTACTTCCACAATCAGGTAATTATCTCCACCACCTCTTGGGTACTAGTGGTGAGGATAAGTCCATTGTCTAAAACATTGAACAAGTTTGCTCTAAAAAGAGATAAGGGCTTTTGCAGAGTACCAACTAATTTTATGGACTATGTGGGCTGGTATCATGCAGGGAGTAGACCCCTTGCTTGTAGGGTCTAATTTCCCTGGGGAACAACAGCCTGAATAGGGGACAATGGGTTACAAGAGATTGTGAGGAGAGCACCCTTGGTTTAAAAAAAAATAGCATATTACCAGGGATAAGCTGACCTTTTCATTGGGCTAAAATGGGGGGTCGGCTTATCCGTGGGTGATATAATATGTGCAGGACAGCCCTATGCATAGCACACACTGGAAGCATACCCAGAACCATAGCTAACACTCCTTGTGTCTCCCAGGCCTGCTGTGGTCACATGACAGTGAATGTGGAGCTTTAGCAGCGACTTACAAAGCTGATGGGGATACACAAGCACTCAAGATGGAGCAAGGAAAGGTAGCCATGTTTTGCGGCATACTTCTAATGTGCACATTACGCGGGGGCTCGGACTATCGGTGGGTCACTGCATTTAGCCTATTATTTAGGTCTGAAGTGAGTGAGTGAGTGCGAGTGCGTGTGTGTGTGCGTGTGTGTGTGCGTGCGTGCGTGCGTGCGTGCGCGCGCGTGCGTGTGTGTGTGGCTACTTCTTTCTTTGATTCCTTCAAGAGTTATGAAATGATACAGCCAAAACTTAAAAAAAATAATATTGTAGATAATTACCAGACTATAATCAGTGGCATAGCAATAGTGGGTGCCGAGGTAGCGACCGCATCGGGGCCCTTGGGCTAGAGGGGCCCACCCCTCAAACACAGTATTAGCTCTCTATTGGTCCTGTGCTGGTAATAATCACTTCTATAGATGATTTGAATAGCAGCGATCATTAACACACAGTTTCCCATCCCCTTCTTGCACCTCTGACACTGGGGTTGTCCTTGATTGGTTATGGTGCGCCGTATCAACTGTTATGTATAGAGTGCTTGGGGGGGGGGGGGGCAATGCTAAACTTGCACCGGGGCCCACAGCTTCTTAGCTACACCACTGACTATAATGTCTCACTGTCTGCAAGTCATAAGCTCAAATTCATTTTTTTTAAAATCATCTTAATTCTACAGAAAAAAAATATTCTGTAAAGTTGCAAGGTTTAATCCCCAAAAAATTTATAGAAAGGATCAAAATCAGCAATTCCTGAGGTGCGGTGTTAAAATATAGATCAGTCAGTCATGAAAACTGAAGCAACCAGCAAGTGACAGGAAGCACTGAACTAGAAAGATCTAGAAATGTGCTGGACTAACCTCAGCATACATACAAAGCGATAGGGAGAGGAGGCAGAGTAAAGCTACAATGTAAGAACAAGGGGCAGCAGGATATTCACTGTGTGACAAGTGGATAGTCAGGTGCTAGAATGATGTGAGAAGCAATCAAAGCTTTAGCAGTGGTGGGCCCATAAAACAGAAAACAAAATCAGGACAAGATCAGTATATAGGTTTCCCTGTGTTGTTTATAGCCAGGCACAGAATATTGAGAATAAGAAATATCCCCTGACTGGTTCAAACCATCTGGCCTCCCATCAAATCTTTGATGCCTACCTGCTTCTCTGTGGCAAGCCCTATGGTCCCATGGCACATCTGCCAGGAGATATTTAACAACCTCCCCCCCCCCCCCCCCCCCCCACACACACACACACACTCCTCTGCTCAGGGAGGTTGAAATGCCTCAGTGGAAGAAATAGAAAGAAGCTTGGTCCAGTGTAGTCATGAAGCCCCCTTGTGGTTGTAGCGCTGCTCCCAGAAGTTGCAGCTCTGAAGCCCGATATCCAGATTTCTGTTGCCTTCTTCGTCTGACAATGCCCTCAACAACCTGAGTATATCAAACCCTAAACTCATCTCTCTCTCATGTCCATATATCTTTACCCCTTGCTTTCTGTTGACACCCACTTACACATCTCATCAACAGCTATAATTTATCTACCACTATTCATGGCAGTCTTGACCAAGTTTAACTAAGTGTGTGTACAATACTTTACTTCAGCAAACTGATCTACCAACTATTTTTACCAGTCACGAAGGAACTCTTAATGCAAAACCTTTGCTTTCCATGTCAATCACTTGTAAAGCTTCTTAAGCATTACAGCCAACATGCCTTGTTCAGACGATCAATAGTGCTTCCACTCTGCCCAGTGCGGTCCTCTCATCTCATCATCCGTCTGTCACACTGGTACCAGGCTCCATTTAAATAGCAAATTAACATTCCACATGGACATCTTTTTAATGATTTCCATCGGAGGCTGCTACATGTACAGGTATAACATCTCTTTCCTGGAACCCAGTACACTCCGTTCAGGAAATCTTCACCATAATAAATATGTAATGTAACAATGTTTATGAACTCACAGCTCTTTCTAAATAGGTGATATTTGTGTAGTGTTGTTAAACGAATTCCACCGGAAGAAACAGTTCAAATCAGATGCAACACTTAAAGGGCTGCACAAAAATTATGAAAATTAAAGTAAACCAGAGCTGACCTAAAATGAAGATTTGATACTCACCTGCGACTTCCACCTGCAGCATAAACCCGTCTGAGTCCCACGCCGTCCTCCCGGGGTCTGCCATTTATCTGCGATCAGCCCCGGTGATAGGCTCAATTGCATCAGTCCGGGTCTACTGCGCATGCGCGGGAGTTCCACGCATGCGCAGTAGACCCAGACTTGGCCCGACTGAGCCTATCACTTGGGCTGATCGCAGCTGAATGGCAGACCGCGGGAGGACGGCGTGGGACTCAGACGGGTTTATGCTGCAGGTGGAAGTCGCGGGTGAGTATCAAATCTTCATTTTAGGTCAGCTATGGTTTACTTTAATTTTCATATTTTTGTGCAGTCCTTTAAGTGTTGCATCTGATTTGAACTGTTTCTTCCGGTGGAAGTCGTTTAACAACACTACACAAATATCACATATTTACGCGACGGATTTATGCTGCAGGTGGAAGTCGCGGGTGAGTATTAAATCTTCATTTTAGGTCAGCCCTGGTACACTTTAAGATACATATGTATAAAACGTATATTTTTTTCAGAGTAAGATGCACTATAAATTAGTTTTTTCCTACAATGCTGTCATTTTCAATAGAGTGTAAAAATCTGACAGATTTGAAAGGTTTTAGACTAGTCCATCTCCTCATGGAGGATTCTCAAGTTTCTCATTATTTGCAAAAGCACTTATTTACTGCTCAGCCCAACTGCCAAAATATTTCGCAAGCCAGCAGAGAGGCTGGATGGCATTTTTGTATATATACTTTCCCCAGAGGGCTTTTGTAAAGAATATAGGAGATATTGAGAATATCCCATGAAGAGATGGACTAGTCCAAATCCTGTCAGATCTGTCAAAGTTTTGCAAGTGACAGCAACATGGGAGAAAAGTAATTTTAAGTACATTTTATCTGGAAGCAATTTACTTCTTCTAAGTAAAAGTGTTTAAAATTTTAAATTTTTTTGTGATAGTGGTCCTTTGAGCAAAAATGATACTGTATGGATTCACTCCTGAGCAATAAACAGGCTACTGCAGCATACAAACAAGCAGGAAAATCTCTGCAATCAAGCCATGGAGTTACTTGAACAATACATTTCAGAGGTCATTACCTTACATGCTATACGAACTCTACATCTCATTTATAAACTCTTTTGAGTATAGTATCTAAACTTCTGTTATAATATTAACAAGCATTTCATTTGGCAAGGCAGATTGTCTGATGGTAGATCCTTGACTTACTCTGGCAGTGAAGTCCACAGCTGCACCTCGACTGAGAAGAAGGGTGGCCACGTTGATGTTCCCATAATGGGCGGCTATGTGAAGGGGCGTAAAGCCACTCTGGAATGATTAAACAAGAGAAAGGTCATGTTAGCAGACAGCAGAACTTAATGCGTTAAGGGAAAGTATAGTGATTTTTGTTTTTTGTTTCATATCAGTTTTTTTTATTCATCTTTCCTTAATTTTTTTATACACTAGTAAAAACTAAATACTGAATATCAATGTTTCAGATGTACCAAATGTGTGAAGCAGGTTGTATGATCCCAGCTATCAATGCTCCTAAGGAGCAGGCAGCTTGAAAATTAAGTACAGGTATAACCAAATAAATCATGTCCCCAGACTTTGCTGCCTAGAACAAGGAAGAAGAATATACTTCGTGGTGTTTGTGGAGAGAAGGCCAAACAACTGAATTGTGTTGTTTTTCGGCACATAAGGGTAAGCTCAAAATTTGTGTTGAATGTTTTTTTCTCTCTAAATGGAGGGAAAAAGAAAGGTTGAATGTAGTGGTTTGCAGGACCATGACACCACCTGCTGGATATACGGAGTAAATGTGAAACATTCAAGTTCAATATTTCATGTCTACCTACATTCTTAAACTAAAATATTGAGTCAAACAAACACAAGACCAGTATACTATCCCTTTATAGTAGGCAATCTCACACAAGCAAAATGCATAATACACATTCCAAATAAATATGCACACGCACACAAACATTAGCATTAACCGATACGTAATTCTTTCTGCTGCATTGACCTCATTCTAGAATGCAACATTCCTGGCTACGGACATGGGGGTGACTAGACATGCTGTGCCTGAAAGCTCTAATCATTATTTCAGTCTCCAGCTATACCGGGTCTTCTAAAACTTGCCAGTGAAATAATCGAAAATGCTGAACAGAAATAAAAAAAGAAAAAAAATCTTTTTCAAAATCTTTTTTATTTTTTTATAAAAATGGGAACTGGCTCTTTTCCCTGGCAATAAAAATATGTATAAAAAAACAAAACATCAAATTACCTCAAAGTTATAATCAGTAGGTCCGTTTGTTTGAGTGGAGTAACTAAGAACCGTTGTGGCTAGAACTAATAGTTTCAAAAGGCGATTTGAAAAGTGGCGATAAAGAGTATATTGAGGTTCATAGCAGCTGCAGTACTTACCGTTACTTTCTGAAAAAGCTATTTGCAGAAAAAGTGGCTAACGGTTTCTGACAAAACACTACTGTGTTCCGTTTCTCATGCAAAGAGCATGGTCTCCTTAAAAGTGGCGATCAGCCTGACTGACATATTATAGAAACAGTAATCGGCAGTACCATTAAATAACAGTGAAGTGTAGACTGTGGCAAAACTGGTGATCCGGCTGAAAAAGTGTTAATCTTTAGCAGATTGCCACTTCTGTAATGTTGAAAACAAAAAGTGATGTTCATTTTACCAAATAATGGCACTTCATCTGTCGCACAGACTATTTGCACTTCATAAATAGGCCCCTTATTTGTTCCTTGCCTGCAACCCGAGGCGTAGCTAGGGCTCTGAGTGCCTTGGGACAAACATGCTTTTGGCCCCCCACCCACCCTGAAAAAATAGATGTGGTCATTTAGAGACCCACCCCCTTTAGGTATCCAGAGATCCCCCCTCTTTAGGTAGCCAGAGAGTTGCTCCCAGGAACATATGCCCCCCCCCCCCTCCCCCTTACACGTTTGCCTGCAACACAGCAACCAACATGTACTCTAGCTAAAGCTAGCTTTAAGCATATTATTTGTGCTCTTTCAGAACAGATGGATGGGTGCAGATTGGAAGCAATAGTCTGCATGTTTGAAGCCTACACATATATGACTAGACCACTGGTGGAGTAGGGTGAGGAAACAAATAGAATATCATCTAGAAACTAATTTATTGTGCTACTAGTAGTTTAGTATAAATACTGACACAGACAGTAACATGGTGCACCAATCAAGTAGCTGGGATGTCCAGATGGCAATAAAAAAATAATAACATGCAGCAACTGGATACCACTATGGCAGACCTGCCAGTCCAGACCATGGCCTGTGAAGCCTATGCGTAAACTTGACATTACAAAAAGTATGTTCCCCGATATGTGTTGCTGGTATAGCTGCCTGTTACTGCTGGTGCCCGCTAGTGGCCGCATTCTTAGAATTGCAAAATACTGCGAATTTAGGTGCAATTCCCAGAGCAACTTGCTCCTAATTGCCTTGAATGCAATTGCTCTGGGATCGCAGGAAAAAAATATGCAGGCAGCATTTTTGTGCTTGCTCCACGATTGCAACACTGCTATGGAACCACCCCCATTGGGTTTCACTGCTGCAGTGCTTTTCTAGGTACTGCTAAAAAAAAGCACCGCTAGTGGACCCCCAGCTCTTACACAGAAGCCATGGATATAGGAAAGGCATATGTACTTCTGTTTGCGCCATTCCTTGGTGAAGCGCTTTGTTCTAAGAAACAAACTCCCAATAAAACAAAAAACTTGGAAGTTTCTACTGCTGTTGTCGATCTTCGACTTTTTCTATTTTTTACTTTTTTGTACAGAGGAATTGTAAACAGCACTATTGTCTAGTATTGTTAACTTTTGTATTGTTTATATTATAAGGTTACACCTTATATTCTGCTGTACAGCGCCACAGAAAATTCAGGCACTATATAAATCAATAATAAGAAGTTAATTTTTATTATGTTAATTTTTATTATGGACATTCACGATCTCATGGTGCAGTAATGATTAAACCCAAAACTATGATGTTACACATGAACTCTAAGCCTAAAATCCCTAGTTCACCGTTTCAGATGTATGCATTGTTAAAAAAGTTAAATAGAGGACTGCCATCTCAGCAGGTAATAGAGTACATGAGCCAGCCAGGTACTTTAATATTTATTGCAACATGTTGTGCTTTGCAGGTTAGCACATATTTACTACCATATAGCTAGTGGCTTATATCTACCCAGAACCCTAAAACTGATACCGTACACAGCCCCGAACCAAGAAAAAAATTAACCTTTGGGACTACCACGGCAGACAGCAGTCAGGGAAATCTTATTGATAAAGTTGCTGAGTATTACACAAGTATAAGCTGTCCTTGCTTGCAACTAACATGACTGAACCTTCATGTGTTCCTCATTTTACCAACATTGCATTTAAACAGATTAAATAAAACTAAAACACAATCTACTAGCCTCTCTTTAGTTACAGTTTTAAGAACCTATAACCCCAAAGTAAAAAGCTCATAAAAGTAGCGTATCCCAAACTGCTTGAGCTGCATGTTACAGAAATATTCTGTGCATTAATGATTAGAACAAGGATCCAAACTTCTGGCCCTTTGCCATACTTCCCATATGCGAGCATACAAAGCTCAACAGCCTAAAGGTGGTGCATACACACATGCGACTATAGTCGTTTGAAACGATCGTTCCCCGATCCTTTCAAACGACGATCGTTTGAAAAAAAGCAGCCAACGACCATGAAGTCTAACGACGGACGAGCTAGATCGTTCAAAACGAATGATTTACCTTGGTGGATTTTTCCCAACGACGATCGTTTGCAAAAGTAGTACATCGTTGGAAACGATTGTTCGTACTAGGCTTGACATGCGCATTTCACTATTTCTCCATGGAACTTTTCATTTTTACGCGCAGGCGCAATAGTTACTTTTACGAGATGTAACATTCGTTCTAACGATCTGATCGTTACACACCTTTTAAAACTAACTTTACTTAGGTTGTTCTTTCATCAATTAAAAGTTCGTTCGTCGTTGACAACGAACGATCGTTGTCGCATGTGTGTACGTAGCTTAATTCAAGATGTTCAGATTAGGAAAGTTTGTGTGACTGTAAACTGGTGATGTAAGATTATAAATGTCATACAGCTGTGTTATAGACCTATTATATATATAGTAAGTGACCATTTTCACTAAACAAGTCCCGAATTGTTTTCCAGAACGCATTCAGACTGCGATGTACAGTGACATGCGATTTCTCCCAGAAAGCCCACGTCTCTGTTCCCATCTACCTGTCTACATTGTGCTTTGAGGAAGGGGACCCCAAAACAATTGTCAGCTTTGTCTTTGTGGACTGCTGAAGTATTAAACTCATAAGCTTTACACTTTTGAAATAAACCTGGTGTGCTGACCGGACTTACTACTTTTTCACGTTTGGTCTGGTGGTGTTGGCTAGCCACCCAGCTCATGCAGCCAAAATGCCAGTGGAAAGGTGTGCCACTTTAAGACTTTACTTACCTCCCTGATCAAACTGAATGTGTTGCGAAGCAGTGGCCTTTGTTGCTGCATTTGTGTCTGATTTGTTTGTGCTGCCCTATCAGAATATTGAATGAGGTCAGGGAAAACGTGGAGTAGTGTGGCTCCCCTCCTCTCCCAGTGTGAGCCTGCCATTGGCTATGCTCTGTTATATTATGCTTGCACTGCAGCAGAGACTAAGCTTTTTTTTCCCCCTGCAGCCTTTATTGATGTAAGTGGACTATCTAGTAGCTGTGAGGCTATAGAGACCATGGCCCTGATTTACTAAGGTAGGAGAGCACTATAGAGCCGGACAGGTCCAGCAAACCAGAGTACTTTTAAACATTGGCTGCTATTAGGCAACAAAATGTAGGATCCCATACCTGGGTCATATTAAATTATGGTAATGACAAAAGGTAAATGAAATCCTGGTTATGCAACTGTAACCACACACCACCTACGGTACAAACCTTTTATATCATCACCAAGTTGTCCTGGCTTTATGTTTAATCTAAGGATAACACTATTGTCTTTGATACTGTTCTGAAAATAACCTGTTTCCTCTACATATCACACTCTTCCAAATGGCCAGATTCTCTCTAGATCGCTGGTGGAAATATGTTTGGTCAAAATCAGCCTTATCAGCCTGCCGACAGACTGTACACACAGGGAAGCTGTCGGCAGAACGGCTGCCCCGCGGGCCGGTCTGACGACCCGTCGCTTGAAGGAATCAGGCGTGTGTACGCGCCTTTACCTTTCTCATAGTTGACCAGTACTGATGCTATGATTGTCCAAATGAAGTTCCCTCAGACTGCAGGGAAGCTCCCTTTACTTCTGTGGTGCAGTGGGAGAAGAGACCTTCAATATGCTAGGAGTGCAAGTTCAGGACTCACCAGGAGCCTTAGAGAAGAGCTAAGTGTAACATTTCCCTCTAAGGATAATTTTAAAGCTATGGATGCCAGTGGTATTAATACCGTACTTTATTAGTGATGCCACTAAATTCAAAAGATTAATATCAGAGGCATAACTATAGGAGGAGTAGACCCTACAGTCACCGGGAGGCCCTTGTCTAAGTAGGGCCACAAATTCTTACCCTTCCTCATACAGGTGCTGCCCCTTCAGAGCAGGTAGAGTTGTGGGAGGGGAGTCAAGGTGGCAACTTGTTAGGCATTCTTGACAGACAAAACTCCTAATTGTGTTGGTAACCATTGGAGAGGGGGGGGGGGGGGGGGGTGTGTATGTTTGAGAGGAGGGAGTATAATATGTTGTTAACCTCCTTGGTGGTAACCCTGAGTCAGGTTCAGGGGGGAAAAAAGAAGCCAGGAGTGGTAATCCCGAGCCTGACTCAGGGTAGCCGCTGGAAGATATGGAGACAGCGCAGCATGGCAGCATTTCTAGCTCAAATCCCCCAAGATCCAGCCGCTGGCAGCCTTTCTTCTTCCAGTCCTCGGAGGCTCTCAATCCCTTGGGATTCCGTTTGTCACATGACTACAGCAATCTCACTATAGGGGTACCGCTGGATCCAGTGCAGGTGAGTAATGTGCAGGGCTGCCACAGATCTATCTAGCCATCTATTTTTTTTCCTGGTTTTAGGGTCTAAAAGCTTATGATAAAATTGCATAGCTTTTAGACCCTAACATCCGGATATAATCATACTGCCAGGGAGTATTGTACAGTTGTACAAACTACTGGTGCCTCTGTACAACTGTACAATAATCGTATCCACCCGTGGTGGAGGGAATTTGGCCCCTTTCTTCCGATCTACAGAGAGCAACTTCTGATTCCTGAGCGGGGACAGGTCTAATACTCCCCACCTGCCTATATAGTGGTTGCCTGGATGGTAACCCTGACTTGTGAGTATAACATTATATTTACCCTCTCACACCTACATTTCCAGTACATACTACACTATATTGGGCTCTCGGTGTCTCATTTTTATATCATTATACTGCCAGATAGGTTAAACCCTAGATTAGGATAACATCCAGGCAACTGGAATATTATTGTAATGGTCATACCCCTTTCTTCACCCTGCCAAGTTCCCTTCCCCCAGAGACTCAAATAGGCACCCGGATTGTATGACTTCATGGCCAGATAAACAGGCCTTTTTACACATTCCACCATCCAATAGTGTTGCAGAACTGAACAAGAGGACCTATTAGTAATGTACATGAGGTTTTAAAAAGTAGAAAATGTGGGTGGGTTTATTTTTGCAGCCTTTTGTAGCTTAAATGTTATGTTGTAGTATTACAACACTGGGTCTCTGGGGGTTAAGTCAGAGTTCCCCAACCCTATCCTCAAGGCCCACCAACAGTATGGGCCCGTTTCCACGAGGATAGTGATGTGAATGCGGCTACCTCGCATCACTTCCGCTGGCGCCCGCGTCACTTCTGCATCTCCCAATGCGGGAGTCAATTGAAGTGATGGGTCGTGGCTGCGGTCGTGCAATAATCAGCAGCATGCTGCAGATTCTCTGATCGCTCCGCACAACATGCACGCAGTAGAAACTATTCCATTGCCGTTCATTTGTTTCAGGACACCCGCAGTGGGATGCGGCTATATAGCCGCATCACACCGCTCCTAGTTGAAATGGGCCCTACATGTTTTGCAGAAAACCACAAACATGCACAGGTGGGGTAATTAGTGTCTCAGCAGAGCTGATTACCTGTGTGGATTTCCACAAAACATGCACTGTTGGTGGGCCTTGAGGACAGGGTTGGGGAACACTGCAAGTAGTTTAGTATTTATTAGAAAGCATTACAAACAAGTACTGATGAGGATACTGTATAAATTGGCTGAAGCCCTTTGCCACACGTTCATTATTCTATAGCCTGGATAAAAATGAGATCTAATACACCAGTAACATTTGCCATCTTCTTCAATCATGATTAAGTGAAATAACGCCACAATAAGGATCTGTAACTTTGTAAACTAAACACATGCAGACAAACCTTCAATCCATCTGAACTAAATGCAATCTGTAAAGAGCAGATACTATAGCCATGCTAGCTTTTAAAGGCTTCATCACTGAAGGTCTTCAAGATTCAGGTCGTTGGTTTGCTGACACCAGGTAAGTGCAAGTGTCATGCAGACAAGCCTAAGGAAACCAGTCTAGGAAGCAGAGTGCCTGGACTGTCTGCCGCTTTGGGTGAATGCTGATTAAACATTTAAAAAGTAAGTCACAGACACGACGTGACGTGGAGTCAATATTCTATTGGTTTGCAATGCTCAGCCGCAGACAGCCCGTGTACATGATCGCCTCCTGTTACACATGCTACCTAATATTCTAAAGCAAATCAATATCTACGCGGGAGGCAACACAAGAAAAGAGGAAGAGAATGCAGCAGCAGTGCTAATGTATGAGCAGGTGACTGTGTGTACATATCTACCTCTGTTGTCCTATTCACCACCAGCTACGTTTACACATTGGGAAGCAAAGAGGGGGGAAAAGAATGAATGGTTAGTCCACCACTGATGACATGGATGATAAAGGATCATGATTACTGTATGGGACATAGGATGACCACAAGGCAGGCACATGGGGGTCGCGTGGGGGAGTTAAAGGACAACTGAAGTGAGAGGGATATATGAGCTGCCATATTTATTTCCTTATAAGCAATACCAGTTGCCTGGCTATCCTGCTGATCCTCTGCCTCTAATGCTTTTAGTCATAGACCCTGAACAAGCATGCAGCAGATCAGGTGTTTCTGACAATATTACGAGAACTGTCAAGATTAGCTGCATGCTTGTTTCTGGTGTGATTCAGATACTGCTGCAGCCAAACGGATCAGCAGGGCTGCCAGGCAACTGGTATTGTTTAAAAGGAAGTAAATATGGCAACCTCCATATACTTCTCACTTCAGGTTCCCTTTAACAGTCTGATGATTGAATATCACATGGTATTAGCAGGTGATTGGGCATGCTTTAGCATGCAAGTTACATAAAACATTGGTTATTTCTCACTGGAAAACATTTCCATGGTTAATTAGGCTGAAAAAGACACATATTCATCAAGTTCAATATTTCACAACTTAACGGTTGAGGGCTAGAGAAAGGCAAATCAAATCCAACTATGGCTAAATTTGCCCCAGAAGGGAAGAAACAAAAACATCTGACATCACAAAAACAGATAATGTAATGGGTAAAAACATTCCCATTCTGTCCTAAATTAAAAATGTGGACATTATGTTCTGGTGTAACACAGCAAGGATAAGAGACTAATTATGGGACTGTCATTTGATGGTCCATGGCAAGTCCCCTGCACTCTGTAATGACCCTCGGGCCCAGGGGAAACTCCTCCCAGTGCAAAACTGAATGCCGTTAACATTAGAGATTGAGGGGGGTGGATTTATGTACGACTTCCTAGTCATCAGAATGGAGAAGTAGTATGCAGAGGTATGCTGTGGGCAAATATCAGCCAGAGTTCTTAAAAACTGAGCAAAATACAAATGGTAAGAGCAAATAGGCATACGTCCCTGATGAAGAACATATCTTCATACCAGGTAACCCAGTACAAGGGACAAGGAAGGCTGAGCAATGGCACTACAAGACAGTATCAAATAAATACCCTTGTAAAGAGTTTCTTTCAATATCGATAGTGAAATCATATTAGGCATCCTGGGTGGGGTCCGTTAGGGTTAGGTATCTGTGGGAATGGGGGTGAGATCAGTTACGGTAAGGCATCGTTGGAGGGGGCTTGTTTGAGAATAGGGTTAAGTTTAGCCACAGTAAAATTTACTGATATTTTACTAATAAAATTACCACTTTACAATATTATAGTATCAGAACTGTTATTGATATTCTACTAGCGGCTATTTCCGGTGTCCAAATTTCTCCGGTGCCCAATTTGCATGTAAGCTTCTATTGTGTATATTCTGCATCTAGCAAGAATATAATAACATATATCTAGGGAGGGATAGAATGTGCCGATCAGCTATGAAACAACAGACAGCGATCAGCTTATAACCTGCAAGGTGGGAGCTTTTTTGCTGACCTAATACATTCTGAAGCTGATGTGCCTGCAGTTACATTATGTAGTGCTGTACATTTCAGTGTAAATGAACAGTTAAGAGTCATTTATTTTTTTTATTGGTTTTGGTCTACAGAAGGGCCCACGTGTTTGCATCCAATTTCAAAGACTGCAATCACATTCATGATTCAAGCAAAAACAGCAGCTTAAATGCTTTTATTCGCAAACCTAGATAAAGGTGGTGCAGTTGTTTTCACCAGCTATGGCAAGGAATTCTACTACTGAAATCCTGGGATATTAATACCAACCATCTCCACTATAAAAGCCAACAGTAAAAGTAAATTCATCTACCCTAAGGCTGCTTTCACATCAGGACGTTAAAGTCGCACGTTACAGCAGCCCGTAACGCAGAACAACTCACAGCAATGAAAAATCAATGGGCTGTTCACAGTGCACACCTTGCGTTGGAGTATAAGGCTGCATGTTAAATGAAAGTGCAGCATGCTGTGCGTTATACTCGTATTTAGCTGCGTTAGAATGTTTGCACATGCTCAGTAATGTTTTTTTTTTTTTTAAATTTGACGAATAAGCCGTTTTCGTTCTATCAGTATGGAACGAAAACGGCGCACCAAGGGACGCATAATGCGGCTCTATATAACGTACAACTTCAACATCACCATGCGTTGTGTTAGGGGCACGTTGTGCCACCTTAACGTCGCATAAAACGCATCGTCCAGATGTGAAAGCAGCCTAAAGCTGCATTTAAAAAACAAATACGGGTGAAACTCGAAAAATTAGAATATTGTGCAACAGTCCATTTATTTCAGTAATTAAACTTAAAAGGTGAAACTAATATATGAAATAGGAACCGTTTGCAGGTGATTTGCATTAATTAGCTGATTAGAGTCTGACACGCTGAGCCTAGAATATTGAACCTTTTCACAATATTCTAATGGTCTGAGATTTTGAGGTTTTCATAAGCTGTAAGCCATAATCATCAAAATTATAACAAATAAAAGGCTTAAAGAGACACCGAAGCGGAAAAAAATTATGATATAATGAATTGTATGTGTAGTACGCATAATTAATAGAACATTAATAGCAAAGAAAATAGTCTCATATTTTTATTTTCCGTTATATCTTTTTTTTTTTTTATAACACTGCATCATTCTCTAATATTTGCAGTTTACACACTACACTCAGCATTCTAAATGATTTCACAGAGCAGGTTAGCGAATGTTTGAACTTTCCTTTGCAGAAAAACACAAAATACAGTGACAGACACTTGAGATAATAAGCTTCAGAAGACAGAGCTATCTGCGACTTTGAAAGTCGTGGAGCTCAAATAAGCTCTTTCGCATAAATAACAACTGGAGTTTCTTAACTCTTCCTGTACTGGAAACAATAATAGACTCATATCTCTGCTGCTAATGTTTTATTTCTTAGATGTACTACACATACAAATCATTATATCATAAGTTTATTTTCACTTTAGAGTCCCTTTAAAATATCTCACTTTACTTGTTATCAGTCTATTCCATATAGTAGTTTCACCTTTTAAGTTGAATTACAGAAATAAATGGACTTCAGCACGCTATTCAGATTTTCCGAGTTTCACCTGTAAGGCACTTCCAAAATAAAGTAACATATTCACTATCTGTTGCAGAAACAACATCTGTAAATCAGTAGTTAAAATATCAGCTTCTTAATAAATTGTATATAAACCAAAAACCAAGCCCTCATAAAATATGAAGTCTAACATAAGCAATATTATGCCTTCCCTCTCCATAGTTTAGTACCTATGGAGATAAGGCTCCGGGTCCTATACAGCAGAGTTCCCCAACCCTGTCCTCAGGGCCCATCAACAGTGCATGTTTTGCAGGAAACCACACACAATCACAGGTGGGGTAATTACCAGGGATGCTCACCGACGTTAATCACGAGTAATCACGACTGATTAATAGCATCGTTATGTTGCACTTCCTCCTTCAAGCCGGAAGGAGGAAGTGCGCCATAGCGAGGCTTGCAACGCCACTAATAGGACGCTTGCAATCTCGTTGACACGCAGGGCAGACAGCGGCATTATGGGTAATTAACCCCGCCGCACTCAGTCACGCACCGGCAGCAATTAACCCTTATTTGAATCACGAGTAATCAGTCGTGATTACTCATGATTAACCTCGGTGAGCATCCCTGGTAATTAGTGTCTCAGCAGAGCTGATCAACTACCTCTGTGGACTTATACAAAATATGCAGTGTTGGTGCCGGGTCTTGTGGACAGGGTTGGGGAACACTGCAATATAGCCTTTCTGTTCTTCTCACGGTCCCCTTGTTCCCCTGCAGGCTTCTCCGTTAAAATTTCATGCCACAGGAGCCTTTGGAAGTCTTTTGGAGCCAGAGTCCTCCTGAAGACAGGCGGCTCTGTACTGCGCACGCGTAAGTAATAAAGAGTGCACTTGTGCGCAGTACAGAGCCGCCTGTCTTCGGGAGCCTGAGTGTTTCCGAAGCCCAACCAAAGTGGAAGAGAGCAGTCTATGACCCATTGGTCGTGGACTGATAAAGGGGGAGCCTGGGGAACGCGGGGACCGTGAGGAGAATGGGACGACTCTATAGGACCCAGCACCTTCCCTCTCCCTAGGTAAGTATCTGTTTTTTTGTTTTTAAAATTGCTTCAGAATCCCTTTAAATGACCTGGCTAATGCAGAGTGGTTTATTAAAGGACAACTGAAGCAAGAGGGCTATGGAGGCTGACATATTTATTTCCTTTTAAGCAATACCAGTGGCCTGGCTTTCCTGCGGATCCCCTGCCACTAATACTTTTAGCCATACACACTGAACAAGCATGCAGCAGATCAGGTGTTTCTGACATTATTGTCAGATCTGCCAAGATAAGGTGCATGCTTGTTTCTGGTGCTATTCAAACACTACTGCAGCCAAATAGATCAGCAGAGCTGCCAGGCAAATGGTATTGTTTACAAGGAAATAAATATGGCAGCCTCTATAGCCCACTCTTTACAGTTCTCCTTTAAATACTATCGTAACCATTGGTTATTATATACCCCAAAAACCACACTGGAATTTGTGACATTACTTACAGTGGGATGCAGTGGGCTCTGCTGTGTAGTGATAAAATTGTGCAGCATTCTATCCTATGAAGGTATATCGTGACAGGACTTTTATTTTAGAGGAACAATGGGCTCTTAGCAGGAAAAAAAATACACTTGGGCTTATAGACCAAGACTGATCTGTGTGATTGTGGCTGTGACTGTCCACAGATACAATAATAAGTAGGTATAGTAAAGATGCCTCATATGGATTTCCCATAAGACAAATACAAGAATGTGCCTATAGACACCACAGAGAATGGAGGTGTCACTGTTATAGGGGTAACTGCTGGGGAGAGGGACATTTAGCAGTCTGCAGAGAATTATGCTGGGAATACACGGTACGTTTTCAATGCTCGATTTCGCGCCAAATCGTTTTCCGCGCTCGATTTCGCACCCAATTCTCTTATCTTCCTTTCGTTTTCCTTATCTTTTCCCATTGTTCCCTATGCGAAATCGAACGTGGAATCGATCCGGCGGGAGATCAGACATGTCGGAAATTATCGATCGAGCCATCTTAATGGCTCAGAAACGTACCGTGTATTCCCATCATTAGGGCTCATGCACAGTTGTCTGTATGTACTGTATGTATGCAGATCTAGAGTGCCAGGTGTGTAATGGGTGTGGCTTAAGGCATGGTGTGTATGGATTGGAAAAGATTAAAAGGAGCCAGAGGTGAGAAGCATATGGGGCTGCCATAGTTATTTCATTTTAGGCAATAGCAGTTACCTGGCAATCCTGCTAATTTATTTGGCTGCAATAAAGTCTAGATCACACACCTGAAACAAGCACGCAGCTAATCTTGTCAGATTTTTGTCAGAAACGTGTTCTACATGCTTGTTCAGGGTCCAAAGATTAATTATGGTAGATTTTGGGCCCCTTGTGGTGCTTTTGGTAAGGTGAAGTGGAGAGAGGTCAAACAAGGTGACAGATGGGCCCCTTTTCACCCACTAGTCCCCAAGCACCTGCCTACTAGGTTGCCTGGTGGATGACCCTGCTCTGTCACGGTCTATGGCTAAAACTATTGGAGGCAGTGGATCAGCAGGACAGCCAGGCAATTCATGGAAATAAATATGTCGGCCTCCATATCCCTCTCACTTTGGGTTCCCTTTAAGACACTAGAAATTCTGTGCCTATAGATTCTTTGGATGTGAATTCAACTCTGTGCCTATCAGTGTTATGCCCTATAGAGTTCATTGCATAGTAGCAGTGCATACATTCATGTGAGGTCAGTTGCTGGCGCATGCTCAGCCTAAAGAGAAAGTACAAAACTTAAATGGCAAATTAAAAATATATGTGCCCATTAGAAAATAACGGAATACAAGAATAGGAGAGATAAATAAAACCAGGATAGGATGTTCTTAAAGCAGGGGCAGTGATATTTAGAACGGGGGGGGAGGGGTAGCAATGCCTTCCTATATATGCTTTGCTAAAAGACACTGGCTTGTATTACAGCATGCAGAATACGGCTATGACTAGGTCACGATGACAAACCTTGGACTCCACATCAGCATTGTGGTCATTTTGTAGAAGCAGTGCTGCGGCTTTTGTGTCATCCTTCCGTGCGGCTATGTGGAGGGCTGGAAGGCGGACTTTTCCTTTTGTGTCATTTTCCAGGAGCAAAGAAACCACCTGATCATGGCCTTGTTGTAAAGCCACTGCTAGCGGGGTGAAGCCATCCTGCGGGAGGAAAAGATTTCATTAGGCAGTATTAGGCAACACAGCTCCGAGGTTTGGGGTCCAACCGCACCTGACCATATTCAAACAGATGTAAAGGACGACAACTGAGAATGGTCCTTAGCAACAGCATACAAAGAATTAGAATGCCCTAGCTCACCCTCCTGAACCTCTCCTTGCAAGTAAATGTGAGTAAAGGACTGTGACATATTTGATGCAGCGATTCAACAGATATATATGCTTTGGAATTAGTCACATGATCCAGAGACCATCCAGGGCATATTAGAGATTGGTTCTTCCCGAGCTAGGAAGCTGCTCCAACTGCACTCATAGCTCCTACACACTCCAATTCTGAGGGTAGGGAGGGGACCATTCAAACTACCTCTGTGCCAAATTGCACCCCCACCAATTTTCAAACGATAACTTTGATATACCCTATCTCAGGAACCAGCAGGGCTGTGGGGCTGCAATTTTGCACACATGTAGTTCGGGGAAGGGGGGGCCTTCCCTATCCTCAGTGTGTAGGAGCTTTGAGTGCTGAGATATTGAGCCTTTAATATCAAACATATACAAATCAGGAATGAGCAGCATGTGATGTCATTACCCACAAGGCTATGCATCAGTAGGTGGCATTTTAATTAGGCCTAGAAAGTGAGAGGGGGTTCGCCTTTTCAGCTGGATTTCCCTTGGCTGCATGACTTTTTCCCCTATGAGAACAGAGTTTTCCCTCACAAACATTCCATCAGCATCACATTGGTGGTGAATTAATTTCCACCTTAAGGTGGGTACACACATCAGATAAAAGTCTTTGGAAAATGAAAGATCACAGATCAATTTTACCCCCTTCCATGTAGTATGAGAGCATACTCTACATAGTCTATTCTATTGAGCTGAACTCCCCATCAGATGCAAATTGTTGCAAGATGCTGCACACAAAGATGCTGTACACATGCAACAGATCAATTCCTGCAAAAGATCCATTCCTGCAAAATGCACTCATAGTCTATGATATCTGCAGATACACACCTTGTTTAACAGACATTCACCTGCAGGTCAGACAATCATCTGCAGATCTGAAAATCCATCCTGGTGGATCTGATCTGCAGTTGAAGGTCTGTTAAACAAGGTGTGTATGAGATCTGCAGATATCATAGACTATGAGTGCATTTTGCAGGAATGGATCTTTTGCAGGAACAGATCTTTTGCAGATACTGATCTGTTGCATGTGTACAGCATCTTTGTGTGCAGCATCTTGCAACAATTTGCATCTGATGGGGAGTTCAGCTTAATAGAATAGACTGTGTAGGTATGGCTCTCATACTACATGGGGGGGGGGGTAAAATTGGTCTGTGATCTTTCATTTTCCAAAGACTTATCTGATGTGTGTACCCACCTTTACAGTTCCGATTCAACAACCCAAATGTTTTGCTTATAACACAGGGCAACAGTCCTGTTGCCCTGTATTAAACCATTCTTGAAGTTTTCTACAAAAGTGTACCTGACTCTTACCTCGGTGGCCAGACTTTGACTTGCCCCATTATCCAACAAGAACTTAACGACATCCAAGTGGTTTTCCTGGGCAGCCATGTACAGCGGTGTGAAGCCATTCTGAAAATGGGAAAAGTGCACATCAGTTATTTTCATTTTTTAAGTGAATCAACACATTCCTTCTTCCTAAAGATTGAAAAAGGGCAAAGTAAATAAAAAGAGATCCCCACGTCTTTCAATGCGTTCAAAAGTGAATATATCATATTACCAGTAGCCACTTGCAATAATGCAACAAGTAACAATAATTATAGCTGTGTTTTTCATCATTTCAGAATGGACCCCTTTGTACTTCATGGCATTTACCAAGTACACACTGACGTGGGTGATATTATCTAAAGTACCTCTCGACACATATCAACAGAAGGGGGGGGGGGGGGGGCAACTACTGCTTTACTCCCTCTGATAAAGGGGTTCATTCTTTAGAAGAGGTGTTTTTGTTCCTGTACTTGTTATGGGTGTAAAGCAGTGTTTCTCAAACCTGTCCTCGTGACTCCACAACGGTGCATGTTCTGCAGGCAACCTCTATGCACAGGTGCAGTGGCGTAGCTAAGGAGCTGTGGGCCCCGATGCAAGTTTTACAATGGGGCCCCCCAAGCACTCTATACAGAACAATTAATACAGCGCACCAAACCCTGCCAATGGCAACTACAGTGTCAGAGGTGTTAGAATGGGATGAGGAACAGCTTGTTAATGATTACCACTATTCAAAGTATCTTTAGAAGTGATTTTTATGAGCACAGGACCAATAGAGAGCTAATACTGTAGTTGAGAGAGGGCCCTTCAGGGCCCCTCTGGCCCAAGGGCCCAGATGCGGTCGCTACCTCTGCACCCCCTATTGCTACGCCCCTGCACAGGTGGGGTAATTAGTGTCTCAGCTAGGTGGATTCCATGTAGATCAGGCACTAATTACCACAACACAATGTTAATGCTGGCGCTGGATCTAAACTGTGCCAGTAAATCTGGTGTGATAAAAACAGTGTACCAAAAATGTATATACTCGTTTCAAATGTATATTTCTACTTGAAGGTTGCAAATACCTTTAGCAAGTATCATACACAACATATCTTCGAACATTATAGCTTTTACTTCCCATGTGTGAAGCTTTTGGATAGCAATCATTAACCCTCTGCACTCAAAACACATACAAACATATGCAACAAGCTGGGAGAATAATAAATAGCTGTCAAAATAGAGGATCTGCTTCCCCCCAAAAAGACTGCAGTATATTCTGTACTCAGCCAATTTACCTTGTTGCAGTTCTAACTTTAGAACTGTTCTCTACTGTCAGGGTTCCAGCAGGTTGTCAGCATGTGTTTAATGATTGCTTGCATGTAAATTGACCTGTTTCTTATTATTTAAATGCCAGCAGGATGAGCACAGTTACCCTTTTTTGCGGATACGTCTTAGCAGCCATTGTGGTCTGGTTGTGGGCTGTAGCTCTCTTGCCCCTATGCCAGCACATAGTGTGCTGGCATAGGGGCCAATACTGTGAGTGGTGCAGTTACCTGGAGAAACAGACTGAATTATGTGCATGCATGTCTTCCCTCTATTTCAAGGTTAAAAACCGGAATTACTTCTGCTTGAAACTTCAGGTTCTACAGCATGAAGTGTTTGAATGCATGCTGACTGGCATAGGTAGAGAAAAGACCAATCCTAAGTAGGGAACTGTAACCAGGTGAATTGTTGCAAAAGATACTGCGGTCTCTTTTGGAAACCAAGATCCTCCATTTTGACAACAGAATCTAATATTGTGAACACGTGCTATGAGTGCAGAAGGTGAATGAATGACTGACTGCATGTAAATTAACCACACCCACCGGCGAGGTCGGTAGCCTCTGCGCGAGAGCGGGCTTGCACCCCTGCGTTCCTGCAGCTGGGGCTATTCTGTGCAGGCACAGTACTTTTGCGCCTGCCCAGAAAGCTCCAGGCTAAGCGTGCGCTGCCGACCTCACCAGGCTGGCTGCTGCAACGGAGGGGACCCCGGGCCATCGGCTGGGCAAGGAGCTGCGGCGAGGGACACAGACTGCCAGGGGCTGGAGGAAGCCCCAGGTAAATAGATCTGCTTTCTTTTCAACATCCTGGATGGATCCTTTAACCTCCATAGCAATTATTACGAGTCCAGCTCGGGTTGGAAAAAACAGGCTAGGAGCAGTTATCTCGAGCTAAACTCGTGTTAGCCGCTGGGAGGTCTGTGCAGAGCAATGCGCGCAGCGGGCGGTTTTACTCATCTCCTGGAGGATCCTGACGTCGGCCGCCATTTTTCTTCCTCTCCTCCGAGGTTCTGCTTCCCCCTGGTGAGATCGCCATCTGTCGTCATAACATCAGCCGACAATCTCACTATAGGGTTACAGCACCACCCAGAGGATGGGGGGAGTACTGCTGGATCCCAAGGAGGTGAGCGAGTACTGGGCTGCTGCAAATCTCTCTGTGGTGTGATTATTTTCAAGGCTTTAGGGTCTAAAAGCATGCTAAAAAATTGCACCGCTTTGAAACTCTAAAATCCGGAAAGAATCAGACCGCCAAGGGGGTTAAGGGGTGCCCATTCAAGCAAATAGGCAGCGCCGGTACCGTTGTTTCCCGCCATCTACTGTAGTTTGCAGATGAGCATTGCTACCCTCAGTTGTGTAGTTGTCAATCTGTACTTTGCTTAAAGTGTAATTGAGCTATTCTACTTGTGTAATGCAACAACACAAAAGCAAGCCAAATACACAGTGCAAGGGCATGACTAAACTTCTGTGATATTTACAGCTTTCATTTTTATTATCTTTGAATGAACTGAAACTTCCAATCCCACAAACTGCTATGCTCCTGAGGCTCACTTACTGCTGTCTTCCTAAAGTGATACAAACGTTATCCTGATTTTCACACTTGCTGCTCTGACTCATGCAAGATTAATGGGTGGAATTGTGTGGAAAGAATCTCTGTACAATTTTAGTTGAGTGATTAGTGAGGAATGTGTCTTGTGAATGGAAGTGAGAATTGTGGTCTCACGATGGTTCAGTCAGCAGATGTTGGTGAGATTTGCTACATTATGTCACCCCTTCACATTACAACTGAAATTCGTTAAAGCCAGGAAACTGTGAATGTGCAGCCAAATTTAACATCAGGTGGCTTAGAAGTTCAATGAGAACCTCTCTCTTAGAAGAACTACATTATTATCCCCCATATAACGCCAGTCCTGCACTCCCTTCACTGGCTACCTATAGAATGGAGGGTCCTATTCAAGATCGGCCTACTGACATTTAAATCCCTGAATAATCTAGGCCCTGGATACATGAAAGATATGTTGCAGCTGCGTAGCAATCCCCGCATTCTCAGATCAACAGGTTCTAATAATCTAGTCATACCCAGAGTCCACTTGGAAACTTTTGGTCCCAGAGCCTTATGTCATGCTGCCCCTACGTTTTGGAACTCCTTACCTCAACAGATCAGGACAGCTCCATCCCTGGACGTGTTTAAATCCAGACTGAAAACACACCTGTTCAGTTTGGCATTTGCAGAAATATAACTTTTGTTGTGTGAATACTTCATCCTACTAATTACTGAATCTGAGAGAGCCTAAGCGCTTTGAGTCCTATGGGAGAAAAGCGCTATAGAAATGTTATTGTATTGTATTGTATATTAAAAGAAGCTATATTGCCAGGGTATGTGAGAGAGACCACAGATCAACATGAATGAAAAAATGAACAAACTGTACTATAGTATCATTCTTGCCAGTGCCATTGATTTTATATCAGATTTAAAGGAGATATATATATTTTTTTTTTTTTTCTAATCAATTGGCTGTGTGGACTCCTACTTTTAAACAATACCAGTTGCCTGGCAGTTCTGCTGATCTCTCTGGCTGCATTAGTGTCTGAATCATGTACATGTAAAAAGGGTGCCATATGTAGCTGATAAATGTGATTTTGGTTATAAAATAGTGCCGGATATAGCCGAAAAAGCCATTTTATTTATAAATGGGCGCCGGATATAGACAATAAATGGAATTTTGTTTATAAATGGCACCGGATGTGGCCAATAAACATTATTTTGTTCATAAAAGGGTGCTGGATGTAGCCAATAAACGCAATTTCATTTATAAAAAGGTGATGGATATAGCCGATAAACGTGATTTAGTTAATAAAAGGGCGCTGGATGTAGCCTATAAATGTGCTTTTGTTTGTAAAAAGGTCCCTGTTTGTGACCAGTGACTGTGATGCAGTTTACAAAAGGCTCTGGATGTAGCCGCTATTAGAATATAACCCTAATCCTAACCCTTAACTCCTCCCGGAGCCTAACCTTAAAACTTTAAGGAGGTGCCTGACCTTACATCCCCACGGTGGTGCCTCACCTCAACTCCCCCCCCCCCCCCCCGCACCTAACCTTACCCCCCCCTATGGTGATGTCTAAACCTTAAACCCCACCCCCCTGGTCCTTAACCCTTAACCTCCCATGGTGGTGCCTGACCTTAACCCCCATCCCAATGCCTAACCTTAATTCACCGTGGAAATATTTAACCCCGCCCCAGCGCCTACCCTTAACACCCCCCTTCCCCGTGGTACCTAACCTTAACCCCCCATGGTGGTGCCTAACCTAATTACCTGCTCTCTAAAATGGGTCCTTTACATCCAGGCCTGGATATTTTACATCACAATACCCACCTTGTCCCATCGTCTGATAGGTTTATATCAGAAACACCAAATGTGTAGGGAATGTTAAGAAGAATAGTGGGAACACGAAGAAAAAAAAATTGTTCAAAAAGACCTTATAGTTTTTGAGAAAATCGATTTTAAATCTTCAAAGAGGAAATGTATCTATTTAAATCGCGTACTGACATTTCCGTGGAAACTTTTTCCGCCGACTTTAGCAGTTAATAGCAAAGTCCCCTTAAATCCTAGCAACACCAAATTTGCAGGATATGTTAAAAAGATACTGGGAAACAATATTTAAAAAAAAAAATTGAAAAATTTTATTTATTTTTTTTTAAATTAAAATTTGTGGGTTATGTTCAGAGTGGGGGAAGTTTTTTTGAAAAAAATGACGTGGGGTCCCCCCTCCCAAGCCTCTGCAACCCCTTGTCTCCCAATCAGGCTGGGATAGCCAGAATGCGGAGCCCCGGCCGACTGGGGCTTCGCACCCTGAGCTATACCAGCCCGCATGGTCCATGGTATGGGGGGGCTTCGGGGGGGAGGGGCGGCCAAGCCTTCCCCTCCCCCCCGGAGCCCTTGTCCAATCCATGGACAAGGGGCTCTTCCCCACCTCCGGTGCCCCAGGAGGAGGTGGTGGCGACGACTCCCTGGGCGGGGGGGGGGGGATTCATGGTGGCATCTGGGAGTCCCCTTTAAGAAGGGGACCCCCAGATGCCCACCCCCCTCCCAGGAGAAATGAGTATAGGGCTACTTTGTACCCCTTACCCATTTCCACAAAGGGTTAAATGAAATAAAAACACAACAACGAGAAAAGTCGTTTAATGTTCTAAATTAACCAGAAATACTTACCTGTACCTTTAAGAAAAAAAATTCCACGTCAATTAGGTCCCACGACAGTATCCTCCATCTTGCGACCTTCTGTTACATCTTGATTGAAGATCTCCGCCGCCCCGACGCCACACACGCCGCCTCCGCCGCACTGCTCTTAGCTATACTTAGTATAGCTAAGAGCAAAAAGCATCTTTAAATTTTAGCTCCAATGGTCAGGAGCATCCCCATTGGTCGATAAGGAACCAATGGGGAGCCTTGGAGCCAAAATTTAAAGATGCTTTTTGTTCTCAGCTATACTTAGTATAGCTGAGAGTTGCGTCTATGCATCTATATAGACGCATTAGCGCTAGCTTCTGCTGCCCTCCCTGCCTCCCCCCACCTGTCAACCTCACCCAAGCTGGCACCCAATGCACCCATGGGTGCCAGCTTGGGTGAGGGTGACAGGTGGGGGGAGGCAGGCAGGGAGGGCAGCGGCAGCTAGCGCTAATGCGTCTATATAGATGCATAGACGCAACTCTCAGCTATATTTAGTATAGCTAAGAGCAGTGCGGCGGAGGCGGCGGCGGGGCGGCGGAGATCTTCAATCAAGATGTATCAGAAGATCGCAAGATGGAGGATACGGTCGTGGGACCTGATTGGCGTGGGATTTTTTTCTTAAAGGTACAGGTAAGCATTTGTGGTTAATTTAGAACATTAAAGGACTTTTCTCGTGGTTGTGTTTTTATTTCATTTAACCCTTTGTGGAAATGGGTAAGGGGTACAAAGTAGCCCTATACTCATTTCTCCTGGGTGGGGGGTGGGCATCTGGGGGTCCCCTTCTTAAAGGGGACTCCTAGATGCCACCATGAACCCCCCCAGAGAGTCGTCGCCCCCGCCTCCACCTGGGGCAAGGGAGGCGGGGAAGAGCCCCTTGTCCATGGATTGGACAAGGGGCTCCGGGGGGGAGGGGGAGGCTTGGCCGCCCCTCCCCCCCGGAGCCCCCCCATACCATGGACCATGCTGGCTGGTATAGCTCAGGGTGCGAAGCCCCAGTCGTCCGGGGCTCCGCATTCTGGCTATCCCAGCCTGCATGGGGGACAAGGGGTTACAGAGGCTCGGGAGGGGGGACCCCACGTCGTTTTTTTTTTTATTTATTTCCCACACTCAGAACATTAAAAAAATAAAAATTGATACCAAATAAAAAAAAAAACGACGTGGGGTCCCCCCTCCCGAGCCTCTGTAACCCCTTGTCCCCCATGCAGGCTGGGAGAGCCAGAATGCGGAGCCCCGGCCGACTGGGGCTTCGCACCCTGAGCTATACCAGCCCGCATGGTCCATGGTATGGGGGGGGCTTCGGGGGGGAGGGGCGGCCAAGCCTTCCCCTCCCCCCCGGAGCCCTTGTCCAATCCATGGACAAGGGGCTCTTCCCCACCTCCGGTGCCCCAGGAGGAGGTGGGGGCGACGACTCCCTGGGGGGGTTCATGGTGGCATCTGGGAGTCCCCTTTAAGAAGGGGACCCCCAGATGCCCACCCCCCTCCCAGGAGAAATGAGTATAGGGCTATCCCAGCCTGCATGGGAGACAAGGGGTTACAGAGGCTCGGGAGGGGGGACTCCAAGTCATTTTTTTCAAAAAATTTCCCACACTAAAGTCGGCGGAAAAAGTTTCCACGGAAATGTCAGTACGCGATTTAAATAGATACATTTCCTCTTTGAGGATTTAAAATCGATTTTCTCAAAAACTATAAGGTCTTTTTGAACAATTTTTTTTCTTGGTGTTCCCACTATTCTTCTTAACATTCCCTACACATTTGGTGTTTCTGGCATTTAAAGGGGCTTTGCTATTAACCGCTAAAGTCGGCGGGCGTTTAATTTTCCCACGGTCAGAAGAAGAATATTCAAAATCGATTTTCTCAAAAACTATAAGGTCTTTTTGAATAATTTTTTTTCCTCTTGTTCACAATTTTCTTCTTAACATTCCCTGCAAATTTGGTGTTTTTAGCTTTTAAGGGAGCTTTGCTATTAAACATTAAAGCCGGCGGGCAGATATTTTCCAAACGGCAGCAAAGCAAGGGTTAAAACGATAAATATCGTTCAGGCAGGACAAAAAAAAAGTTTTAAAACGATAAATTTCGTTCAAAAGGTCTGCACTATTTTAACCTTTAAAACGATAAATATCGTTTTAAACATATATCGGGCAGAAGGGGGCGCCATTTTTTTGCCGGCGCCATTTTTAACTAGACGCGAGTTATATTATATTAGGTTATCAACAAGGAGGTCAACTGAGTTGTGTGCACAGCATTCCTTATTTTCCCCTTTACCCATCCAAAGTACCCCTTACAAGTTCATCGAGTGAATCAGATTCTCTACACAGATGATTGGCTTATCAGCAGCAATATTATAATTCATTGCACACCACAAATAATGCCAGCTTGGACACACTCATCCATATATAAACTGTAGATAATATTGACTAATGCATAGATGATCACACAAGTCACATTTATCAAGAATGAGGATTCTTTTTCACACACATTAAAAGATTGTTGTATTTGTGGATGGTCTTTCAGAGAGCAAGCTGTTTCGTCATTAATTAGGGAAATGATATGCAGCAACATGGGGAGGGGTGTGCCAGAGACATTGGTATGATGTGCGGATATGTTGGCGTTCGCAGCTTACACCCACAGAATGTTTGCTTTCATATTCCGCCATCCATGGCGCAGCCTCTAAATGTCACCAGCTTCTGCTTAGATCCTGCCAGCTCCCAATCCCCTTTCACGGCCCCAATTCATCAGGATGGACAGATTTTAAGATTTAGAGGCTGGAAAGTGCAGGCAATGGCATAGATTCTAAACGTCCCCATTTTCAAAGGGCTTTTACAGGATGTACTTAAAGATGTACATTTTTAACATAAAATGTGTGTTTTTTTCTAAGTGTATTTAAAAGGATAATCACTTTCACAATACCATTAATGGCCACTAATTGTGGTTATTTAAAGGTGCGTACACACGCACTACTGTAACGAACGATGGGTCAGTCAGATCCTCCCGCTGGGCAGGCGTTCTGCCGACAGTAGAGCGTGTGTACAGTCTGTCGGCAGACTGATAAGGCTGTTTCTGAACAGCTCAGCTGTCGGCTGAACGCCCACTCAGCGGGAGGGTCTAGCGGACCCGTCATTCGTTACAGTAGTGCGTGTGTACGCACCTTTAATTGCTATTGTTCACTGCTGTGAATGTTCAAAGTGCTAACGCGCCGCTTGGATAGGGTTAGGCGGAAGAGGGGTTAAAAGGCTTAGAACCGTGGAGGGTCTTTATTCTTAGGCGTGGGGGAGTGGGAAGTTTAAGGTTAGGCAGAGCCAGTGGGGTTTAGGGTTAAGCACCACCAGGGGAATTGGTTAGCGTTAGGCATCAAGAGGAAGAGCTAGTGTTATGCTAGGTACACACAATTAGCTTGGTCCTGAAGTAGTTACTTAAAGAGACACTGAAGCGAGAATAATTCTCGCTTTAGAGCTCATAGTAGCTGCTAAAACGCTGCTATCCTGTGGCTAAACGGGGGTCCCTTCACCCCCACCCCCCCCCCCCCCCTGCAAAATCAACAACCAAATTGGTCATAAATTTTGCTCTTCCTGGAGGCAAGGCTAACGGCTGCAGCCCTGCCTCTCAGCGCGTCTACCAGACGCGCATCACCGCCTCTCCCCCGCCCCTCTCAGTGAAGGAAGACTGAGAGGGGCGGGGGAGAGGCGGAGGTACGCGCCTGAGGCAGGGCTGCGGCGGCTAGCCCTGCCCCAATGCGGAAGAGATTCCGCGATGTACGGAGGGGATTTGGCGTTTTAGCAGAGGCACACATGCCCCTGCTAACTATGAGGTCTGAAGCGAGATTTATTCTCGCTTCAGACTCTCTTTAAGAGCTTTTCAATTTCAACAAAAGTAGCAATGTTACGGTGTAAGTAAAATACTGTATATAATGATATAAATATGATTCAGAATCCTATACAACAGTAATTCATTATTTGCACACTCACACTTGAGTGTGACCAGCTGCACAAACGTAGTAAATTAAGGTTTCTGCTACTGCTGCTACAGCTAATTAAAAGTCAAAGGTATTTATTTACAAAAACATGCATAATTCTGTGCAGTCAAATGATCCAATAAAGAGGCTTCTCTGAATCTGTATGTTTACCCATGGCTACCCCTGTAACATGCAAACAAGCATATGATGAATCAACCTACGTAAAGGGAAGCTTATGTGACATGATGAGATGGACATGTGTATGTACAGTGCCAAGCACACAAATAAATATGCTATGTTGCTTTTCTTCTTTCTCTGCCTGAAAGAGTTAATATTCAGCTATGCAACTGACAGTTTTACTCCAGTCAAATTATTGGGTCCATAACGGATTAGGAATAACAGCCGTAAAACATTTTCATGGCAGAGAACTGGGCTTCTGAAAGCAGGGGATAGATAATAAAAAAAGTCAGTAGGTAAATTTTAGCTCTCTCAGACACGGGACAGATTTCTTGTTATTGAGCTGAGAGTAAACAATAAATGTACTTTTTAAAGTTTTTTCAACATAACATAAAACTGTTGGCTATTCAAAAGTTCCCAAAAACTTTTTTAGGAGGAGGAGGATAGATATAATAGTTTATCTCATCAGTTTTACTTTAAGGCCTCTTTCCCACCACGACGTTGCATTTTGGGGGACGTTATGGTCGCATAACGTGCCCCTAACGCAACACCTGGTGGTGTTGGAGGAGGCCGCTACCTAGAGCTGCGTTATGCAGCTCTTGGTGCGCCTTTTTTGTGCTATGCGATGCGGAGACTACGTGATCCGCACCACGTGGTCCCGCCAGCCAATCGCTGCACAGAGCGGCCGCTCCAGGAAGTAAACAATGCACGTCATACAGTGCAGTGAATATTAATTAGCCATGTGGCTGGCCGTGTAGGAGGAGGTGAGACCTCCTCCTCCAACGTCACTGAGCATGTGCAAACAGTCTAACGCGGCTTGGCCGCGTATAACATACTGCATGCAGTACTTTAACTTGACGTGTAGCAATACAATGTAAAGCAACGTGGGCACTGTTAACGCATACAGTCAAAAATGGCGCAGAGTAAAAAATGGCGCACCGTTCTGCCGATCATAAAACGCTATTTACCGTTTTAATGTAAATACATTAAAACGGTAAATAGCGTTTTATAAAAAAGAACAGTGCGCCATTGAAAAATTCAGGGAGCTAGTCAGAGGAGGTCGGGCTGGAGGAGAGGCAGCGGGCAGTGGGCTGGCAGCGGGGGTCGGGCCGGAGGAGAGGCAGCGGGCAGTGGGCTGGCAGCGGGGGTCGGGCTGGAGGAGAGGCAGCGGGCAGTAGGCTGGCAGCGGGGGTCGGGCTGGAGGAGAGGCAGCGGGCAGTGGGCTGGCAGCGGGGGTCGGGCTGGAGGAGAGGCAGCAGGCAGTAGGCTGGCAGCGGGGGTCGGGCTGGAGGAGAGGCAGCGGGCAGTGGGCTGGCAGCGGGGGTCGGGCTGGAGAGGCAGCGGGGTGGAGGGAGTAGGATTAGGTAGCATGTGTATACATTACCTTGTCCCGGTCGCTCCTTCACTTCATAGCTTGCACGAGTCCTGCATCCAGCCAATCACCATGCGGCTTCAGTTTCCACATGATGATTGGCTGGATGCAGGACTCGTGCAAGCTATGAAGTGAAGGAGCGATCGCCGGCCGGGACAATGTAATGTATACACATGCTACCTAATCCTACTCCCTCCACCCCGCTGCCTCTCCAGCCCGACCCCCGCTGCCAGCCCACTGCCCGCTGCCTCTCCTCCAGCCCGACCCCCGCTGCCAGCCCACTGCCCGCTGCCTCTCCTGCAGCCCGATTCCTGCAAAAAACCAAAAAAACAAACAAACATAAAACGATAAATATTGTTTTAAGTGCAGCGCCATTCTGACACTATTGGCGCTGTGCGCCATTTTTGCCTGTCCCCCTGTGGACAGCCCATTTAGTTTTCATTGCTGTGAGTTAGGCTGCGTTACAGGCTGCACTAACGTGCGCCTGTAATGTCTTACTGTGAAAGCAGCCTAAATATTAAAAGCACACATCACAAAGCCCCTGTCTGGTAAAAAACAAAAAAAAAACAAAAAAAAAAAAAAACCCCAATATTAATCTCACAAGGATGCAAATATACACTCAACTCACATCTTACGCACAGCAGCAGTAAGCTGTGTTGATGTTTACAAACATGGCCATAGTTTTAAATCACTATGCAGCTTTGTGAGCACACCGCGAGTTGAGTTGAGTGTATGCTTGCACCCTTATTAGATTCTTACTGAGGTACCACCTTGTCCCAGAACTGACCTTTACAATATGTCCTCCCAGGTTTCAAATCAGCTAATTTATAGTATGCTTTCTTTTGGCATAATCACTTGTAAACACTTGGACTGAGGGGGATTGCTTCTTTTTTAATTAAAAACAGCGTAATTTCACAGATGAGAAAGCAGACTCAACCTCTGATAACCACCAACCAGCAGCCCAAGTGCAGAGCAGACCAGGTGAATTCCAACAGCTCAAAGTCTCTTGAATGAAGAGGGCAATTTTCCTTTACCTATAAAGGCCCATACCCGCTAAACGATTGTTGCATGCAATTTAGCATTTTTTGCATTATCATGCAAGATAATTTAACAATCCTCATAGACTTGCGCGGGTTTTGCAGTGATCATACGCTTCTTTGTTTCCAATGCCGCTTTTGGATTTGGCCAGATAGATCGGGGAAACTATCGCTTGTCGGCGGAAATCCCCAATCCATCTGGCCGCATCTGCCGGTGGTTAAGGCAACTTCAACCATGTCAGAATAATTGTTTATGCATGCGTTCCTGGTCTTTGTTTTCAGACAATTCCTTCAGTGCCTTTTCTGCTCCTTTCCCTAGGAAGGAAAATGAGGCTGTCTGTATACTCTTCTCATTATCTATTCTAGCCATGTAACAATGCAGTTTGCACAGCTATATAGAAGAACATAGGTAGAAGCTGAAAACTCATCTGTGCATAACTTGCCATTTCCAGCTCAGCTGCATGAATCATAATCACAGAAGCATGTTACGCCTCCCTGTAATGCGGTGTCTACACTGCACACAATAATCAGGCTTTTGTCCAGTCTGTAGCTCTCCGCCTCAGCAGAATACATTTCACAATTACCAATGTGGGTAGAATAATTATGCATAGATAGCTAATGTTATAAAAATCCATATGAAATAGGGTGGGGGAAGGCACTAGACAAGGGACAATGAATATTTATTTAGGCCAAGTAGGATTGTTATGGACTCCCACGTTGATGCTAAGGCCTGATTTTACTCTCAGGAAAAAGAAGTTGATCTGAAATGCTTTCTCCCGTGTCGCTCTGTAGACTCTTATCTGCCATTTACACTTATATGCAAACATTGAGAAAAAACAAAATTTTCAGTAAATGTACATGTTTGGTAGACGTCACAAAATGAGCAGAGTGCTCTGTAATACCATAACAGGAACAGATGAAAGCTATAGCTTTCCTTATCTGTCAGGAAAATCAGCCACTGACCGAGGGCCAGATATCTGGAAAGGCCACAAAGGTTTGGGCCTCGGGCGGCGGCTGCAGAGAAAAATGAAAAAGAGGTGGCTGAATATGGAAGAGAAGGCTGCAAATGAGGAGCACCATTAGGATGAGCAGAAATGCTGCGCAAGGAAGTTGATCATGAAAGAGAACCAGTGCTATAATGGATGTTCCACAAAGAACAGGGGGGTTGCACATGGAAGGGTGGACTCTGTTGCAAGACTGGAACCACAATAAGCTGAAATTGAAAAAAATCTCATGCGCTATGGACTGGTGCAGCATGGGTCTTTGCTTTTGTCTTTCTTTCTTTCTATAACACTGACACTTAAACTTAATTATTTTTCTATTTAAAGGGGCACTATGGCAAGAAATTGTAAAATGTAAAATATGTGCAAACAAACAAATAAGAAGTACATTTTTTCCAGAGTGCAATGAGCCATAAATTACTTTTCTCCTATGTTTCTGTCACTTACAGTAGGTAGTAGAAATCTGACAGTAGTGACAGGTTTTAGAGTAGTCCATCTCTTCATAGTGTATTCTCAGCAAGGCTTTTATACTTTATAAAGATATTACTGAAAAAGGATTTAAACAATGATGCTGGCCAGCTTCCCTGCTTGCTACACAGTTTTTTGGCAGTTGTACAGAGCAACTGCCATTCACTAAGTGCTATTGAAAATAAATAAATCCCTGAGAATCCCCCATGAAGAGATGGACTAGTCCAAAACCTGTCGCTTCTGTCAGATTTCTACAACCTACTGTAAGTGACAGCAACATAGGAGAAAAGAAATTTATGGCTCATTTTACTCTGGAAAAAAACACAATTCTTATTTGTATATGTTTGCACATATTTTACATTTTACAATTTTTCGCCATAGTGCCCCTTTAAGTCAGGAACCAAAGCAGCCATGCCAGATTGTTCAAAATATGGCTAAACTATTCATATGAACGCCTCTCATTACCACTTCCTCTCAGGCGCTCCCTCACATAACCGTAATCTTTATTATCGGTCTCTAAAACAGATAAGCTACAGTAAAAATCCTACTTATACACAGTCTTATGTCTGACAGACACTTGCAATTTCCTGTCAGATCAATGGGTCGAATCAATAATTTCCAACAGGTCCAGAAAAATGATCAGAAATCACATCGATCGATTTTTGGTCACTGCTGTACAAAATTAATCGGAAATTAGATCGGGAACATATATCGGGACTATGTATACATATCGGGACTTGTTTAAAATTATCGATTCAACAGGTCCATCTGACTGGAAATTGCATGGTGTGTACCAGCCATTAAATGAATTGTGAGAGAATTGTCTTTACTCACTAAAGCTTAGATACACCTTAAATCCTGAAATGGGACATAACTCTACAACCCTGTTTAGCTTGTACTCACTATGGGCTTGATTCACAAAGCGGTGATAACTCAGTTATCACGCCTAAAAGACTTTAGGCGTGATAACCTTTGCACCAGCAAAGTTATCACCGCTTTGTGCTCTAACTCGCGCGAAGTTCCCCCGCGTACGCGCGCGCGCAAAGTCCCATAGGGCTTAATGGGCACTTCGCGCGAAGCACGGTGCGCTGCGCGCGTAGCGAACCGCGCTACACGCGCAAAATTTTGCGCACGGGAGTTCGCGCGAATTCCTTCAGATCACGTCTAAACTAAGTTTAGGCGTGATAAAGGGCTTTTCACAGGCGTGCAAAGTGTTTGCACCGCTTTGTGAATCAGGCCCCATGTAAGTAACTTCACCCAATGTGCATCATATTACAATAGCATGGAACTGCCACACTTACCTGGGACTGTGCATTGACATTCGCTCCATTTGTTACCAAAACTTTTACAACTTCTGCTTGCCCTGCTAATGATGCTATGTGGAGAGCGGTGTTGCCTTTCTGTAAAATGAAAAATCAGAAAATAGAAGATCTGTTCATTTGTACAATCAAGAAGATATAATAAAAACAACACTGTTATGATCTCCATAAGCCATACATGCAAATATTTTTTTAAATAAACAAAAACATCAATAATCTCCATTGCATATCCAAAGAGAACCTCTTTTTTTGTCAAAAAATTTAGACCATTTGATATCGTACTACAGCATAACAGTCCCTCAATATTATGGGCTATATTTTTCCTTTTCACCATTATCAGGCCCAGCATAAGAGCAGAAGCATACAGAGAGGAGACATACATAATTACTTGTATTGGCCCTAGCTGATGGAGTAGCTAAGCGAAGGGGCAAAAGAGATAAAGAGCTAGGACCTGCTATTTCAGTGCTGGCCAATTGCAGGTCACTGGCAACAAGCTACAACAGTGAGACCCTATGAGGGTGAGTTTTCTATTAAAATTGCTAGCACATGAGATTAGTGCTTTGCGATTAGCGAACTGCCTGCATTTTCACACTACATTCCATTTAAAAGGAATGCAGTGTGAAATTGCATACCTTCAATGTTCCGAAAACCGCAGTGAAAATTGCAGTCTTTTGTGTAACTGTCTTTTGTGTAACAAATCGTAAACGCTAGTGTTTTGGGATTACAAAGCTCAGAGAGCTGGGTTGTGTTGTGTGTGCTACTGGTTTTAAGTCATGAATTTTGATGCAGATCTGCAAATACAGGCCTGAAAAGGACTTTAGCCAACTGTTCTAGTCAACATTAGTGCTCTATGCATTAATAAAACCCTAGTTCACCCTCTCAGATCTGTCATTGATGGTAAAAGTGAATTATTACATTTTTTCTTTCTTGTTGCAGCTCGTCCAGGTTTAATTAAAATATGAATACTGCAAACTATTGACGAGCAATGCAGATCATTTTATTATATTTTTTCGCATATCACTCAAGCATACTGACAAATACTAGGATCATTTTTGGGGAAAATTGAATTTATTTTTGTAATTACAAAACTTGTTCAGTGGTACTCAAACCAAGCATAGGAGGGGCTCTTCAATAAGATTTCCTATAGTTTGTTTTCTAGTCTAGATCCCTTCAATTTAACTTTTTTTTCCATCATAAATTTAGTGTGGTATTTTACATTAAATTTATATTTTCTGCATAACTGTGAAACGTGCACAACCTTGTATGACCTGAACTGAGTTATGATCCCAACATGAAACTTTGAGAGCGGTAAGTATAATGCAAAGTAATTTTGTGTTTTGTTTTTTTCAAAATGCTTAAATTATTAAATACGTCTTTTAAAAAATTCAAATTTTAATTTTTTTTTCTCCTTTGAAGAAAATGTGATTAATGCTAAATCTTCTCATGTTACAAATTAAAGTGCTTTAAAATGGAAGGATGGTAAATGGATATTGTTAATGCTTTATGATACAAATGGATTCCAGAACAGGTGAATGTGATACCAGAAAATCCCCCAAAACCTAAATCTGTAGAGGAAAGAACGGAACAGACACAAACCTTGGTGGATGCATCAACGTCAGCCCCCCTCTGGATAAGTTCCGAGACTATCTCTACATGTCCTTCTTTGGAGGCAAGGTGGAGAGCATTCAACCCATTCTGAAAAGAATAAATATGTATGAGTCATGAGAGTGCATTACCGGTATTTCACTGCTATTACAGGTTACCCTGCAGTTTCTTACCACTTATAGTTATTCATCTATATTTATAAACTGCCAGCATATCACACTGTGCTGTAATGTACTGCATGAGATAGGCCTTGCTGAGAATATTGAACAATAGAGCTGGGATTTACCCCAAGGCCAGTGCCAGGGAAATGTTTTGTTTTCTTTTAATTTTGGATAGTGTTGAAAGGAGTTAACCTTTTCAGTTTTAATTGCTGTCTGTGCTTAAATTCACTTCCTGTCTCCTCCCAGTAAGCCCAGCTTAAAGGACAACTGAAGCAAGAGGAATATGGAGGCTGCCATATTTATCTTCTTTTAAGCAATACCAGTCGCCTGGCTATCCTGCTGATCCTCTGCCTCTAATTCTTTCAGCTATAGACCCTGAACAAGCATATGCAGATCACGTGAAGGAAATAAATATGGCAGCCTCCATATTCTTCTCACCTTTAGTGAGAAACATGGTGGTCCCAGACACAGGAAATGAGTCGCAGCAATAGCAACTTGATGTGGCCTCTAACCTGTCCCCATTTTCCATAAAAGCTTTTATCTGTTAAAGTCTCTGTTCCTGCTGCCTATTAGAGAGAAGTTGAAAGAACTATTTCAGATGGGTACATAATAATAAGAAGGCAAGCATGTTTGTAGCCCATTTCCACTTTACTCAAATCTATTTTTTTCCTACTTTCCGGTGTATAGTAGGGGCAGTGATGAGATAAGTGCATTTACATGTAATCTCCTATGGTGCCGTTACTGCTGTGAATGGAACTGATGTCATAGATATATAAAATTATAACAATGGTATTGTATGACTGTGTTGGGGTCACCGGAGTATACGCTTATTTGGTACAAAAGATTGATGGTATTTGATCAGTGATCTCTGTACAACACCATTGAATATGTCAGGGCTATTTAAATGTCTAATAATATTTGTGTATGATTATGTTGGAGACATTAGAATGTAAGCTACTGTGGTTTAGAAAGCGCAGTGAAGTCAACTGTGTACAGTCAGGCCCGGATTTTCATCACAGGAGCCTACAGGCACAGATGTCCTGGCACCTTAGACTTCGCCCTCCATGAGCCTAAAAACCCCACTAAACCTGCACCACAAGTATGCTGGCTGGCCCAGCTGTCACTTCTCCCTTACTTCCCCTGCCTTGTGTAGGTACTGTAGCTACAGGTGCCCCTTAGTATTAGGTAGCCAGAAGTACCCTCAATATTAAGTTGCATAGGGAAGGAGGTAGGAGGGCACTTTTTCTATCATCTGGCACCTGTAGGCACGTGCCTACAGTGCCTTATGGTAAATCCGCCACTGTGTACAGTACTGAATATATCTCTATATATCTAACTGTGCAGTAATATCAGTGTATGACTATGTTGGGGACAGTAGGGTGTATGTCCCTCTACCACAGACATACAACCAGGATACAAAGGACCAGTGTGGTTTAAATCATAAAACTACATATTTTTTCCTATGAAATCTTTATGGTATGAGCGACTAGAAGTGTGATGGGGGCGTGATTAGGGTGTGTGTCAAGGGTGTGGCCTAAGAGGTTTGGCCTAAGAGGTGTGGCCTGTGACCACAGAGACTGATATACAGTACATAAACCCATGATTCAGTATAGAACTGTGAGAGACGTCAGAGCTATAAAACATGAATGTAAAATAATAGAACAGTGCATGACACGTGTGGTGAAGACAGAGTAACAACTCCTCTGGCGTAAAGGGTGATGTGAATGGATGAGTGATCTCTATGCAGAACAGTAGAATAAACATACAACAACCATGGTGTGTAAGCTGCCTGGTGTATAGCCTGTAATAGATTAATCAGTGATTTCTGTACGGTGCTGTGTGCAAGAGCTATTTATGCCCAACTGACCAGAACTTTGCTAGTTTATGATAAATATGGGATGCATATGACAAGATTGCTCAACAAGTACAAATTATGGTATGACATTCAAGCAAAGGGGACTCAATTTCAGCTACATGTCCAGCCACAGCAACAGGTCATGTGACCAGCCAGTATGTGGTGGCAGGTCACATGAAGATTGAAACCACTGTAGCCATGGAGATGAGACGGTGGAGTTGCTGCGGATAGAGAGTTTCCATCACTGGAATGCCGAGAGATGAGTAACCATTCGTCATTGCTGGAGAGGCTGGGGGATTTCCTGCCTGTTCCCACAGTTATTTGATGCCCAAACTGACTGCTCAGGTAGTTCAAGGCAAAGGCTGACCTTGGGTAGGAGCAAGCCTAATGGAAGGGAGGGTAAGTTCAGAAAGTGGGGGCATCCCTACAGAAATCTTAGAGATGTAAATCAGAAGAATTTTTGAGTGGGTGAGTCATTAGGTCATTGTAAAAAGTGGAACATGAGCAGTGTAGTGTTCCACTTTAAAAGGGCCAAATTAAAAGGGTCAAAAGCTAGTTATACTTTACTGTGAGCAGCATTGTGTTTCAACAAGGCACTGCCCTGCTTTGCAGAGCAACGCAACAGTGTGAATGTGACATTCACACTGTTGCGTTGCTCTGCAAAGCAGAGCAGTGCCTTGTTGAAACACAATGCTGCTCACAGTAAAGTATAACTAGCTTTTGACCCTTTTAATTTGGAAACTACGTACACTCAAATATAATTTAACCCATCACTAAATACTGGCATTTACGCTCAATGAATACCGACACGTTACCCTTTAACTATTCAATTGTACATCAGTATGTTAATATTTTTTGTTCCCTATAAGTAATCCTCTAAGGGCTCGTTTACACTGCGTTCAACTCGCGTTAGCGTTAAAGTGGATCCGAGATGAAATTTTACTCATTGCATAATTGTGTTCCTTTCATATTGTTTATAGGGCATTCCTCAAGCCAAATATTTTATTGTTTTTGTTTTAAATACTCTAATTCCCTATAAACTAAACAAGCCTCGCCCACAGTTTTTCAGAGAGCCCTGGCATTTTCAGACAGTAGCAAGGGCTCATGGCAACAGTCTGGGCAGGAGGAAGGGGAGGGAGGGGGTATTACTAGCCAGAGATTTCAGAGGCAGAGGGGAGGAGGGAGGGGGAGGAGGGATTAGGTTTTTTTCACAGGCTGAGTGCTGAAGATGCAAATAAGCTTGCCTGTTTGTAATGTTTACAAACAACATGGCTGCTGTCATATCACAGGAAGAAATAATCATATCTATTGAAGCTGTTTGCAGCTAGATTTGCTGTGTAATCTAAACTTTAGATAAAATATATAGAGAAGTTACTTGTTATAGTTAGTTTTTCATCTCGGATCCGCTTTAAATGGTGGGGGTTTTTTGTCGCAATTTTTTTCACGATTCCCGTCGCTTGGGTGGGCGTACCATTTTTGTGAAAAGCGCTTTTCTAAGCGCTTTTTCTGAGTGTTTTCTTCATTCACTCCCGGAATCAAGTCAGGAAGTGAACTCTTTGACCCGGAAAAGAGTAAATACAATGTATTTATTCTTTAAAACGTGAATGCAATTGCTGCACAAAGCGATTTTGTGAGCATTTAGCGCTCTTCCTATACCTTCCATTATAGCAAAATCGCCCCAAAAATGGTCCAGGCACCTCTTTGCTGAACGCACAGCGCACCAACCGCGCTCATATGAACCTTCTCATAGACATTCATTGCACAAGCATTTTGGGGGCGATTTTGAAAATCACTTACACTCGAAAAAAGGGCAAAAACAGTGTGTGAACAAGCCCTAAATGTCTTCTGTACCGACAAGCATTGCCCTCTTTATGTCAAGCACCAATGACTGATTCCAGGGACAGTTTAAATCATTTTTATTTTGTGCATGTATGGGATGGGGTGATAGCAGATCATGGGGTTGATTCATTAAGCTGCATTGCTAATGAGAGAAGTGAGAGTTATACGCATGCTACGCGCGGTAGTGCAGCGCAGCGTGTGCCGCTAACTTATCCTCCTCCTAAGTAACAGCCACACCACTGAACCCACCCTGAGCCCCGGCGGAACCGGTAGCTTTAATGGACATGATCCCCACCCTTTGATTGGCGGGGATAAATTGCCAGTCAAGTAACTTAAAGTGAACCTCCAGACTAAAAATCTACTCCGCAGCACTGAAAGGGCCTGATTCACAAAGCGGTGCAAAGTGTTTGCACGCCTGTGAAAAGCCCTTTATCATGCCTAAACTCAGTTTAGGCGTGATAAATTGAAACTCGCACAAAAATCCCACCCGCAAAGTTTTGTGCGTGCAGTCGCGCGGCGCGCGGTGCAGTGCGCGCGATGCGCCCATTAAACCCCATCGGCGCTGTGCGCGGGACTTTGCGCGCGATAACCAGCACAAAGCGGTGCTAACTCAGCGGTGCAAAGGTTATCACACCTAAAGTCTTTTAGGCGTGATAACTGAGTTATCACTGCTTTGTGAATCAGGCCCAAAATGCTTAGTGTTTCTTTAACAGTTTCACGGCATCAGAACTTTTTTATTACTTAAGCCTCATCTTCAGCTGCGCAAAAGCTAAGCACCGCCCCATCAAAGAAAACTGCCAGGGCATTTTTCCCCTTATGCTTTGCAAAGCATGATAGGATTGCCTATGTTGTTCTCGTTAGCCAGCAACTGGGAGAGGTGCTCAGGACACAGGACAGTTGAAACTGTGTCGCATGCTCCCTGTCACCTCCTTTCAACCAAAAAGATGGCTGCCCTCATGAAATCAAACATTTGCCTGTTCTTTCAAAACAGGGTGGGTAAGAGATTATATTACCTATGTATTTTAATTAACATAACTAATGTAACTTAATGACAGAGACTCCCTTAGCTCACTATCTTATTTGGCTCGGCACTGCTATTGGCCTGAGGAAGCGGGCTTAGACCCGCAAAACGTGTTGCCTGTGCTACCAATAAAATCTTTTGTCTATACAAAGATTTGTCGTCATTAAGGTAAGCAACCTCAAACCTTTTTCGTTTTAAACTGTTTTTAAACGACTTTATCAACAACCAGGGCACCTCTTTCAACCATATAGGTAATGGCAGTATGTTTGTTTAGGCTGAAGTTCCTCTTTAATGAATCAACCCCCATGCGCTGTATTGGGGGGGGGGGGGAGAGCAGGCTGAAGCCACTAACAATGAACCCCCGATAACCTAGTGGCAGTTGGGAAAGGTGCACATTCAAAGCCCTCAGACATCAATGATAGATGGACATGTGGTGAATTGGAACCCACAGCACACTGAGCACTGGGAGTTATGTGGGATAACTTCTGCACTTCATATATGGGGTGCTTGCTGTAATTCATATATGGGGTGATTGCTGCACTGTGGAGTAATTGCTGCGGTTCTTATGTGGGGTAATTGCTGCACTTCATATGTTCATATAGTTGGTGTGTTTCATATGTGATGGTGATTACTGCATTTCATATATGCGGGTGATTGCTGCATATGTAACATGCCAATGGCACTATTGTTAAGCAAGAGGTGTATGACAGTTGGCAGATGGCAAAACTCATATATGTGGCTTGATTTGTATTTACCGCTTTTATGCAGGGGGTTTCTGAGACCTGAAAAGTTTTGTAGGGTTTCCTCGACTCGAAAAAGTTTAGAAAGGCCAATACAGAGGTTTAACCACAGCAGGCAAGAACCATGTCAGTGGAATTTCAGATAAGAAAACATTGGATTAGTTGAGGAAAGAGATATAAGATCAGTTTACCAGATACTAAGGTGTGAAGGGGCATATTTGGAAATGTTGGGATACTGGAAGTGGCAAAATCTGGAGATATGCCGGAAGTGAGGATTGAAGGAGAGCGCAGAGCCAAAAATGACACCAAGACATCTTGCCTGTGGAGTAGGTAAAATGACTGTGCTATCAGATGTGTCTGCATACACAATCACATACTTGGCAGGCAACTGAAGCTGAGGCTCTCTGAAGCAGCCATTTGACCCTGTATTGACCAGGATGGGTGGGATAACATTTATTTTCTTTTTAAACTGTGCCTATTGCCTGACTGTCAAGCATGTGTATGGTGGATTTTGTAGGAGCCCAGAGTTCCTCTTTAAACTTTCTGCTTTCGGCAGCTGTGCAGCACATGGCACTAGTGTGAAACTGAGCTGGAGCCAAGAGTCATAGAATGATCTCTGCTCCGGAGATGCCTCACACACTGAGTCACGCTGGTTAATGTTGTGTTAATGCCGCTTATAAGAAATAGCTTGGAAGAGAGATGAGATGACAATAATGGGTAGTGCAGACATTAAATTGACATTTGCTGTATGCAGTGATCATTTGTGATTCAGGTGACAGTGTGAGACAGACATGCAACATGGTGGAGCAGGAAGTAGAAGGAGTAAATGAAAACAAGACAGTTATCTGGGGGAAAACTCTGAACTGTAATACACCTGAGGAATGTTAGCTGCAGAAAAACATTGGTGTGGATATGGACATTGGAATGCCACCTTAAAGTACACCTGAACTGAGAGGGATACCTGTATAGTGGCTGCCATATTTATTTCCATTCTAGCATGAAACTGTTTTCACACCCACACTAAATATTTGATCAGATTTCAAGAGAAATATGTTTTAATATTGATAAAAAAGCCCCAGTCTCTAGCTTTGCACTGCTTGATACACTGTGAAGCAATGCAGCCATCAGTCAAGTGCTGCACACTCCCTTTAGGGCATGCTTCCACTGAGTTTTGCTTTCCAAAAATTTGCATTAGACACCAATGCAATTTCAATGGTGTAGTTTCCATTGAATGTGTTTTTTTGTAACCTGTTCCCATGCAACCCCCTTCAAAAAAAAAAAATTATTGCATGCTGCAGATTTTCACACCACACATTGTAACGTATGCAAATCACATGCAACGAAAGTCAATGGTCCCGCACGTGAATTTTCGCATCTGTTTTTCCATCTAACATGCTTCTTCCTGTTTCCTGTATAGTCACAGTGATGTGTTGCTAAGGATACTAAACATTGGATGTGAACATTTTCATTCAAAGCTCGCACAAAATCACATGCGTTGGGTTTAAGGTTTTTCTGCCAGGAAGTTCAAAGGGTCATTATCTCTGCTCCGTTTCATCAATAAAAATACAGAGTGTAATTTGTAAACTGCAAATATTAGAGAATGATGCAATGTTATAGAAAAACAGCTATATAACTAAAAATAAAAATATGAGAGACTCTTTTCTTTGCTAATAATGTTATATTAATTATACGTACTACACATATAATTCATTATAAGGGTTTTTTTTCGCTTCAGCATCAATTTAAAGTGTCCGTCTTTCTTATTCCAAGAAGTTGAGAGGTATGCACTACAATATAAACCAGGCCTAGGTGACAAATGTTTTTCTTACTACATTACACCTGATTCCTGTCGGAATGACAGCTGAGCTCAGATTTGTTGCTTTGGCTTTGTGTCCTAGGTCACAACGCAGAAACATAGAATCTTCATATTAGGAATTATGAAGCAACAGCCTGGCTATGCCTCTGTTCAAAAGCATTCTATGGAGTCACACCTGTAGTTTTCTTGGGCAGATTAGGGGATATATCAGTGAACGTAACCTTCAGATGAATAAAATGTTTCCTTTTTTTTAAACAGAACAGCTTTACCTGATTGCAGACATTGATGTCTACTCCAGTTTTCAAGTAGTCAAGGGCCTTCTCTAGGTTACCAGCCCGGGCCGCTCTCAGATAACTTGCACTTGTGTCTGACTGCTGCAAGAGAAGAAACAAAGCTACTGTCAGCCTAACAGTCAATCATAAAACACAGCATACTAAAAAATAATACACAATATTAGTCACTAGAAAAACAAAAGGGTTTATTGATAAATCAAAACATAGCGATAGTACTGTCTATATTGTTTGTCGACAGGACACCTTTATTTGCTATGGTCCCTTGTGAGCATTGCTGACCACAAAGAGGAACTTTAGCAAAAAGAGGAAAAGATTAAATCAATACATTGGAAATTGTGAAGTTAAAAAATGATCCACAATCAACCTGCACGTCATCATTTTTACTACTGGCAGAGCTGAAAAGAAAACAACAGACAGCAACAAATGCCATGATCTATAATCACACCCCCTAACAATGCGATTGGCTAAAAGGTTTTTTTTAATTATATATATAGATATACATATGCAGAAAGGGGATACTGGTTGCTTGGCAACAAGGCTTCCACAGTGTGATGTCAGGACCTAGGTCCTGACATCACACTGTGGCAGGGGTTTCACCACAATATCAGCCATACAAACGTCCCTGATGATCTATCTGAGAAAAGGTAAAGATTTCTCATGGGAAAAGGGGTATTAGCCATTGACTGGAATAAAGTTCAATTTTTGGTTACATTTCCTCTTTAAGCTGCCCATACACATTAATTTACCCATTCGATTCCCTGCAGATTCAATTCATCTGCTGGTAAGATTACCCAAAATGTCAGATTGATTGAATTTTGATCCGAAATTGATCTAAAATAATGATCGGACACAATGGAAAAGCTAAGTAGATTTGCTGTGGTCGATCGACAGCCCATAGCATTGCACTGCATCAAACAGTACAACACTGCGGTTCAATTGATTTTGATGTGCTGTGTGTGGTAGGAATTGATTCCCTAAGCACAACTTTTTACCAGTTGCCTGGCCGTCCTGCTAATCCTCTGCCACTAATACGTTTAGCCAATGACCCTATACAAGCATGCAGCAGATCAGGTGTTTCTGACATTATTGTCAGATCTGACAATAATGTCAGAAACACCTGATCTGCTGCATGCTTGTTCCTGGTGTGCTATTCAGACACTAATGCAGCGAGATAGATCAGCAGGGCTGCCAGGCAACTGGTATTGTTTAAAAGGAAATACATATGGCAGCCTCCATATACCTCTTGCTATAGTCGTCTTAAATAGATTCCGTTTAGAAAGGAATTGATAGTTTTGGAACACTGGGTGGAAATCTATATGTGTATGGCCAGCTTTATGTTGATTTACTAATGCCTGTCTCACTGTTCTACTGCTATGTATCTTTATCAATACATGATTATAACAAAAAAAAGAGAAACAAAAAGGTAGAAATGGTTGTCTACAAAACTAGTTAGGAAGTAGAAAGGAAAAGATATATATTTACAATTGACTTAAAGATTATTTTGCTTGCACAAACCTTCTATTGAAATACACAAACATAGATGACTGAATATTTCGGCCCTTACAATCCATTCACAGCAGTAAACTCTGTCCAAGTGTACACTGGATGCTGCATAAATAGGAGTGTGTTTCAAAGTGATATTTAGTGTCACAACAATCATCTGGGGAGTTACTGAAATCTAGGACAATTGCAATGGCCTGTTATTGCCTTTGAAAGCACTTCGGTTCTCTGATAATTAACCCATCTGAATGTGCTGAGCGTTCTACAGCAGCTGACGGAGGTCTTTATTATCAATGGGAGAGACAGGCAGAATGCAGTGTATACAGACCTTCCAGGAACACACTCCTCTCACACAACGTGACACGAGTGTTACTATTCATTAGACTAGTCAATATAAATGTCAGAATTTTATAAGTTATATATTCAGTAATATACTCTTTATAGATGAATTGTCTCATTTTCAAATAATAGCACACAGCTAAGATGCCCTTAGCAACATGTACAGGGAAAGATGGGATACAGTAAACGATTGAACCCAACTCAGCGGCTCGATCCTGGGCAAGGAGAGCTAGTGCTGGTGCACTCCTCCATACAGGTACATCACCCCTGCTCCACAAAGTGATGCCTGTATTCAAGAAAAAGGAGGCACTCCACAGGCTTGAACTTGCGTTCAGTTTATTGCATGTCGTTACACTACATGTTTCGGGCACCTGATGAAGGGCGGAGCCCGAAACATGTAGTGTAACGACATGCAATAAACTGAACGCAAGTTCAAGCCTGTGGAGTGCCTCCTTCTTGAATACAGGGAAAGATGGGGTTGTCCAAACCCGGCTACCGGCATTTAGTGTCACTTTATTTGGCCTGAGGAAGTGGGTGAGTTCCCACGAAATGCATTGCCTGTGCTTTATATTAATAAATAATACATAATTTATGAATTTGTCGTCATTGAGGTAAGCCACATCATTTTTTTCTACTTTTAGTTGTTTTTAATATATTTTATTATCTTGGGTGCTTCTTTTCCTGGACTTGTACCTTACCACTCTAGTCAGAGGGGGGCACCTTCACTCCTGATTCCCCTCATCAGAGTGTAGGTGCTTTTTTCTTAAGAGCGACCAGCACCAGGTTCTCCTGGTACCCCGAGTGGAGTCGGGTTTGTGCATCTCCACCTGTCTCAAGTGGTCAGTTGCCGTTCTGCAACCCGCCTTTGTGAGTATTATTACTTCAGATCACTAACTATATTTATCTACCGTGACGTACTGCACCATCTGGGCTCCCGTTGTCTCTGTGTTTTTTCCTTTGTAGGGAATCGCACTTCACCCACAACTACCCTTAACAACATGGCTAGGTTCACATAGCACAGTGTAACAGGAGAAGCGCAACGGGAGAGCAGCATTACACGTTATTTGTACATTGTGTCGCATACAGTGAAGCAGTCGATGAAAAGTATGCTTCACTGTCACTGTTTTGCAGTAATGCATTGCATGCTGTGTGTTACAAGGCCGCATGCCGTTATACCGCAATGCACTCACCACACTGAACGTCGCAAGTGGTGTTACAAAGTGGCCATTATGCTGCAACACAACGCACTACTGTGAACAACCGATGTCCTAACAGGTGATGGGACACTCAGATACAATTTGACTAGCATTATTACACACAGGAATACTCATTATTAGGCATTTAGGGACCCCGAGCAGTAATGAAAAAATGAAATCCAGACTTCCCTGGGGCTTCCTCCAGCCCCCCGTAGCCCACAAGGTCCCCCGGCATCCTCTTGGTCCCTTCCACGGTCCTGCTGGCGGCTCCAGTAATCCACAGACTTCGCAGAGTCCTGCACATGCACGGTTCTGTCTTTAGAGAACAGTGCATACGCAGGACTGTTACGGTGACCAGTGTGTTGGTGCCACTTGCTGGAGCCACCAGCGGGACCGCGGAAGGGACTAAGAGGATGCCGGGGGGCCTCATGGACTACTGCTCAGGGTCCCTTTAACACCCGTACACAAGCCTGATTTAAGTCGTCTGGTAACAACCGCCTCAAGCGAGTGTACATCAGCTGGCGATCTACCAGGCGGATCTACTTACCATCAGCGACAACGATAGCCCATATATATTAATCTAGTGCTCCAAGTTAAGAGAACTAAACACTTTAGCCACCTTGAGACCTCCTGTGCCTACTATGGAGAAAGGACAAACGACACCATAATCGCCAGGATATTATCAGAGCTACAAAAGGGATCAGGCAAGGTTTCCCACAATGCCTGACCACTTCCTCTTGCGTTGTCGCATCGTCAGTATAGGAAACGCTAAAGGTGGCCACACACTGATAGATTTGCAACAGATTCGACCATCAGATAGATTTCTGTCAGATGCCTGTCAGGTCGAATCTGACAGGAATCTATCTGATGTGTGCCACACACTAGGAACAGATTTACTCTACTGGAAATCTATTGAAAATCGATCTAAATGCATTATTGCATCATTAGATCCAATGCAACTCTGTGGGCCATCGATCTGCTGCCAGCAGCCGATCGACCTAGATTTTCCATCCTATCAGATAGATCAAATTGATCGCAATCGGACACAAATCGATCGATCAGCTAATTGTGCATCGATCAATTGCTGAAATCGAGCAGTGTATGGGCCCCTTAAGACATGAGATTGCTGCAGCATGCACCCTATAACTGACATTCCTTATGCATGTTTGACTGCAGTTTTCTACACCTACAGTCACAACTAAAGCTAACTACTATACACCTTCAATTTCTGTCACCTGACAGGGATCGGTCCCTCAGGCAACAGTTCATGGCTGAGTTCCTGCAGGCTAGCAACACGTTTATTGCTATGGAGGGAGGCAGAGAGTCATCCAGCAGCGCACAACAGATGCTTCCGAAACTGGAGTTCTCCATTCACAGCAACGTCTACAGCTTGAAGCATTGTAATTCGCTGAATAGCATAGGTATATTATTTCTATAAACTTATTGGAAACCTAGCAGAGGGTGGTTTTCAGCCAATCATGTTAGCGGAATTTCCCTATGGACTTTCTCACTGGCTCACCTCAACCATGGTAGCACTCAGCTTATTCTGGGTGTACATAGAATGAATCCGCCGAGAAAGTTAGGAGCAGTGTAAAGCTGAAAAACGACTCACCCTGTTCTTGCAACTACCGGTTACGCCAATTACTATTCCCCCTCCAGGTCGCCATGGATAGTGGGGAAAGAAGTAATTTGTCTTCCAGCTATTGCTGGCGGAGGAATTAGTGTTTTATTGTAATTTGTGCTCCGTCTTGATGGTGCCCAGATTACTCGCTAAGCGATGCTATTGCCGTATTTCCTATTACAGCCTGTGGAGGCGCCGGCTACACCCAAATCGCCAGCCCTGTTTATACAGCGCTCCTCCTCAGGTGGGGTGAGTGGGAAGAACAATGTGGTCAGCGGAAGCTCGGGCGTCGCTAAAGATTTGGCATGACTGATCTTGAAACAATGTCGGCCAGATGCTGTACACACACTAGGTGCACATTCGATTCTTGCCTGAGCCGGTCTTTATTGGCCCCCTCGGCAGAGTTAGATCTTGTGTGTGTACGTAGCTTGAAACATGGAGAATCTTGGACCGAAGACCCATAGACCAATGTCTATTCACAAAGTGCATTACCAAAAAAAAACAAAACAAAAACCTTCTAATTTGCTGCAGTGTTGCTGCAGCATAACAGAAGCAGCTTCCCACCGGGATAACAGCAACCAGTGTAAAGTCCTCTGCAGGACGTATTACACACACTAATGAACACATAAATCAGGAGGAGAGATAACAGCTGAAAGAGGAATATTTACAGGCGGATCCACTAAGTGCTTATTCAAACAGACTAATCTCATTCTACGCAGAATGAATATACACATTTATAAGTATCCAAGCATTAGGAATTGTGAGGGGACAATAAAACCGATCAATATATCTACAGACCACAGTAAAGATCCGGAACACAAATTCATGTATCAATGGAGATGGTTAAAGAGGCACTGTAGTGGCATATAACAGAATGCAGTGAATTATTCAGGATAGTCACGCCGATAGGCGTCAGCAGGTCGCAAGTGGTTTCCCATGGAAACGGCTGCTCGTTCGAGCGGCCTTTCCATGTCAGTTCATGAAGGGTGTCTCTGTGAACAGCCTGCGAGCCTCCGATCGCGGCTCGCAGGCTAATGTAAACACGCGGGGAAGAAATCCCCGCTGTTTACATCATACGGCGCTGCTGCGCAGCAGCGCCGTAAAGGAGATCGGCGATCCCCGGCCTTTGATTGGAAGCATATGAAGCCTATTAGAGGTGTTGCAGGACGGATCTACGTCCTGCGCCGCCCAGGGAAAGGAGGGGAGGGAGGGAAGGACAGGGAGGCCAAAAATCGATGCGGAGGGGGACTTTGAGGTGCCCCCCCGCAAGGCGAAAATAGCTGGCGGCGATCAGACCCCCCTAGTGGGGAAAGAAGGGGGAAATCTGATCGCTCTGGCTGATTCCTGATCTGTGCTGTGGGCTGGAGAGCCCACGCAGCACAGATCTGGGATAAATGGCCTGGTCCTTAAGTGGTCAATTATCCTGGTTTCAGCATCAGCATTCTATAGCTATATATTGCTGTACAGTATATTGCTAATTAGTCCCGCCCTCCCAGTGATATTTAGCCTAGGCTGATTAGGTATGTGGAATACTTGCTCCACATCCCCGAGCATTCTGGGAGCCTACATTAAAAAATGGCACAGGCAAATATGGGTGCAGAGTGAAAAATGGTTCATTCTGCTCTAGCCAAACTGCTGCCTGCCCTGCACACTTTTACCTCATCGAGTTGTAGCAACGCGAAAGGACGTGTAATTCAGGCTACAGCTATTGTCAGCGTCCGAATTACCTCATTTTTTTTTGCTAATTTGAGCTCCAGATTTTGTCAGCACATAAATTAGTCACTGAGCGCCGCTATTGCCGTAATTTGCATTACAGCCTATGGCAGCGCCGAAATCATCGGCGCAGCATTGTGCCAAAATTAGCCGTCTCGTTCTGGTAGAGCAGGTATATTTTTTACTGGCTTTAGAACTCTCAGTAAACAAACATTCTGCAGAGATCACCTGCCAGTACAAAAGATGATGTTGATAAATTTCAGAATATAAATCGGGGTGAGGAAAGATTTTAAAATGGGTAAACACTGACTAAATCATTTATAAATAAATACGCTCAAACGCTAGCACTTTTGAAAGCGCTAGGATAATAAAACCCTATGGGCCCTTGGGCAATTTGCGCTAATTGCCGCAAATTGCGAAACGCAAACGCGTAGCCTGCACCATTTCCCGGCGATCGCGTTTCAGTGCTATAGAAGCACTAAACACGATCGCGGAGAAATCGCTTCACTGTCCAGTGATTTTTCCAAGTAAAATCGCGGAAAAATCACTCCTGAAAACGCTGGAAAGAATCGCCAGCGTTTTGCGCTTCTAAGTGTGAATGGGGCCTTAAATGCTCCTTTTCTTTATTACATGCATGTCTTTTTTCCAACGAAACTATCTACAGTATATAACAGCAACTCCACAAATGGGAATAGGACTTGTTTCAGAAAACAGCAAATTCCAGACCTATAATGTACCATATATGTGTATATAATGCATGTGTACACGGCAAGTAAACAGCACGAATCCTAGAAAGTATAACCAAACAATACATGTAAATATGCTAATTTCTGCTGAAGATGACATGGAAATGGATGCAAATTCACACATCTGATTTGCCTGCAGCCAGCTCCAATTCCTTTGATTATTTGACAAATTTTCTGCTCAACACGACCATAAAATAATCAAAGCTTTTTTCCCTCCGGAAATAGAACCTTCAGAAGTTAGCCAGGCTAAATTCCCACTAATCCTTTGTATTGCAGAATAATTCTGCTGCCTGTGACCTTACTGACCTTAACATTCTATAGGCCTATTCACATCTATGTGTGTAACAGATTGCGCTATCCCAGCTCGCTGTGTGCAGTAAGTTATTGGCTAACATACATGAATGTCTAATGCCTTAGACATTGGCCAGGCTTTGAATGTGTGTTACGACGCACGTTATGACCATTGCAGTTCACATGCATTATAAAGCGTGTATTATGCAATGTGCACAGTGTGAATCCAGCCTAAGGGCCCGTACACACACTAGATGGAGTGATTAGGACCTGATCCATCGGACAACATTGCTGCAGGCAGCACAGACGCGTAGTTAGAAACGCGTAGTTAGCCTGAAGGCTAATGACAAAAGATGGATTAAGATGTAATGGGGCCCTAGGCAAGGTAGTAGATATGGCGCATCCTTGTTGCCCTTTTGGTAAGCTGAAGTGGAGAGATGACAGAGAAGGAGGCGGGTGGGCCCTTGACACCAACTAGGCCCCAGGCAAATATCTAGGTTGCTTGGTGGATGATCCTGCTCTGCTAATGACATGTTCTTTTGCAATTAATTGGGGGGGGGGGGGGCAGTGGTCCAACGAGCAGTGCAGATGTGATGTCACTCAGCGAGAGGGGAGAAGATTATTTTTGCAGCACAAATGAGCACATGCACAGCACTACCCACCCATACCAGTTTCATATCTGTAGGTTGTTGTATGGGGGCTGGGCGATGGTATGGTTTTGGAAATAATAAGTGCTATTATCTTCAAAATAAAAGCAGCACAAATCTTAATTTTTGCAGCACAAATGGCCACAAACGTAGCACTAACCAAACGTGATGGAATTTTTATTTGTGCTGATTGTCGGGACACCAGCTTCACATAGCCAATGTACCATTACAATATCATTGCATCATGTTAGCAATGTGACTATATATTATCCGACGCAAAGCCCTAGTGTGAACATAACCCAAGGAGGGATAAAGAGTTCTAAATGTGGCTTTAACAAACCCACCGCTGGATAGGCCAAACAACCTGGGGCTTCTCCTCCATCACATGCTCTAGTGTACAACAAGGAAGCAGAAATAAAATAATATAAAAGCACCACTAGACAAAGGGAATAAAGTTCTTCAAGGAGCCTTTTTTTGCAGTGAAATAAACCGCTTCAAAAAACTATGTACAACATTTTATTAAATTATCTGCAGTTACCATAATTTCCATCTGCTACAATACTAAAACAAAGCTTTCTTACCATTTCATCCTACACACTTGTATTAAGAAGAAAGGGGAGACAATAATGGAATATGGGGCGCACTGTCTCCCCTGAAACATTCCTATCTTAGATGAAGAGCTAAATAACATGTTGCTAGGGGCAAGACAGACATGCAGCACATCACTGGGGGTGGACAAAAATCTGTTAAAACCATAGCAAAAGACATATAACCTTGACTAATGCATGGCATAGGACAACCAGAAGGGCAAATCTTCTGAAGTTGGGAATGGTGAATCTTCTAATGTTCACAGCAGAAACCGGTTATCATTTGGTGCTCCCTGGAGTTCTCTTTAGTTGATAAGGAAAGCTGAGGGAGCCTGGGCAAAAGTCCACTGAAAGGGTGAAAGGAAACTTATCAGCTGATATAGACTACACTGCAGACCCTCAGGAGACAGCTTGCATAGGTTTTAAAAAATATATCCCCCAGCCCTCCTTTCCTCACCATTTTACTTTGTGCCTACAGGCAGAACATACGGTCCCTCTCGGCTTTCACGTATATAAAACGGTTTAGCTGTGAAGTCCTACAGTGAGTAATATTCTGTCTTTCACAACTTAAAGTACCCTAATTTACGTGTAGTGTGCAGAGATATTAGTGCACAAGTCTCACAGCTCTGTGTATACATAACTTCCTACAGACAAAAATAGACTGAAGGCCAACAGTTTGTATGACGGTCCCGTGCTGCAATGAACTGCCTCCAAGCTCCTTTACATTCCAGCACAAGAGATCCACTGATCCTGTTCATTCCAGGAATGTAATTGCTGTCGCTGAGCTTCTAAAGGGAGAGGGGAGCACGTTACTCCATGGCACGACTACGCTCTGCTCTAGAAACGCAATGCTTGGGTGCTGATTCTATTAGGATTGCATCTAGCAAAATAAAAAATAAAAAAATCACATTATTGTACAATGTTATAGAGTGCCCAGAAAGCTCATGGTGACCCAGAACCACTAGGATATTATAACGTGATCATAAAGACTAAAGAGCTCTCTTACTAAAAAAAAATAAAACAAAAAAAGAAACACCTATGCTAAAGGCGAGTTTGCTTTCTTAAAAAGTACCCAAGGTGAACTTTGGGTCAAATGTTAAATACTTACCTAAGGATCTTCCAGAGGCTACCCATGCCATCCTCCATTGCCAAGCACGGATCTCCCAAGGGAATCCAACAACCTCCTATCATATCCCATGCTCGTGACCCTGCTCCTCTTCATGCAGGAGTGGGGCCATAATGCATTATCATAGAGAACAGAAGGCGTGCATCTTCCATCCAACCTTATGGTTTATTGCAAGTGAACATCAACAATTGTGGTAAAGTGAATGATACAATCCATATATATCTACCTTGAGTTTCCTGTGCAGGCTAGTTACATGTGGAGGTGGGAGTGAGGGACAAACGTGGGCCTAGCGACGGACGTTTCGCGTCCTACAGGATGCTTGGTCACGCTGCGTTCCACTATAGAAAGGCCCTTCTCGGTCACAGTATTCATACGGGAAACATACCTACATGCAACCAGGACTGCAGTACACTGGTGAATGACACACCAAACGTCCTTACGCACACATTCTAGCAATTTAATCTGCAGAGAACGGTACCACTTTCTGTTCAGGTGCTGAGTCAAGCTCATGTCCATCACACAGAAGATGTTTATTAAAGTGGTATGAAACTCAGCATTTCCTCTTCGCTCTAAAATATTATTTACTGCATAAAATATACTACTACAAAAAATACTGTAACAGAAAACCATTAAAACAGTTAAACACAGCACTTTGTTCTTCAGTGGAAAGCTCTTTGCTTCAGTGGGCAGCTTCTGAAGAGGTGAGAATTTTATCTTTTGTTTACAATCCCTTGTCAACTACAATTAGTAAACAGCCAGCAGTGTGTTGAAACTGATCTGCTCTGAGCTGAGAAGCAGAGAGAGGTGAGAAATGATCACTAGATAGATTTGAATATATAAATACAGCAGTTATGCAATTAAATGCAATGGCGTGTTTCAGAGCAACTTTGGGAGCTTGTAATTTGTAAACATACAATATCACCTGTGCACAAAAGCAAATATGGAAATTGAATGGGTTATAAAAAGTAGGAATATACACAGTTTAAAGTTCTATCCCACTCTAAAAAGGCAGATATGCCAGATAAGGTAAGACAATTCTGCTGTAATTGCTGAAAACATGGCACTGTCTGTGTGCTTTTCCACTGTAAAACACATTTCTGGCATATAGTGTTAGGACAAGTGTAAATGAGATGGGATCTCACCCTCACTTTCACATCCTGGTCTGCTTGCCACTTATTTCTGTCTTGTGTCATTGCTGCCTTCCAATAGCTGATGGTAAACATAAACTGTGCTCTCACACACATCAAGCTCTGAGGTAACAAATCCAGGTCATCTAAATAAAGCAATTGTTCAAAAAGCTTGTGTTCAGCATTGGCTGCATCCTGTTTCAGGACACGGGCCAATGCATAGTCTTGCTCAGCACAGACAGAAGCTGCTAGAGGTTCTACAAACACCACAAACAATTCATGGACAAAGCGGACAGGCTAACTCACTCCAATAAACACAATATTTATCTTTACAACAACAAACCATGATTTATCTTCAGTTACTACTGGACTGTTTGTTATCTGTTATATTTGAAGAAGGACATATTGTAACATCATATAAACATCCCTGGTGTACAGCCCAGCCACATCAACTTTCTTCAGTCAGATAAATCAGATCATTGAGGAAAGAGGATTTCTGATTGGTTGCTGCAGGGCAATGTATTTTAGACTGAAGCCATAAAGCCTAGCTATGCAATTATTTAGATTAGTATTTGGCTGTGAGCCATAGAACATGGTGTGTGGACCTAGACTAGGAGCCTGAAAAGTACAGTCCACACAAACCAAGAACCCCAATAAAAAAAACAGGGGTAGCTCATTGATATAAATGGGTGATTTAAAGGTATACTGTATGGGGGTCGGGGGGAAATGAGTTGAAGTTACCTGGGGCTTCTAATGGTCCCCCACAGACATCCTGTGCCCACGCAGCCACTCCCCAATGCTCCGGCCCCGCCTCCGGTTCACTTCTGGAATTTCAGACTTTAAAGTCTGAAAACCACTGCGCCTGCGTTGCAGTGTCCTCACTCCTGCTGATGGCACCAGGAGTGTACTGCGCAGGCCCAGTATGGTCTGTGTCTGCACCATGTGCTCTTGGTGACATCAGGGGAAGCGAGCACACAGAAACGCAGGCGCAGTGGTTTTCAGACTTAAAAGTCTGAAATTCCAGAAGTGAACCGGAGGCGGGGCCTGAGCATCGGTGAGTGGCTGCTCGGGCACAGAATACCTGCGGGGACCATTAGAAGCCCCGGGTAAGTTCAACTCATTTTCCCCCGACCCCCCTACAGTATCCCTTTAAAGGCCAAGAAAATATCTTCACAATAATCCCGTGTGCAGCAGTGTGGATAGAGCATACTTCTAGAAGAATATTGAATCCACAAAATGTCACCATTTGCAAGCATACGATACCTACAGACTACCTGGGTGGAGGTTGCAAAGGATGTCAGGAGTAAAGGTCAAGGTGCATTTGTTTCGCAAATGCCTTTGTGCTTTTTCAAGACAGCTAAAAGTGAATGGGGCTGTAAGGCACACCTTTAAACCTACTAGTTTTATTTTTACAGTGCCTCATTTCATGTGCTTTTACTACATGCTTCTCACTTTAGTGCACCTATTACACACCCTCGTTTCATATGCCTGCAATGCGTGCAGAAGGACTTTACCACAGTGAACGAACACAGAACGGATCAATGTGAAATGGCTGGTAGGAAATCACAGTAGTCCTCAATATGACCACCTTCTGTCCGCTATCCAGTCAATCACAATGCAAGCCAGTGGACATAGTAAGAACCAAACCTTAATCTACGTATACAAATGCAAGACCTGAGACATGGATTTTGCTAGCATCCTGTGATGGTGGTGGTGGGAAGGGGGGGTGTCTTCAAATTCCTGCTTCCTGTGAACTGTAGGTCTGCAGCACGCTGCGCCAGAATAGTGTCGACACAAACTTTGCCCATTTCTTGCGTACAAAACTGGGCATTGAACGATGCAGTTAAAGAAACAAATGTGCAAACTATTTCAATTGCCCACCCTTGTCGCTGCCTCTGTTCCCACCCTTTTCAAAAACCATCAATCACGTATTTTCTACTGTATTGCTGGGGGAAATAGTCTGGCCATACAGTTTCTCCTACTTTGAGAGTCACACAGTCACTAGTGATTGAACCAGGCCCCATCTTAACCCATACAGGCCATAAAAATCAGCCATACTACGGGGCAGACAAAAGGGTATCTTCTCCGCCATTCTGCTCTTTTCACTGCTGGTATTCACTTATCAGTGTGGAGTCTTAAAATACAAGCTTTAGAATTAAATCTAACTCAAGGCCTAAGAGGCAGCAAAGCCGACTAAAGAATCACTATAAAACATCACGTAAAAATTTGAACGTCACAACGGACAACATTCTGTGATAATTGTTAGTTTAACAAAACAACTAAACCAGTTAATGAATTAATTACAGCTATTATTGTAATTATCCAAACATTTCAAAGAAGGCACGTCTGTAACATGGAACACGGGGCAATTTCTGCTCTTCAATAAAAATACTCAATTTAGTCAGTTATTTACTGCACAAAACCGTATAAATGGGCAGCTGTGCAATCAGTAGCAGTCTATGCAATGTCATAAATGTAAACATTTTAGCAAATGTGGTAAATTGTGTGCATCTGATTATGACTTTTTTGAAAAGAAAAAATAACCTTCATAAAAGGCAAACATGTTCATAAAGGATTCAAATGTATAAGAGTCACCCATGCAGTATAACAAGTAACTTGGTATGTTACATCTCTATTTTGTTTCTTTAGAAAATGATAACTTCCAGAATTGGACACTCTGTAGACCGTACATGTCAAACTCCGGTCCGTGGGCAAAATCTGGCCCTCAGAGCAATCACATTTGGCCCCCAAGTGGTTTCCCCACTTTACATTATGTTTGGCCCACTCTAGTCCACTGGGGTGGTAAAGCCCTAGATCACCAGGGAAGCTATATGGGGGGGAGAAATCACTAGAAACCAGGGAGCTTTTATCAGGGAAGGTGGTCACTAGACAGCCGGGAATAGTATGGGGGAGGGGGAGGCATTAGACACCAGGAAACTGTATAGGGGAGGGAGGAGGGCCACCAGACACTAGAAAACTTTATAAGGGAGGGTAGCCACTAGAGACTGAGGTTGGCAGACGTCTTGGTCACAATGTTCAATTTCGGCCCACTTTGTATTTCAGCTTGACACCCCTGCTGTAGACTGACTAAGGCCCCGTTTCCACTTGTGCACGGCATGCGTCTTGCAAGACGCGATGCCGGCACAGCTGTGATGTGTCACGCAGCCGAATCCCTCTAGCCGTGATATGCAGGGATATGGGATTTGGCCGGTGATGCGAGCATTTATGCTGCAGGGCCTCAGATTTTTCCCTAGCCACAAATTTTGATGCTCTGCATAGCGTTCTATAGGCTGCCAAATTCCATCCTAATTTGTGGCCGAGGAATCGGCCCTTCTTCGCACAAATGGAAACCTAGCCTAAAGAAGTTTCCAGTCAACCAGTTACATTTCTTAACCATTATGATGGATCCAAAGCAGCAGCCAATAGGTTAGGCCCGGGGTTCCACTACAGCACTTTCAGCAGTATTTTGGAATCGCCAGCAATAAAAGTCAATGGAGGGGATTCCCACAGTAGCGAGCACAATTTGCCACAATCCTTGTGCCAGCAGCATTTCCGGAACGTTTGCCCTCCAATACAAACTATACGGTCATTGCAAAATCGCTTTTCAGTCGCTGTACAGAGTGATTTTACTGTGTTTTTACTACTCAACACCACTTGCTGTACCCACAAAGCCTTGCATTAACGGAGATTAAAGATCACAATCGCTATACAAATCGCTAGCACTGCATTAAAAAACAGCTTCAAAATCCCTGGAAAATGCTGCAAAAATTGCTACAAAACACAAGCGATTTCTGTTGAGATTTGCGATTTCTAGTGGGACTTCCCTTATTCATATTGGCCTAAGGCTTCCTTTAAAATCCAACTGAGCATGTGGACTTCTAAAACCTCACCCTCCCAGTGATGCTCAACCTAGGCTGCTTGTCTATGCAGAATTCTCCCCCCAGAGCATTCTGGGAGACCAGGCTTGTTTTCTACTGGCTGCAGAACAGTAATTGTATTCATTATGTTATTTTCACTACAGTTCCTCTTTATAACGATAGCAATAGTGGAGTATACAGTATTGTTGTCCTACCTATCCTGCCTGCTGGAAGCCACACAACTATCCCTTCTCCCCTCCCCATAGGGGCAGTACATGGCATAAGGATATACCAGAGTGATTTGTCCGTACAATGCTCACCTTCGCTTAGGCCTCAATTCACTAAGCTTTATCAAACACTTTATCAAACGTTTGATAATTTACCTCATGGGTAAAATCTAATTTTGAATTCTTTAAGGTGTTCTATGTTTATTGAATGTTTTATCGATAAAACGTTCAATAACTCAATATGAATTCAAAATTGGATTTTACCCATGAGGTAAATTATCAAACGTTTGATAAAGTGTTTGATTAAGCTTAGTGAATTGAGGCCTATGGCACCCATAGGGGCAAACTTCAACCTGACAGGTGGCATTAATACTGCATGTTCTGCAAGCATTTGTGGTTTTTCAAACTAAGAAAAAGTGTTAAAATAATGGTTTAACTGCTAAAGAGACACAATTTACTGATGAGGACTAAAAGGCAGCTATTTCAGCAAACACATAAATAAAACATTGTCAAGGTTGTGGGAATGATACAGGAGCTTAACTAAAGCAATTTATTCCACTCTAGCTTTATAGATAGTTCTGCATCCTCTCTGAATTAGAAAATGAACCAACATGGCCAAGTTTAGCCTTTGCTAATCCATCTCTCTTCATTCTTCAAACCGACATGAACTGCCAACAAAATCCCTGAGTGTTTCACTGAGGATTGCATTTTACAGGGAAACAGTTTATTATTATTATTTCTGTTATTACCGAGAAAGGTTTCATTTTGGTGCAATAGGAAAAATACAACAGAAAAAACTATTAGATAATGAATTACAAATAACCTCATTCGGAAGGTAATTTGCTTATCTTTTAGAGCTTTCTGCTTTAAAAGCTAAGCAACAGCATAATAACCTTTAAAGAAAAAACATTTCTTTGTTACAGCGGATACAAATCCTGCAATAAATTATGGGAAACAACACTATGCACAACATGCACCCATTTATACAACATTATACAAATATGGCCAACTGCACAATATCTGCCCAACAGTCACCTGAGTTGATCTCTAGATGGATCTTGCAAAATGCCCGATGTCGGTCATTGGGTTACATTTTTGCACATGATTGGTTACATTTTTGCACATGATTGGTGAAATCTGTCATTTGCCAGACGTTTCAAACAACTTCAGATTAGCCTGTATACAATGCTTAATTGCCCTTCTTGAAAGTGTTATGGGTGGAGGGCATAGCAAAGCCAATTCCTGAAAACTATGATGGAGTCATGTGACCATGAGATCTGGGATAAAAATATTGGTCTTAACCATTACACTATCCAGCTGCATCATCACTTCAGTCCCTTAATATTAGCAACTGAAAACAATCAAATAATTTTGAAGCTGTACATACAAGTTATCTAAATAAAGGAATGAGGGGAAAAAAGTGATAGAGATTTGGTTTAAAAGTAAGGGCAGTTGGGATCTATGCTCAGTACACTGTCTATGGGTGCATCAGTAACAGTTCAGCAAATGTACATTATTGTTCAAGGGCTACTTGGAATAATTATACTCACTGGAAACAGAGGTAGTGAGAAATTGTACTGCTGAGAAACTAACGCCTCCACCAATCCCCTATGATAAATCAGCAAGCCACCTGCCTGGTGGATTGCCTTCACCAAGTGCATAGTTATACTACTGGCCATGCATGAGAATCCGAAGGCATAATGACAAAAGTTGTTTAGGTGATACCTTTATTGAATAATTGTACAAGATTTATTTGCAAGCTTTCAAAACGTTACATTTCTTCGTCAGGCATAATACAGAACTGGGTCACAACTGTACCAGGGGCGTAGCAATAGCCATAACAGCTACAATAGGACCCTGGAGTATGGGGGGCCCAGTGAGTACTTAATGTATTCACCTTAACATTCTTGTGTTTCTCCACCCTATGACTTTGTCTTAGTGCCCAAAAACGATGTGCAGTTTTGGTTGCACAATAATGTAAATTGCCCAATTAACTTACGTCCATAGGGCAGGGACAGGTGGCATAGCTTAAAAGTGCCTACATCTAATGGCCCATTGAAAGTTTTGCTATAGGGCCCCATGATCTCTTGTTAAACCACCACTGAACTGTTCACTTCTATATCATGCCTGAAGAAGAAACTTCATCAAAATCTTGTACAGTCAGGGCTCAGCTACACTATAAGCCTTTAGTTTCTCATCAGTACAATCACTCTTATTCACTTACATTAAAAACGTGGTAAAAATTGCGTAAAAATTGCTGCGATTGTGGCAATTTTTATGGGATTGTTACAGCGATTTTAATGAAAGTGGAACGATTTTCCAAAAGTGCTCAGAAATCCGCTTATAGTGAGGCTGAGCCCTAAGTCATTAAACACACAAGAAATTGCAAGCACAAAACGCAATGTGATATTTGCCATCTTGCACCACATGCTTTCTGTGCATTTGTGTGCATTTTGCTGTATCGTGTTTTCTTTATTTTTGGTGATTCCATTCTTTGTCACACATGCAAACACACACTCAAGCAAAGACTATAATAAATATTATAATGAATTCTGTTTTGGTTCATAGTCATACTTGTCAGTAAAAAACAAACAAACGTATAAATGCAGACCAGATTGTATAGAATACACAGTAGTGTAAGTATTACATTGCAACACTTTATAAAAACAATAAGATAAATAAAAAGTATTGTGGTACTTGCTAACAGAAAGTTACAAAGTGCACCTACCCTTTAGTGCATGTAAGCACATTAAAAGAAATACAGTATGTCCAGGATATGGAGTCTGCTATTGCTGTCCTTTTTTTCCAGGCTGTCCTACTGATCCTGTGTACTTCAATTCAGTGGTGTTTGAACACCTTTTCTGCATATCTAACTTTGTCTTGGTCAGTTTTTCAAAAAGTACAAAAAGTAGAGGCCCTGCATGGCAGACTACCAGCTACAATGATTTAGGTCAAACAGGTCCTAAAGCTACGTACATACATGCGACAACGATCGTTCGTTATGAACGACGAACAAACTTTTAATTGACGAAAGAACAACCTAAGTAAAGTTGGTTTTAAAAGGTGTGTAACGATCTGATCGTTAAAACGAACGTTACATCACATAAAGCAACTATTGCGCTTGCGCATAAAAATGAAAAGTTCCATGGAGAAATAGTGAAATGCGCATGTCAAGCCTAGTACGAACGACCGTTTCCAACGATGTACTACTTTTGCAAACGATTGTCGTTAGGAAAAATCCGCCAAGCTAGATTGTTCGTTTTGAACGATCTAGCTTGTCCGTCGTTAGACTTAATAGTTGTTGGCTGCTTTTTTTCAAACGATCGTCGTTTGAAATGATCGGGGAACGATCGTTTCAAACGACTATAGTCGCATGTGTGTGCGCACAGGGCCGAATGTGGCCCGCCGAGCCTTTTCTGACAGCAGCAGTAAAATCCACTGATTAGCAGCTGCCACTATGCCAGCAGCATTAACATCCACTGATTAGCAGCCGCCACTATGCCAGAAGCAGGAACAGACACTGATTAGCACAGCCTTTCTCAACCTTTTTACCTTGGAGGAACCCTGCAAATAACTTTTGGATCTCAAGGAACCCCTGCAAACAAATTTTTAATCTCGAAGAACCCCTGCATTTATTTTTCCAGAGGCATGGTCTTTAAAAGTAGGTGAGGCTGTTAATTTCACTAACTCCCATTACACTGCCACTCATTATACTACGCTCATTATTATTCTTACCCCCAATTTAGTGCTTTTTACAGTACCCCCAATTATAATGTGCTCTATTATACTTCCTCCACGATGGGGGAAAATGCCAAGGAACCCCTGCAGAGTCCTCAAGGAATCCTGGAATTCCAGGGAACCCTGGTTGAGAAAGCTTGGATTAGCAGCTGCCACTGTGCTAACGGCACACGGTATACGGGTTATTTCCTGTGGAAATGTCTTATTTGACAAAATGGCAGAGGCATAGTGTACTGGCAATCTGCAAAAATTGCGTATAATTTCGCTAGTTTGGTCCCCTAACACTCTCAAGAATGGTGATATGGCCCTTGGCCTAAAACGTTTGGACATAGTTTAGGTGGTCTGCAATGGCAGCACCCATATTTCTCTCAGAACACTGTCTGATTGCTCAAAGCAGACAACTAAAATGACAGTTATTACCGTAATACTATTAGTAAGTTACAAAGTGCTGACATTTATTTCCTGCAAAATGTTATGGTGGCCATACATGGTACAATTTTTTCATCCAATCTTACCATTTCTATGTAGTATAAGGGTACGGATAATTTAGGCAGTTCCATTATATTACATAGAAATGGTAAGATTGGAATTGTACCATGTATGGCCACCATTACAGAGAACCAAAACAATACATATCACTGACCCCTGCCTAACAGTTATTTCTGAAAAATGGCGGATCCAGAGCACATTACATGATCCAGCACTCCCATAAACACATGCAATGATTACTGGTTGTACTTAGCTGGTTGGTCACATTATTGTGAAATATAGTAAAACACAGTGATGTGAAGCCAGGTGGCAAGCTCTTCTCTTCTTATGAAGTCCAATATTTATGGCATGTGTTGTTTATGTATTAAAAATAGCATTATGACTAATGAAGAGTTCAGAGTGTTATCTATAGGTTTTACTGATAAATCAGCACTGACATAATGACCTTCAGGGCCGGTTCTAGACTTTTCGCCTTCCAGAGTTGGATTTGGAATGATCGCACAGCACCAGACAATTTGCATCGCACGTTATAGCTGCAGTGAGCCCCCCAAAAAACACCCTCAGTATAGGTAGGTAGCCAGGTATAGGTGCCCCCAAGTATCTGTAGCTAGGTACAGTTGGCCCCAGTATAGGTTAGCCAGGTACAGTTGCTCTCAGTAAAGGTTGGCCAGGCACTCTCTTCACTTCCTGTTTCTGCCTGGTGCTGTCCCCGGACTTCTGCCACCTGAGGAAGTTGCCTCACCTGGCATCATGGGTGGACCGGGCCTAATGACCTTGTCTGCAAACAGTCTCATGGCCTCTTTCTATTTGGCATAGAAGGCATACACTATACACACAATGAAGTAGAAGATCTAAATGTGTTATTTACCTCTTCTTAAAGTAGATCTGAACCTAAACAACAACCCCCATCCCTGGTCACAGAATTCCATATGACCCAACAATTTCCTAAAGAAATGACTACCCAATGGTAGCGGGTGCTGAAAATGAATTGCAGGCCAAAAACAAAAGAGACATGCTGGTTAAACAAACAGAGGGACTTCTGCTGGCCAATAATTTGGCCAGATCCTGCGTAGATAGCAGTTAAAGAGTTGCCGAGTCCCAAGATAAGGTGGAGAGACCCATATTCATAGCACAGGGTATTAAAATAGGCAAGAGTCTTCACCGTGCTAGCCGTGTTTACAGAAGACAGGAAGTAGGCTAAAAAGCTTTAACAAAAGCATAATTAGCAATAAAGAAAAAGCCTTTTGAAAAGCAGAGTATAGGCAGGAAGTTTCATTCTAAATGTATAGTTGTCCAGAACTCCCACGCCTTATAAAACCTTGGGCTTACACAGTATTAGATAAATCTTGGGCTACCAAGACAAAAAGTGCAGATTAATCTCTCAAACAGGAGACAAAGAAAGCAGCAATAACTTCACTCGTCTCTGCTTCAGGCTAGGTGCACACATAGCAGAAACGCTAGCGTACCGGGAAACGCTGGGTTTTCTGCAGCAATGGTGGTCTATGGGACGCAGAAGAAGCTGCGTTACACTGCGATTGTACCGTATGCGTTTCGCAAACGCTGGTAGTGTTTCAGAATATGCAGGCTGGCTGCCAAAATGCATATAATGAAAGTCTATGGTAACGCATATGCATTGCGTTTTTCATGCGTTATTAAAAATTAAAGATCTCTGATGAGTTTCCACTTCCTGTTGTCTTCCTAGTAATTTGCATAAATGTAAAACAAATGCATATGCGTTTTACATTAGCGAACTGCAAACGCATTAAAACACACGCAAAACCCATGAAAAACACATCTGCGTAAAAAAACGCTAATGCAAAACGCACTGAGTAATGCGATAAAAACGCAATAGAAAATCGCAAACGCACCATCCTAAAACGCCATTTTTTTACGCTATGTCATATGTGAACCCAGCCTCATAGAAAGCTAAACACATCTGAGGTTCTGTTGAGTAGCCCAGTGCACTCAACGCTGCAGAAGCAACAACTATAACTGTTACTGCCACAGGTAATTGTGGTAATAAATGACGTGGACGGTGCTATGATTGTACAATAGCATTACTCTCCTGGAGGGTAGTTATATAGCCCCACTAGATATATAGCCAACGATTTATACAGTATCTAGTGGCACCAAAAGAGAACATCTCACCCCTTCACTTATCTCAGAGGATAGCGGTCACCTATTCCCCTTGCCAGCTAACTGTGGCATGCACTAGAATAGGCAGGCTGGATATTACCTAGTATTATTAAAACTTGATAGCTAATCAGAAATTCCAGAACAGACGTGTAATAGCAGGGTGTGCGGTGACACTAAGCAGACAACATAAAAGCAGAAATAGAGAGCATGACACGTTCAATGTCAGCATGACTTCAGGCTGTAGACTGACACTCAGTTAGCCACAAGATATGAATGCAACAAAAGCAAGGATACAGGGAATGGACAAAACAAACAAACACAAAACATTTATATAGTGCTTTTCTCCTGGCGGACTCAAAGCGCTAGAGCTAGGACACGCTCTATAGGCAGTAGCAGTGTTAGGGAGACTTGCCCAACATCTCCTTCTGAATAGGTGCTGGCTTACTGAACAGGCAGAGATGAGATTCGAACCCTGGTCTCCTGTGTCAGAAGCAGAGCCCCTAACCATTACACCATCCAGCCACTGAATGAAGCCATACACAGTGCTACATCCCAGAGAAAATTAAAAACAGAGTCCAATATAACGGATTATCAGGTAGATGTGGAGGGTGCGGGGCGATCAGTTTGGGCCCAGGTCTCATTAGAAAGTTACATCGTTTTTTTAGGCTGAAAAAATAATGCCCATCAAGTTTAACCACTTAATCATCCCTGTACCTTACTTCAGATGAATGAAAAATCATAAAGGCAAAAAAAAAAATCCACATTTTAAAAACTATATTCTACATCATAAATACTCTCAGGGCCGGCGCAACCATTAAGGCAAAGGAGGCAGCTGCCCCAGGGCCCCAGAGCTTGTAGGGGCCCCCAGTGGCTACAAGAGGAAAAAAAAATTTCAAATCGGCCTTATAGTTTTTGAAAAAATCGATTTTAAAGTTTCAAAGGAAAAAAAAACACATTTAAAAACCTGCCGACTTTAATGGTTAATAGCAAATCCACCTTAAATGCTAGAAACCCTAAATTTGCAGGATATGTTAAGGAGATCATTAGGAATAATAGGAAAAAACTATTTTTCAAAAAGATCTTATAGTTTTTGAGAAAATCGATTTTAAAGTTTAGAAGGAAAAAAGTATAGTTTTAAATGCGGTAAATGTCACTTTTAGTAGCAAGCCTAACGGTAGTGTAATTTTACATGCATCAAACGAAAGCGCAATAAATTTCCTGACGGGGTTTCCAGGGGGTCCATACGCAGCCGCAAAGCTTTGGCCAGGGATCGCTATACAGCCGCAATATGGCTGTATGAAGATCCCTGGCATTTTTTCCTATTTTCCCAATTTTTTTTATGTTTAGAGTGTGGGAATTTAAAAAAAAAAAAAAATTATGCAGGTTCCCCCCTCCTGAAACTTTTTAACCCCTTGTCCCCCATGTAGGCTGGGATAGCCAGAATGTGGAGCTCTGACCAATTGGGACTTCACACCCTGACTATACCAGATGCAAAAAAGGTCCCCTAATGCCGATTTTTGTTCCGGGGTATATGTTGGGGGGGCCCCCCAGGTTTATTTTGCCCTGGGGCCCCATTGTTGCTTAAACCGGCCCTGACTACTCTTACTGTGAAAAAAAACCTTTTCAAAACTGGTGGTCTCCTATCCTCCTTACGTAGCTCATGCTGTCTTGTCATTTGTACAGAACCAATCCAGTTCTGTATCATGCCTGAAGAAGAATCTTAAAGTTTTGAAAGCTTGCAAAGAAATCTTGTAAAAGAAAAAAGGTAAATGTATTACCTAAACATCTTCTGTTATGTCTCCAGAGTCTCTCCATTATCAAAACTGCCTCATACAACTGGCATGCCTTGTGAGTGAGACCTTCCATGCCTTTGACTAATTGAGTTGCTTACTTTTGCTCCTGTCCTGCAATTCCAATGTCTTTCTTGTAATCTTTATAAAAAGGTCTCTATGAGTCAATGATTGGTAAAGGATTAAAGCATTATAGACAGAGGTTCACCACGACAACCAGCTACCATATTTTAGAAGATATTATTGGCATGACACCCCAATGTTAAAGTGTACCCAAGGCGATATGTGACATGATGAGATAAACATATGTATGTACAGTACAAAACATATTAATAACCAGGCAGTTTTACTTTTATTATTATTTTTGCTGCCTGAAAGAGTTAATTTTTAGGCATGCAAGTGACAGCTTCTGTCTTGTCTGTACCTTGTTGGGAACATAGTACACCTCTCTGACAAGCAATTACAGCCATAAAGTCTTCCTGTCAGAATATAACTTCTGAGGGCAGGGAGATATGAAATACATGAACTATTGACCTTTTTTTCTAATTCTGGGACACTTATTAGGCTGGCACTGACCAGAGGCAACAAAACATTCAATCTACTTTGTAAATGTTTAACTATAAAATAAAACCATGGGATATCTAAAATAAGGTATTTTTTTAGGAGTAGAAATAAAATTGTTTATCAGGTTTTTTTTCACCTTGGGTTCACTTTAAAGTACATCAGTGACTTGGATTGCCAAAGCAAGCTATAAAGAAGTCCTTGCCCTGACAGCAACCCCCTTCACAAGCAAACCTGTGCGGCCCTTACTGAGATTTAATGTGCAGTGCACCATAGCAACAGACTGCAGGTATATAGTAACCTCTGAGTGGCCTATTCTATGTGAAATCACACTGTTCCCCAACTGAACACAGTCAGCAGTGTTGGATACCCATACAGTTATCTACGTGCCTTGGGCAGCTCATCAGATGAACAAATGACCCTGGACAATTCATATCATACCACTTAGAAAAAGTACAACTGCACAGTACAACAGCCAAAGCCATATTCTATCACATCACTATACTGCAATAGAAGAAGACACGGTACCCTGCAGGTGCTGTTCTTTTCCATAGTTTAGCCCATTGGTGCTGACAGAGCCCAGATGAAACCATCGATAGGCAGGGGATCCAAATGAGTGCTAACAAACCTCTGTGACAACACAGTAAATACTGTCCCATTGTTGTATAATCAGGCTTGCACAGGGTCAGCACACTCCTAAATCCACAGCACGGGCTCAATGATGATTTCACCTCTGCTGCTGCGTGTGGCTAACAATCCCATGTGCTCGATGCACAGCAGGAAAAACTGGCTAAAATTACTTATTACGGCTATAGAGGAATGAGCTTTCATGCTAAATCTTTATGATCTATCAAAGTATCAAAGCAAACCGGGAGCAAAAAAAAAAATATAATGAATTGTATGTGTAGTTCAGATAATGAATAGAACATGAAGTATCATTTTTATTTTCATTTATATAGCTTTATTTATAACATTGCATCATATGAACACAGTTGCAGTTTTGAAACCAAACTGTATTATAAGCTATAAAACAAAGCAGAAATAATGACTCTTTGAACTTCCTTGCAGTATAACCTAATATCAAGCTGTCCCTCACTGTTCCTTGGCTGTTTAAGTGCTTCAGAAAACAGGACTGTATTGGACCCAGTGGGTTGAATAGTTCAGGGAAGCTCTTTTGCATAGATAACAAGCTTACATTTTTTAACTCTTCCGGGACTGGAAAACAATATGAGACTCTTTTCTTTGCTACTAATGTTATATTTCTTAGCTGTACAACACATACAATTCATTATCTCAAGGCATATTGGTAATGACCGTTAGTGACATGTGTTACCATAGCAACACTAATGCTACTAGTTTATCGCTGGTCACACTAATACTGTAACTTGCAGTACACACTCTCGATAGTAGGGGTTTTATTGCCTTGCTCTGTCTGTGAAAGGCAATATTACTGCACTTTGGTGCATCAAGCCCTTCGTTTACTTAGAATCTACTGCTACTTACCATCCACAGTTACTCAGCACCCACTGCAACTTAGCATGCTCTGTTATCTGGCACTCACTATAAGTCAGCACAGTAACAATCACTACTTATCACTAGAATCTACTTATCACTTGTACTTGTCTCTTGAAAGTATCCAACAATGCCAGCCTGCTATTAAAAACTACTGATCATTACCTGCCTGGCACTAGAATCCAGCAATCCTTACCGGCATACCTCTATAATCTCCTGACCTGACCGGTACCAGCCTGTCACTAGAATCAGTTGATCTTACCTCCCTGGCACTAGAATCCAGCAATCCTTACCGGCATACCTCTAGAATCTCCTGACCATGACTAGTCTGTCACTGGAATCCATTGTCTGTTATCTGACTGTCATTATGCTAAGTACACACCATACCATTTTCTGGCAGTCTTTTTTAATCGTTTTTTCCGATTGATTTTCTTAGAGCTGAACTAAAATCAGTCTTCTAATCCCTAGCTACCTGTCACTAGAATCTACTGATCACCACTAGATCATTATCAGCATTCCACTAAACTCTGCCTACCACTCTCTGCCTCTCAGTCATATTCTCTGTGGTTGATATTATCTGAGCATCATTGATTATGGCTGGTCATTCAATGATGCAAATAATTCCAAGTTGATGCAGATTTTATGTTAATGTTTATGAAAATATATGCAGTTTGGAAATAGACCAATCAAATCCCAAAGTGACCAAAGTTACCACCACTGGTCTATTTTCAGGCTGCATACATTCATTCTTCAGTATATTTCACTTCAAGGTTATGAGAAAGGATCACTTTAAATACAATGGTGTGGGATTTAGATATTTCCATCTTGGATTTGCAGGGGTAATGCAGCCTAGTATTGATTACTGGTTAATTATAGTACAAAGTGAGTTAGAATTTTGCCATGGATTGTCATTTGCTGCTCTTAATATCAATGCTTATTTAGTTTCTGCCTTCCAACATCAGGCAATGCTAAGCTGCAATAAAACATTGGTGGTGTCAGGTGTCATAACTGGCTCAGCCCTGTGCTGCAGAATGATGTCACACTGCTGGCTGCATACATGATAAACAGCACACTATGTCAAGGCACTATTGTTTGGACAAGGAGACAAGAAATCATCAACTTTGCCAAGTACTATTTACATCTACACTGGTAACATAACCTAACATATTGGCCCTGATTCATTAGCTTCTCCTAGCCAGGAAATCACAGGAGAGCATAAATCTAGTCTGGGTTTATACTGGAACTGGAGGGATACTGAAAAGCTGGCATAAGCCTTGTACACAGGCGAGATGATCTTCGGAAGAGGCGGTGGTTCGGGTCAGTCATGGCCAAGAATCTAGTGTATGTACAGCTTCCGCCCCAACGTTGTTCAGTTATCTGCCCGGTAAATCACTGACCTTTTAGTAATCCTGTACACTAAAGTATTCAAGATAAAGAACAGAAGACTTGGCACTAGACGCGGCAGGTGGGCTGGAGCCACTGGTGCTGTAGGATACGTGCTGCTCGGATGAGGTAACAATATTCCAAAGGAGAAGAGAGAGAGGCACCGTACCTATATCACACCTTTATTGGGTTCCAATGGACATCACAAGTGGCGGTATGCAGTGGGGGTTAGGTGAGGCCTGACAGCCGTTTCGCGTGCTAACGCGTCATCAGAGGCACTAACCTGTGCCTCTGATGACGCGTTAGCACGCGAAACGGCTGTCAGGCCTCACCTAACCCCCACTGCATACCGCCACTTGTGATGTCCATTGGAACCCAATAAAGGTGTGATATAGGTACGGTGCCTCTCTCTCTTCTCCTTTGTAATCCTGTACACTGACTGAAATTACCCAACTGAGGGTTGAAAACCGCTTACTGGTTAAAGTCGAACTAAACTCAGAACTTTCTCTCCGCTATAAAAGATTGACCACAACGTGTTTTTTTTGGGAGAAAAATCGATTTCTTCAATAAAATTTATGGAAATCATGCAACTCAAATTCACTTTTACACCTGAGTTTTCTCCTAGGCGATATTTTTTCATCTTCAATTAAAAATAACTTTTCAACTAAAAAAGCACCAAAAAGTATTTGAAAAGTACTATTAAAATTGTTGTATGTTCTTGTTTTCTGGTGGCTTAAAGGGAAGGTTCACGGTCCATTAAAAAAAAAATGCTAATCCACTTACCTTGGGCTTCCTCCAGCCCGTGGAAGGCAGGACGTGCCCTTGGCACCGCTCCGCAGGCTCCTGGTCTCCTCCGGTGGCGCACCCGACCTGGCCAGGCCGGCTGCCAGGTCGTGTTTTTCTGCGCTCCAAAATGCGCCTCATGCGGGCGCGCTGACATCATCCGGGCTGTACTGCGCAGGCTCAGTAGTTCTGCGTCTGCGCAGTACAGCCGGAGGAGGTCCGATGAGGTCCGCGTGAGACGCATTTTGGAGTGCAGAGGAGCCCGACCTGGCTGCCGGTCTGGCCAGGTCGGGTGCGCCACCGGAGGAGACCAGGAGCCTGCGGAGCGGTGCAGAGGGCACGTCCAGCCTGCCACGGGCTGGAGGAAGCCCCAGGTAAGTGGATTTGCATTTTTATTTTTTTTTAAAAGGCATTTTATTGGCAAGTTTAAAAATATCAACTTGGAGAAAACTAAGGAGGAAAAGTGAATTGCATATGGGCCCATATGTGGAATGAAGACTTTTCATTGTGTGCTGTGCAAGAGTTTGCGGATGCTTTAAGCAGATTTCCTCGAATGAAATCAGACCAGGCTTTCCTTATATTCTCCAATCACGAGCCTGGAGATTTTCGGTCGAAGAAAAAAAATACTGTTTTATAGGATGACCACCACTTTTATCTGCCAAAACTACTCCTAAGGATATTACACAACTATGGATGATAATGAAGGCACAGAATTCTAACTGAAACTCCAGTTCTGTTAAGACGAATATAATCCTCTCTAAGTTAGCTATGTACCTACCATACTAGGATTTTAGCAAACATTGTTTTACAATCATAGCTTCCTCAGAAGTACAAACACCAACACAAGTCTTCGTAAAGTGAAAAACTAAATTCAAGCATTCAATCTGCTACAATCAGTTCAACACGTAGTCACATACATAATACATACATAAATAAATAAATGCATTTCTCAAGAGCTGACCTCATAACATGTATCAGTGCTGCACGGGTCACAATTTAAATCCTTTTCTTCGAGCAGCAAATAATTAATTCAGGAGGTTGGGTTTCTGTCCATACTATATATCAAGCAACATATTTTACCATGGTTACAAACCAGTGAAATTTAAAGGACAACTATAACGAGAGAGAAAAGAAGGTTGCTATATTTATTTCCTTTTAACCAATGCCAGTTACTTGGCAGCCCTGCTAAACTATTTGGTTGCTTTAGTGTCTGACTCTGAATCACACCTGAAACAGGCATGCAACTAATACAGTCAGATCTGGCAAGGTCAGAAACACTTGAAACACTTGACTTTAAAGTCTGAAATTTCAGAAGTGAGCCGGAGGCGGGGCCGGAGCATCGGTAAGTGGCTGCACGGGCACAGGATGTCTGCGGGGGACCATTAGAAGCCCCGGGTAACTTCAACTCATTTTCCCCCGACCCCCCTACAGTATCCCATTAAATTTGGTGGTTAAACTGACTGGTGGAAGACTGCAGCACTTTCCCATGGGCCAGTACTCCATTCTCAATTTGTTCCCGTGTGTTGCAATCTGCTGTGGAAAACATCCAACCACACACATTGTTGCGAAGAGCAGATTGTGTTGCCATTTGATGAACATCACACCTCAGTTCCGAACTGGCCCATCCAGAAGTCTCTGAAAAGTACTTTACTTTAAAACAGAACTGGATTGAAAATTCTGACATTATCAATAATAAATTGCAGGATATTGACCCTGCCAAATGCCTTTGTCCTGGCACCTTATGCGGATCACCGCAAGATGGATTGTTAAACTGTTTACTCCTTGTGGCCTGAATATAATATTGGTTCTTGTAAGCAATTCTCAGGTGCAGCTCTGTTTGAAAGTCCCCAGGTAGGGTGCTGTGCATACGAATTATTTCCTTTGTTGTGTTTAACAGACTTGCCAGATGGGCAATCCAGATCTGCTGGGTACTCTTACAGGGGATTATCAATATTTGTGTTTTTAATTAACACAAATGTGAAATAATGCAGCCCAGGATTCCTGGCACTGCAATTCAATATGTTCTGCTCTATAATGCGAACCATGGAACGCTCTGTAGAAACTAGGAGGGAGAGGAGGAAAAGTGTATGATCTGTGGGGGAGAAACTGCAAATTGAGCATCTGCCAGCTTTATTTAACAGGTATAAACTTTAATAGCAGCATATAAATATATGGTACCTGGCACTTAACAGTTACTGAGCCAAAATGTGTCAGTTTATCAGACTAGATTAGCCACATGCTTGTTTCAGGTGAGTGATTCAGATCCTACTGATATTGGAATGATCAGCAGGATTGCCAGGAAACTGGTATTGTTTGAAAGGAAATAAATATGGCAGCCTCAATATACCTCTCACTTCAGGTTCCCTTTAAATCTGGTAGTTATTTGTGGCAAACACGTTATCAGTGATTGGATGCAACAACATTATATATTTTAATAAATCTGAGATGTATATAAGAGCTTTATTGATGTAATATACTAACTTTGTTGAAAGTGCTATTAAAAGTTGTTTAACTTATGAATGGTGTTTGCTGGCGTTCGTGTAATAAAATCGCCTGGAAAAAAAGAGCGCAGGATATTGCGGGTAGTAGAATATTGGAAAAATTACTGATATTCTACCACATTCAAATAGTAACATATAGGTAATCTTTACCAATAATTTACTATGACCAAACGAGGCACCTCCTGGCACCCAAATGTCCTCCTGACTATTCAAATCGTGCAACACACTCAATTGCTCACACCCAGCTCTAGCAATTTCCTACCTTTATTTGTTCAGCAGGCGCCTGTCAACCAATCAAGTGCAGTTATACGTCCTTTGCCTGCCGTACCAAATCTAGCAGGAATTGCATAAATTAGTCAGCATTCAGGCGGGAGGCTTTGGTCGGACATAATCATAGATTATGTCACTAGCAGGACCGCCCTGTGCAGGCACTGCTCCCACAGACGCAAATCATGGCTATCGTCATTACCGCAAACGGATGCCCAAATTTCCTCCCAATACCACTAATGGCAGCTATTATCATTGCCACCTATGGCAGCGCCCATCTTACTTAGGGTGCTTCGTGCATCCATTTTTAGTGGTTTGGTTTGCTGTCCTGTAAACCCTATTCAATTCCAATTGCTGCATATGCAACGTTTTGCTTGGTTAGTCTAGAAATGCCATTAACCATTAAAACATTAAAAAAAGTTAATAAATAGGCACTGTCTTCCCCCCAAGCAGCATATTCATAATTGAATTACCGTAACATTACGTTTAAGAAAATAATGCGTATTTAATAAAAAATAAAAAAAAATCTCTGCAACCCACATATTAGTAAAACTACTCATGAATCATTCCATACTGTCGGCAGGTAAACAGAAACTCTCATGCTGATAACTGCTGTAACTGGTCACTAGATTTCTGAATTTTAACACAACCTCCCCAGAGACACACATAAATAACAGAAAAGGATAAAAGTCAATGAATAAAATTATTATTGCTTAGCTTGTATATTCAGAAGGACGCTACACAACACATCAGCCTCATCTATCAAGTGCCAATGAGCATATTCATACGTACTGCGTGATCACATCTAACCTAAAGGCAAGGGCAAACGCCGCTGTCCTGTGCAGCTGAGTGTAAACATTACATCTGTTCCTTGCTGCTGAATTACGTTAAACAGAAGGCAAATCATGCAAGCCATTATGACGTTCTTGCATAAGTGTAGGGAAAAGATGGAGGTAACCTTACTTGCTCGAAAACGCTGTCTCCTTCTTCCACCGCCATTTTCTCCTGCTTACAGTGAAACTTGATAATATGATGGATTAACTCTGCATCCCAAGAGGGAGGAATAAAAAAAAAACAAAGCGTAGTTCCGAAAAGGCAGACTCTACAATTCCATGTGATGTCCCAGAGTCCCAACTCTAGCCTCCACAACATTCACACACTCCACGGAGCACTCTGCATGAGGATTCCTGGCCAGCTTACCATATTTGTAAGCTCCAATCATTCTCTGTATATGTAACCATGATATGTGGAATGCCAAAAATAGCAGTGCAATCAGCTGGCTGCTTCCCTACACTTGTCTGGAAGGACACAGGGCAGGCTTTTGTCATTCAGCTTATCAGCTCTCCAGTCATATGCGGTTTCACTCAACCGATCAATATTTTTCACTGCAGCAGATTTGGTCAAACTAATCACAATCCACCAATAACTTTTGGTTTTGAGAGCTTGCGCAATCGAATTTGGTAGGAAGGAACTCTCCAGCGGAACTTCTTCCAAATTTATGATTTTTTCCTACATTAAGAAGTGCAAAAATTGTCTGTACATTCCATTGATTTGAGTGAGATTAAGCTATCAATCTGATTGCACTGTTCTTTGTGGTCTCAAAAGGATGCTTTAAATTACCATTTATAACTTTTTCAACAATCCTTAAAGAGAACCTGAGGTGGGTTTGTGACATCAATATTAGGACACAGAGGCACATTCTGCATACAATTCTGCACACAATCACCAGCCTCTGTGTCCTTACAGAGTGCCCCCAGGCTCCCCCCGTGCTCTGCTGTCCCCCATTCTAAAAACTGCCAGGCTAGCGACACGCAGATTGTCGCTAGTCTGCTGTTTACCGTCTGCCTGCCACTCACCGTCGCTAGTCTGCCTCCTGTATAGTTCGGCTCCCCTTATGGAGGCGGGGAGGGAAGGGGCAGAGGCGGGGAGCCGTGCTATACAGGAGGCGGGGGAGCGGCTGTGAGTGGCAGTCAGAAGGTAAACAGCAGACTAGAGACAATCTGCGCTGTTACTGCACAACTTGAGCTGCATTCACCGCTGATCTGAGAACTGAACACCCAAAGCTGCCTTCACGGTTTATCTGAGAACTGAATGATGCACAGCATTAGCAGCAGCCCGCTCCTGGATCTGACTCTCTGGAGGAGGGGGGCCAGGGAGTAGAGGAGGTAAATCAGTGGCATGGCACAGCGGGGGGCAGGGGGACACTCTTGAAGGGTGTTCGGTGAGCATTGCCCCAATTTTCCCAGCACCAGCCCTCCTTGCAGATAGGTGTTATTTTCTGAGGATGTCTTATATTTCAAGGGTGCCTGAAATATAAGATAGGGCTTACTTCTGGAGGATGTCTTATTTTAGGGGAAAGACGGTACTATCTTTATTTCTACAGACCTTCTCTAGGTCCTCTACACATTCCAAAAACTCACAGGTAAAGATGTGCAAAAAGTTCACAAAAATTGTGAAAAATGAAAATAAATTTCAAGAAACCAAAATACACTGTCGGCAATGGAGTGAAAAGTAGATATTAAGGTATGCTAGCAGGGCCTTAAGACCCTATTTGGTGCTTCATGACTACCCCTAATTACTGCTGATCTAGTATAACTCTAAAGGGTAACGCCAGCATCACAACGCCAAAAAATGGGTTCATATGACCTGTGGCAGAGTGCGCAGACAGAGCCATATGCATAGCACCACCCCCCCACCCCCACACAGCTCCCATGCCCCCCGCACGCCCTTCGCTGCCCCTCGCCCAGTGACTCACTCCCTGCTGGACAAAAAGTACATCACTGGGATTCCCGGCTTCGCCGTCATATATTTGTTGTTCCGCACATGCGCACCACACTGCCACCAACAAATGTAACATTTCTGTGTCACCCACTGGCTTCCATGCATTCTGCCGCTGCTGTGTCGCCGTGGAAGTCACAGGGTAACGTGCAGGTTGAGAACTTCAGGCACAACACAACGTGGTAAGTGTACTAGACCCCATAGACTTTCTTTGCTGTTGTGTTACCCTGCTTGCAGAAAGGGTAATGCAATGCAAAGAAAGTGGCCTAATGTAAAAGGGGCCTAAGACGTTCAAAGTGCAGAAGTAGTGTTGTGGCATAACGGGTTGCAGTAGGGTAACGTATTACATGTAGCGCTTTACTGCTAAACTCCCACACTAACAGGTATAGTGAAGCATACTTTTCATTGGCTGTATGCTTCACTGTATGCGACACAATGTGGCTGTAATGTGGGGTATCACGTTTTTTCTTTCAGTTGCATTTCTGTTATACAGGGAACACAATGCCCTGCACCACAGTGAAATTAGCCTAATACTTTAAATTCCTAGAAGTGTGTACTATACATGAAAAGACTATTTTACATACCAGATCCGCTTTTCCTTCCATATTTCATTCATAGTAAATTCCATAAAAGATTGAAAACTTAATGTCTCTAATATTTTTATTGGATTAGCCAAGCACACTGTTAGTATGCAAAAATAATCTTCTGAAGTGTTAATCTGGATCTACCTTGTAAGATTAATGAAAGTGTATAATATTCTTACTTGGTGGAATATTACACAGAAACCCGATTATGGATTTTCTGGATTAACCACTGAAGTGTTATTCTCTACCACAAAGAATTCACAGGATTCTCACAGGATTTAAAGCAAACTACAACTAAAATCCAGTAAAGAAAATAGCCAGTTATGTAGTAAAGTCTCAAGAGTGGAAATTGACTACCATATAAAATGTCATCAGTTTGAGGCTGGATTCACAGTATTCCGTTACCGCAGTTATGCAGTGAGTTAGAATAATGCGATCAGTTACAAAACAGTACTGTGAACAGCCCCATTGAACTGTATGGGCAGTGAGTTGACAGGCCGAATTATTCTGCAAAGCAACTGAGCAATGTAAACTAGCCCTAAAAATTCAGAGGACTATGCAGGTACTGCACCCTACTCCTGGATCTCTCTGCAAGGACAGCTCATCAGGTCCAAGATGCCAATCACTGAATCTCTGTACTGCCACTGTTCACAAAGTATTTTTCTAAACTGATACGGTTTATACCTTGTAACCTGAAATCAGAATTAAAAAAATCCCTTCCAGTACATATGTATAAATGCATAGCAGACAAGGTATATATATATATATATATATATATATATATATATATATATATTTATATATATATATATATAGACTGACTGACTTCATCCCTTTATCAGTACATAAAGCTGATCGGTTCAGCAGCACAGCATATTGGGACCTGACAAGGTCGATAACCAATACAGCACACTACTCCATTCAAGGGAACCTAAACTAGGAGGGATATGGATATTTCCTTTTTAACAATACCAGTTGCTTGGCAGTGCTGCTGATCTCTTTGCTGCAGTAGTGGCTGAATCACAACCCTGAAACAAGAATGCAGCTAATCCAGTCAGACTTCAGTCAGAGCACCTGATCTGCATGCTTGTTCAGGGGCTGTAGCTAAAAGTATAGAGACACAGGATCAGCAGGAGAGTTGCCAGGTTCTTTAGTTTCCAGAGTAATTGAGAATATTATTGAAGCTGGCAATAGGGATGGTCAATGAGATGCAAATAATTTTGAGTTGATGCAGCATTATGCAAATTTTGTACGCACATTTATGCAGCCTGAACATGAACTAATCAAATCCTGCTAAGGTAAAAATTGATTGGTCCATTTTCAAGCTGCATACATTTTCATACAAAATTTGCATAATCATGCATCAACTCAAAATGATTAATTGCATCTCATTGACCATCCCTAGCTGGCAAGGCAGGATTTAAGGATTTACACTTTTTCCGTCCCTTGGCTGACTTTCTTGTAGCTCCCATTCCATGTGCATCATCCATGCACAGCAACTCCATGTTTTGGTCCCAATTTGCAGCCTCCCTTTTGCAGCAACCTTTACTACATGTTCCCCTCCCCCCCCCCCCCCCCCCGCAACAGCCAATCAGAACCTGTGCTTTTGTGGCCTATCCAAAAATCAGGTTAGAATGCACAGATTGAGTGCTATGGTCCTATTTTCACACCAATAACCATGTTACTATAGGAGTACAGCTCTCCATCCAGTCCAGCAGATACACCAACTGGAATTGCCTTGCATTAATAACCAATGCATGTTTATAGCACTAACATTAAATTATATATATATATATATATATATATATATATATATATATATATATATATATATATATATATTAGAGCATGTATCTTCCTGGAACGCGTTTCTACATCAGCTAATAGCCTTGGACACCAGAGAAAAGGACAGGCCCTGGAGCTAAAGACACGAGCAGAGAATTAATGATAACCATGGAGAATGGAAAGGACCTGCTCTACACTTCACTGGAAATGCAACCTCATTATATACCTTAATTATTCAACTGTAAAACTCAAACCATGGTCTTCCGCTGAATAGATGTCAATGCTTTAAATCTTAATACCGTACATGAATATCTCACAGCATTGCGGTGTTCGGTCAGCCGTATACGAGTCAGGTCAGCTGCTTCTCTGGAAAGAGCTAGCCATGATTTCTGTCATTTTCATAAATCAGATACATTAGGAAATGATAGCCACAGAACAAAAGATGACAGGTGAAAAAGATTCGGCCAAAATCATGTCATTTTCTTTAAAAACTGGCACACCCTTGAAAAAAAAAATCCCTCCAAGAGTCTTCAGATGCAGAAGATCTACTGCAGTGACGTGCATCCCCTGATCCCGTACAACTTGTGCTGTTCACTGAGCTGAACAATGTCCACACTTTGATTAGGTTAGATTATGATTTTAGGCATTTTTGATACTCTATAGCTAGCTACCCGTTTCAGTCAGCTGCTTGATTTTTGTAAAGGGAATGGACAGTTTCTGAGGCTTTATGCACTGCTCGTCAACTAACAGCACAAGTTAAATAGGCCACACAAGTGTCACCCAATACCACTATCAGTTGCTTAAAGAGCCCTCAAAACCCACCTCTTTATGATGGCCTACCCACCTCCTACCACACAGTAACTCTCTACTGAATATTTAACAGCCCACCTAGTGTTCCCACCCCACCCTTTAGATTGTAAGCCTCTGGCAGGGTCCTCCATTCCCTAGTGTAATCTACAGGAGCATGTGCTCCTGTCCTATGACAGTCTGTACTTGTATTACTGGGCCTACCTAACCAGCCCATATTGCATGATCATGTCTTTTGTACAATTTGCATGTATAACTTTGCTCTATGTTATATAACCTTGTTATGTCGGTCATGCTTGTATCATTGTATATATTTATTGTCCAGCGCTGCGTAATATGTTGGCGCTTTATAAATACAATAAATAATAATAATAATAATAAAAAGAGCTGTACCCCCCTACCCATGATCACTACTACTGCTGCTCTAATACTTCCTTCACTCCCCCCCCCCCCCCCCCACTGGATGACCAGAGTGGGGATCATCAGAATGCCGAGTTGATGTGTATGTGTATGCGCACGTGCATGTGTAAGCATGAACATTCATCCTCGCTCATCTCAGTAATTTACTACCCCATAACAAAGACATGCTCTCATGAGCACTTCATGGTTTTCTGCAAGAGCTAGTCTAATCAAACGTGTGTCTCTAAAGAGAACCTGCGACCCGTCAAGTCAATATTTTTTCTTTACTAACTATTCACAGTCTATCTTATACTCTGCTCACATGCTGCTGTGGTCTGTAGCAGCCTTTATGCCGAAGCAAATATGTCCCTGCCTCTAGCAAGTGAATGGGGGGAGGATTATAATGACATTGCTGAAAGGTATGTGGCATGCATGGAGACACCAGCTCTTATCTGCGTAGATTAAGACAGAGAATCCATTACCCCATAGGCTAACAGCGCTATACATATCAGTGATATAGTATTTATATCATAGATCTATAACACTTTTCTCTTCACTGCTGAAAAGATTTTCTCAGACCAAACCTGTCTTGTTACAAAAGTCATAAAGACAGTCTTTCTATTAAGTTACAAAGGCCGTCCTTATAGCTTTAACACTTCCTATATGCGTATGTATAAATGTGTCTGTTTTGCCTCTTATTTTTATTGTGGGCATTACAAGTGCATTTATTGCCGTAAATATTGAAATTCATACATTTTCTCAAAAATTGCAGTATACCGTGCTGTGAAAGAGGGATTGTCAGCTTCAACATTAAATTCCATTTACCCAGCGCTCTATGTTCATTATGCTGCCAGGAATATCACTCTGCATTGCAAGCACTGCAATCTATTCAGAAATCTTTCTGCTGTAATACATCTTATCTGTCAGCCTGGCTCTATTTGGTTAATTGCAAAGGGAAGCTTGACACCACCCCTCCCACACTCCTGCTCCTCACTGATTGGCTGAGGGCAGTTCAGTGAGAAGCTGCTGAAACCTGACCCATGCTTGTGCTCACATGTTTACAAAGCAAGCTAGCTATGACAGAGCAGATTCAAGGAGAAAAAAAAAAGTAAGGGAGGAAATTGCATCAGGATTGGCTTCAGTCAAAGGGAAACAATATGGCAAATGCCAGGAACAGAATTATCTTTTTTTACTATATAAAATTCACTGAAATCCAAAACATGGACAGTACAATACATCTTTAATGTAAGTAGTTAACATATATATATATAAATATATATATATATATATATATATATATATTCATTATTTTATTTATTTATTGTATTTATAAAGCGCCAACATATTACGCATATATATATATATATATATATATATATATATATATATATATATATATACACACATATATACACACACATATATATATATATATATATATATATATATATATATATATATATATATATATATATATATATATATGAGATTTTTTTTCTTTTTTTTCCCCTGGCATAGTATGGCTGATCCTGAAGCTAAAAAGTGCAACATAAAAAAAGCACAAAGGTGCAAATTGAAAGTGATTATGATTTTGCAATGAAAGTTTGCAAAAAGGGCAGGGGACATCAATTTTCATGTTAAAACAACATTCTGTTTATATGCAAGAAACAGGCTTTTTAGAAAAAAAAGGAGGGGGGGGGGGTATGTTTAGCTGTTCAAAACATTATCCAGAAATAAGTAATTTGCAATGACAAATGTAGCGTGTTAGCGTGATCATTTGGGAAAGCACGTTACCGCTCATCAGTCACTACACCCTTTTACTGTGGTACATTCACATACCCCAAAGAGTTAATTTCTGAAACGCTTACAGCGTGAGGCAGGAGAGCTGGGGTGTGCTGTGTCTCACTTCTAATGTCACCGCTTTTCATGTAAGAGAACATGGTTTAAATCACTGCATGTCATTCCTGTAACCTTTATCCAAGACACCAAAAATAGACTTCAGAGCCATGCAGGAAAGCTGCAGGACGGGGATGGGCAGCACTGAACTAAATAACAAAAGCAATATTACTATTCAAAGAGAAATTCAGGGCAAAAGCTGGCTATTATTCTACCTCCTATAGATTCTTTAAATCTAAGGCTCAGTCACAAGAGTGTCCATAGTCCAGTGTAGGTGCTCAGTAGAAAAAGTTGCTTTTATCTATGTATAATTTCCTTATGACAAATAAATCACTATTAAATACCCTTCCAGGAGTCCAGACAATGGCTGCTTCCGGTACCGCAGACTGTCACCACAGCCTGCTGCAGGTTTCTCAAAGGTCAGTCTCTGCCCCAACTCTTGTTTAATAAGCAAGATGATGCAGTCCAAGTAGCCTCATCCTGGATTTTTGAGACAGGATTTTTAGCCTAGTTTGCATAAAATGGTAACATACATGAGTATAAAGTGACATTGGCCTCAACTCAGTTGTTACCATGGTGATAAGGCATGTAGTATTCAGGAAACATTTTACCTCAGGCAAACCTAAAGTTAACTCTTCTGCCTTTAAGTTAACTCTCCAATCCTTAAAATAACTACAGAGTTAATTAACTGCATGTGAAAATAACTACAGAGGAGGTACATTAACTACAGAGGAGATAACTTAAGGAATGAAGAGATAAGGTAACTCTCACTGTGTGGAGGTAAGTTTTCTCTTGCCTTATTATCTCCAGCATGATCTTAGTTAATTGAGGCCATTGTAGGTTTAAAGCTCTACCTGGAAATTAATTCCAGAAAACGAATCAATCATTATACACCCCCTGAGCTTAGATTCCCACTTGAACCAGACCTTTAACGGCAATATGGCAGCTTCTACAGCTGACTAAACTGCAGCAGTGACGTAAGCCAAATGAACCAATAGACCGGGCGGTTCTGCGACGGTAAACAATAGCCGTGGCACTCTTCACTTAAATGCTGTCTATTCAGATGAATAGAAAGGCGTCGGTAGTGACTTACCGCCGTTTACTGTTTGCGCAAAGGCCGTGTTTTGTCATCATCTACCCAGTGCTTAGCCGATCCTAGAACCAACAGGTTGCCTTCAGGATCGTTTACCACCACGCTTCAGTGTCCCCCGCGGGGTTGAAATGCAGGCAAGGAAGCGGACAAATGCTTTTCTGCATGCTTGCAAAAAAGCATTTGAAACAAGACACCAGGCTGCTGTGGGCAGCTGGTTCAGGCATTTATCTGAACCAGCACATACATTGCAGATCCAAAGCTTCAGAAGCTTAGTGTGCTAATGTCCCAGAGGTTTCATGCCTAAATAGCAAAGGGGAATCCAATACTGATGTCACGGCACCTAAGTCCAAGGCAACAAAACCTTAATATCTGCAGCGTGAATGTTTTATTGCAGTATACTCTGTAGCTGAAATCAGCGGTTTAATTTGTTATTGTCATAGCAACCAAAATTAATGTCAGATGCTCTGCAAAGAAGGGAAAACATGAAATGCAGATGTAAAAGACAACCTGGAATAGCACACATCTATTAATCAGCAAAATGAATAAACAATTCAACAAATGAATAAACGCATCTAAAACAATCAAACTAAAATCGTGCTAATGAAAGGTTTTTTGACACATACAGGTTTGGTCAGCAGAACGTGCACAATGGTGACCTTGCTTGTCGGCAGACAGCAAGGAAGGGAGCTCTTTTCAACTACTTTTTGGTATTTTCTCAATTGCAGTAAACTGAAAAGTTATTTTGAACAGAAGAAAAAAATATCTTCCCAAAGACAACTTTGGAGGAAAAGTGAATTGAGTAAGGGCCATAGTATGCTCTCCATCATCCCATATGTCTTGTTAGCACTGTGCTGCCTGCTAGGAGCTCAGAGTCTTACTTCATACCTTCTGTCCCAGATTACATCATTTGTGTCACAGCCAGTGCCGGTTCTAGACTTTTTGCTGCCTGAGGCAAACTTATCAGGATGCGCCCCTCCCCCCATTCAGAGTGATCGCACAGCACCCAACAATTTACTCAATCAGCAAGGGAGTGTATGCAACAACTTGAGACATGACACGCTGCAACTCAACACAATAACACACTGGCTGGCTGCGAGTCTGTGACAAACAAACTGCTCACCCTCAGCCAGTCGCCATCCTCCATTTCTCCTTAGTCAGGACAGCAGTGCCACCTCCTCCCTTCTCCTGCGCAAATCAAATGAAACACTGCTGCTCTCCTGTCTCCCCCTCCCTCAATCACTGTCAGACTCCTCACACAGCACAACAATCTGCTTTTCCCCAATGATGACCTCTTCACGCTCTCCTCTCGCTCCTCCTCCTTCTCTGACTGCATGCTGTAAGTGTAAACACAGTATAAACATGCTGTCCCAGTAATCTCCGCACCTGATGCAAGTGTTTCACCTTGCTTCATGAGAGAACCAGCCCTGGACACAGCTGACTGAGACCCCCCATGCAGTCTCAAGCACCACACATGTTCACACTACTTCTGCTGCTGGACCATTTCACACATTTCAATATCAACCTCCCTTGGAGCTATTATTTTATTCCTGTGTGGATTACAACAAGCAAACCAAAGCTGCAAGGTAAGTGGCCAACCAACTCCCAGACGCAATTCCCAATCTGTTTAATGATAATAGATGCAGAAAGGCCATGGTGAGCAAGTAAAGTATTCCTAGCAGAGGCGGCAAGGAAACAAGCTCGCTGATGTTCTGCCGAGAGGTTTTGGCTTGCAATTTGCTGCTGCAGTTGTTTTTTTAGATTCTCTTTAATTTAGTTCATCATGTGAATCAATGTTTTATGAGAGTATTAACTGTGATTGTATCACCAAAAGCACTGAACTGTGAAAGAATGATTAGAGCGCACAAAAGGACAACTGTGCATGAATACTAACCCAATTCACATTGCTCTCTGCAAAGGCTTTTAACGGTAACAGATTTTGGCTGCATGTAAGTCTGCCTTTAAAACCTACAGAAGAGGGTCCTTAGGAGATCAGTACAAAGACCACGGAAATGGAATCTGAAGTGAAAATAAACATATGACAATGATTGGTATGTGTACTACAGCTAAGAAATAGAACATCAATAGCGTATATATGAGTGTCATACTGTTTCCAGTACATGAAGAGTTAAGAAACTTCAGTTATCTGTCTACAACGCTACAGTGCTGTTTTCTGAAGCATTTATACACTGAAGAATCAGTGAAAGACAATTTCAGATAAGATTTTACTGATTTGTATCACTATCTGCATTGTGTGGTGTATCTTATTGCCTGTATTGTTGTATCTTGTCTATTACCTGTATTGTGCTGTCACCCCTGTTATCATTGTCTGTAATCCTATTTATTGTACAGCGCTGCGTAATAGGTTGGTGCTATATAAATTCAATAAATAATAGTAATAATAATTTAGGCACTGTAGGGGTTAAGTTTCCAAGTCAATATCCCTGCACCGAAATCACACAGACCACATGATCAGTAAGCTGGCCTTAGATGGCAAAAAACAAAACAAAAGCACCTGATTATAGAGAACGCTAACAGAACCTGATGTGTAAAAAAACCCAAAAAAACGAATTGCAGTTTACTATAGCACAGCCGTACAGATCATTCTGTACACAAACAACCATAGGAACAGCAGCAGCAGCAGCGAGAAATGCACAGCACTGCTAGTGTCAGCAGGACGTTATTAGTAAAGAAGAGGCAGCCAGGGGGTCATCACTTCTTTTTAAAGGAGAAAAATCACATTAGAATTTCTGTATTGACGTAGGCACACTTTGGGTCTCCCCCCTTTCAATATTGCTGCAGTCTTGTATGCACCCGTCTTGATAAACCAGTCCCATTAGGACTCATTCACAAACATATTTAAGCGCATGATAAAAACGTATGCATTGATGCGCGTTTCATAACGCGTTTCAGTGTGTTCTGGTGCGTGTTTTTTTTAAGTGGACCTGAACTCTTGAGCAGGACAGGAAGAAAACAAAGAGAAACGCACCCTGTATGTATTTAGAGAGTACCTAGCAATGCGCTGTGAAAAGCGTACAGCAACGTCCCTAGTGTGAACGAAGTTACAGTATTTTGTTACCCAATCGCCAAGTCCCCCTACAACCTAAACTAAAATTATTTTAAACAAAAAAGAAAAATAAGACAAAAAAAATAAATAAAAGGAAATGATGTAAACAGTATCTACCACCAGACAAACAAAATGTAAAGTATGTAATCAAGGTGGCCTGTCATCTCCAAACAGGAACTCCATAGTAAATCAATATCAGTCCAATAAGTCCCAGATGCACTAGTGGCAAGTGTCCAGCAAGTACATCTGGTGAGTTTGTGCGAGTTGCTCTGACATAGAACTGCCAAATATAGAATTATCCGCATCACCGGCGTCACACGCTGCACCACGGTCAACTAGAATCAGAGGGATGGAGCGCCACTGACCTGATTTACAACACAGAGATGGAAAACGCCAAGAATTCCTATTACAGTAAAAGAAAGCTATTCAGTCAGTGTGCTCCTCCTGCTTCCAATGCTCTCTCTCCCTCACAATATGATAGATCGCTCATAGACAGTGCAGGACATGCCCTGCAGTCTACACGCAGTGACATAGAAGTCTCTGCAGTATTGTCAATGTCATGGAGCCTCCAGCGCTGTATTCACGGTCATATGGACTGAGCGTCCTGCCTACGGTGCTTCAAGACATCCTGCGCCCTACAGGAATAGCTGAGAATCTGGCCTCTGCCTGAGACCTATGGCAAATACAGAAACTTACACAAGATAAACCCCGCCATTCTATGTGTCATGTCAATTGGAAATAATTGTATCTAATGATAGCTGCATGTCAGTAAACACATCCAGGTAGGTTCTTATGGTTATGTTAAACACACTACCTAGATAGTGTACGCTGGATGAGAGGCGTATGTAACATCATTGCACAAAATTCAACTACAGCTATATGCAAATGAGGTTTACTTGTATTAATGCAAACAAATGCTCGTCAGTTGCTAGGAAGTGTTACTTCTTAAAGGGAACCCGAGGTGAGAGAGATATGGAGGCTGCCGTATTTATTTCCTTTTAAACAATACCAGTTACCTGGAAGTCCTCCTGATCCTTTGTCTCTAATACTTTTAGCTATAGACCCTGGACAAGCATGCCGCAGATTAGGTACTCTGACTCGGCTGACTCAGGTTTTGATGGCCTAGCCATATGCTTGTTCCAGGGTTTTGACTTGGGCACTACTAAAGCCAGAAGATCAATAGGGCTGCCAGGCTACTGGCATTGTTTACAAGGAAATTAAATTGGCACCCTTCATATCCTTCTCACCTCAGGTTCCCTTTAAAGTGGCAAATCCACAAAGAAAAGGACCTAAACTCTGGCGAAGGACAGAAGGAAAGCATAGAGGCATGCACCCTGTATGTATTTAGAAAGTTTAGCCAGTTTAATTCCCTCTCATTTGTGTCTAATCACAAGTCGTAATCTGATCTCTACCTTGAGTCACATGACTGCCATGACAGAGATGGCAGATAAGCTCATTTGAAAGCACAGGCAGTTAACAATGTATCTTCCATGAATTAGGAAGTAGAAACAGTGTAGATTTATTTTAGGATTTGTATCAGCTGTAACAAAGAAATGTTTTTCTTTTTCTTTAAAGGTTATTATGCTGTATTATTATGCTGTTGTGTTTCTTTTAGAGCAGAGAGTAAGTTCTGAGTTCAGGTCTGCTTTGATACAGAAGGAATTTACATACCAATCCGATTATGCCACACACGTTATCTTGTATGAGAAACTCAGCGCTATGCCGCTATATGGGGCTAAACGTGGCCATTCCCCAAATGTGGAGTAGTGCAGGTAGTGCTGTTATAATTACCTGATTGGGTGCGCTGCTGACCGGAAGGCGGAGGAAATCAGCATACAGCGTGGCTCCCGGGAGGAGGAGGAGACCCGATGCAGCACACCCCATGAGGTAAATATAACAGTTCTCCCTACCGTACATACTCAAATATAAACAGATCTGAGCATACACCGTGGTACTTCAAGAAAGAGAACACACCAATCTTCCTCTGTGTTTTCTGGATTCCTACCACATCTTAAAGATCGAAGCATAAGTCAATTGTATAACGTTCCCCCCCAATGCCCCCCCCCCCCCCCTCACGCACGGTCTCCAAAAACTGATGGAGAGAGCCAATACTCCAATATAGGTATTAGATTGCGAGTTCCTCTGAGGACACTCAGTGACATAACTATGTGCTTACTATAGTACTGCAGAAAGTGGCAGTGCTATATATTTAGAAAATATGAATTCTGCCTACATAAACAAGTTTGAAGATGTGTATGTAAACTGGGTGCATGTCAATGGGTCTGAACAACAATGCAATGCATTCGATAATATATATCGCTAATTTTCATAGTTTTGTATCCCTCCAATATGTTTTGTTTGTGCATTTTTAAATAAAACTGATTTAACCAGAAACTGAAAACAAGTGTTGACTAATTTCACATATAGTAAATCTACTGTTAATTTTTCTGTTGACCAATTACTTTACACTAGTTTACATTCTCCCAGACTGAGCACCCTTATTTGAACTGCATTTAACGTCAGTCTATAGTCGCATTGGTGTGCGATTTGCAGTGGGATTTTATGTGCGTTTTAAAATCGCACCGTTTCTTTTACTGCATACTGTATGCAATTTGCATATAGTGCTTTCCAAACAGCAGTGGGTACATTGTAGAAGCACAATTTTAAAACCGAGCACAAACAGCATCTTGTCTACTATCAGTGTGCAGGTGAAGAATAAAGGTGGCCATACACTAATAGATTTCCACCAGATTCGACCATCCGACAGATTCAGGTCAGATCAAATCTGACCGGATCTATCTGATGTATGAAACACACTAGGAACAGATTTCTAAACCTTTTGAAAATCTATTGAACCGCAGTGTTGCTCGGTTTGATCTAGTGCAACGATATGTATCGCTCTGCCGCCGATTGGCCTAGATTTTCCATCCAGACCAGTCAAGCTATTTGACCAATTTCTCCTGGGAATTGATCTGTTGATTGATAAGGAGGCCTGTTACATCGATAGCAGATTCAATCAGTGCAAGCGAATCGGTCATGCATTGACGGGAGAAATTGATGAGTGTATTATGGCCACCATAAGAGGCCAGGAAATACTCATGCACTTCTAATATCTGCCAGGAGATGGTGCACCTGAGCCCACAAAAAACAAACCATGAAGAGACAAGGAAGCTACAGAGGATGCCAGGGGGAACTGACTGACTCAACATGGTGGAGCCTGGTAAATGAGGGATGGTCCCAAGACAGTCATGCTATCAGGGCCGGGCCGAGGCATAGGCTGGAGAGGCTCCAGCCTCAGGGCGCAGTGTAGGAGGGGGCGCACAATTCATTCAGCTGTCATTCCTAATTGTGTTTGAAGCAGAAAGAAATATGAAAAGGAGATACATGGAAGTGACTACAAGCCAGATAACTAGAGATTAAGGTGTTGGGGACCCTGGGGCGCCTCTAAGTCTAATAGCAATCAGTATGTGACGGCTGGGGTGGGAGGGATGGAGGGGCGCACTTTGGTGTCTCAGCCTTGGGTGCTGGAGGACCTTGTCCCAGCTCTGCATGCTATGACCACAGATCAGGAACAATCCACTGAAATAAGAAGGCTACTTTTAGTGAGGAATCCCAATACTAATTACATTCATATTGTAAGATGGTGGGCACAATATAGTCTACTTCTAAAACTGCTCTGGGTATTGGGCTCTCACTATATAGAATAGCATACAATAATCTCAAATCTATTCTTTTTTTTTTAAATCGCAGTCAAGGTATTCTAATTGGCATGAGGCGATGTTGCCTGTTACACACATTAGCATATGATTACCCAGCAGATGGTGGAAGCCTGCTACATGTGTTTGTATCACAATTAGCAGTGACTTAACTGGATTTCATTATGATAGAAGGAGAGGGACCTCTTTAGGTCCTCCTGGGTGCAGCACATGACTGTTGTAAGCCAGTACAATTAGCACATCTGCATCCAGGCACACTGAGGGTAATATAGGGTGGAATGGGAGGCCCACAAACAGCCTCATTTATGGAAACGGCATGAAACGAGTCCGTGTGGGTCACAATTTAATTTATTTTCAAACGTGTTCCAGAAACAAAATAATAGCTGCAAACAAAACGATCACAACGGGCAGCACAACACACATCCCCCTCTCCACTTTCTTTTAATAAATCAGGTCAAAGTAGCTTGGATATGGATTACAAAGGAATTCATATGCTGGACTGCTGACATCTTTGTTTAATATAGGACTGCATTGAAAACAGCAAACTTTTTTTGTTGTTGTCTTTCCTGCCTCAACACTCAGCCCAGCTGTATGACTTTATACACAGGCTGCACGCTTACAGCAAATTAAAGGACAGCTGAAGTGAGAAGCATATGGAGGCTGCCATATTTATTTCCTTTTAACCAATACCAGTTGCCTGGCAGCCCTGCTGACCTATTTGGCTGTAATTGTGTCTGAATCACGCCAGAAACAAGGAAACCATGACAGAACTGACAATGTCAGAAACACCTGATCTGCATATGCTTGTTCAGGGTCTATTGCTAAAAGTATTAGAGGCAGAGGATCACCAGGACATCAATGCAACTGATATTGCTTAAAGGGAACCAGAAACGAAGCTAATGAAAAAGCTTTTATACATAACCTGGGGCTTCCTCCAGCCCCATAAGCCTGGATCGCTCCCACGGCGCCGTCCTCCGCTGCCGGGTCCCATCACTTCCGGCGGAAGCGGCCAATTTTCCGCATGCACAGGGGCTCCCTCCATATCCTTACCCATGTGCCTGCGTAGTATGCGGGCGCATGCGTAAGGATATGGAGGGGGAAGCAGTAGATTTGGGCGCATGAGACAAGTGGACAAAAAGGGCGCCCCATTCACTCCCATTATAAATATCGTTTATCGGGCGCCGAACAGGGAGAAAAAGGCGCCCGAGATTATTAACGTTTTAACAAACGGCGCCCGGAGAATTTTAAGGATTTATAACTATGTTTGTGATGATTTAACTTTACAAAATGAGCCCGTGACGAATAACGTTTATAAAGATACTAAATCACTATTTATAAAACATTTCTAAAACATTACTATCCACCCAAAAAAATTAATTACATTTTTTTATTTACATTTTTTATTTATTAATGTCTGTAAAACATTATTATCCATAGGGGGTCTTAGGTTTAGGCACCAACAGGGGGGTCTTAGGTTTAGGCACCAACAGGGGGGGTCTTAGGTTTAGGCACCAACTGGGGGGTCTTAGGTTTAGGCACCAACAGGGGGGTCTTAGGTTTAGGCACCAACTGGGGGGTCTTAGGTTTAGGCACCAACAGGGGGGTCTTAGGTTTAGGCACCAACAGGGGGGGTCTTAGGTTTAGGCACCAACTAGGGGGTCTTAGGTTTAGGCACCAACAGGGGGGTCTTAGGTTTAGGCACCAACAGGGGGGTCTTAGGTTTAGGCACCAACAGGGGGGTCTTAGGTATAGGCACCAACAGGGGGGTCTTAGGTTTAGGCACCAACAGGGGGTCTAGGGGTTAGGTAGAGGTACAGGGAGGCTTTTTAACAAACGTTAAAATAAGTTACAGTTTACAAATAGGGAAGATTAACGTTTTAAGAATTGCCGATCTCATACACATTATTTAGTGATTTATAAATTCTTAAAACACTATTTCTAAACGAAATTCTACACAATATTTCAATAAACGATAATACTGTTTATCGTTTACACCAAGCGCCCTTTTTTCCCGACGCCCTTTTTTGATGTACGCATGGAGGGAGCCCCTGCGCATGCGGAAAATTGGATGCGTCTGCCGGCAGTGACGCACTGCGCTTGCGTCGACTGGCCGAAAGTACGGGACCCGGTACCAGCGGATAGAAGCAGCGGAGGACGGCGGTGTGGGAGCGATCCAGGCTTATGGGGCTGGAGGAAGCCCCAGGTATGTATAAAATCTTTTTCCCAATGTCTCTGGTTCTCTTTAAGAGGCAATACATATGGCAGCATCCATATCCCTCTCACATCATCTGTTCTTTAAAGCCGAGTTTTCCTTTTAATGCTGAGATCCTAAAGCCTACAGTAAGTGTGGCACCTTAAAGGACCCCTTCATCAAGGACTGGATCATGGCTGTTTCTGGCCATTTCGGTGCCCCAGGCAAGGCACCCTTTGTCTCCCACCCCAATCTAAGAAACAGGAAGAGCACAAACTACAGTACATCAATTGGCTTTGTGGTTCACAATAAAAAAAATTGATAGTATACATAGAAATCATGTTTCCCAACATAAGTTTGTAAAGGGTACATAAATCACCAGGCCATAAACATCTCACTGGCTCAAACTCACTGAACCCATATAATATACCCTTCCAATAATGGTTTTGAGGTGTGTGGATCCTCTTCATAAACATTTTACTGTTTATGTACCTGGGCCTTTAGATTAGACTAGTGTCTAGGCCCCTGTTGGACAGATGTCACCAATGCCGGAGTTGTAGAGTCTCACAAACAATGAAAAAAACAACCAGCAGGGGTGGTTTAACCAGTCCCCAGGAATATGGAGGCGGCTATAGCCGACTTCCTTTAAATTAAAAAGTGTTGCTTGCAAGTTACCCTTTTTTCTCAATCGCCTTCACCTAGTGCAGGGATGTAAATTCCAGTCCTCTAGGGCCGAGGTCCTCACATTTTTGGAACAGCTCAAATTAATTGATGGGGCTGAATCAAGAAAAGTGTGCTTCATCAAGTAGGACACATTGCATTTTTCAGTCCATCCTAAACAATGGCATGGATATGGCCCTCCAGGACTGGAGTTCAACATCTCTGTCCTAGGGGAATGGTAAGGAATCATATACAGCTGCAACCTTTACACATATCTGTAAACTAAATAACTGGAAAAATAGATGTGTTAAAGTATGATGTTGGTGTAAAAATAATAATAATAATAATAATAATAATACTGTATATTCTGGCATATAAGACTACTTTTTAACCCTTGAAAATCTTCTGAAAAGTCAGGGATCCTCTAATACGTCAGGTGTCTGACACCGGGTGATACGCGATGCTGATACGTGATGCGCAAACGGGACATTCTAAGGTTTACGTGATGCGTATATGCAACATGCTGATAATTGCTTACCGGGTGTTGGGAGATTCGGCAGTTGCCACGTATGCTGGGGGAGAGCTCATCACTCACGCTGCACGGTCTGGTACGCCAGGGTATGGAAGAAAGAGATCGCGCTGTGCCCATAAAACACGCCTATTCCACCTGTCTGTCCCGCCCTATCCTGTTACTGCCTCTCAGATCTTGCTGCTGAAGACTGTAGTGAAGAGGAGCAGACGCACATGTGCGAGATCTGAGAGGCAGAGAAGGTAAATAGGATACAAGGGCGGGCCAGACGGGTGAAAGAGGCGTGTGTTATGGGCACAGCACAATCTATTCTATACCCCTCTGATACAAAGGGAGACAGGGAGAGCTGACCAATCCGCTTATGGAGAGGGACAGTTGACCAATCCAACCAGTCAATCGCCTATAAACTGTTATATACTGGGTACTTCATACAGTACAGCACCGGTATCTGTTCATACATAGCACCAGTATATGATTTTATTTATTTTTTTATTTGGCAATGGAAGAGGGGTAGTCTTATACGGCGAGTACATCCCAAACTCTATATTTTAACTGTAAAAGTTGGGGGGTCGTCTTATAAGCCCAGTCGTCTTAAATACGACAGAATATACGGGTAATATTATTGCTTCATAGGAACAAAAGAAAAAAACAAACAATCATGTCTGCCTCCTGTATTGCATCCTAACTTTCTCCTGCTGTCAAATTCTACAATATACTGCAACACGACCATTACCCGGAGGTCAGCATTGATCGACCTTCTGTTTTCTGAACATGATTCAATCACTTGAAGTCACCACCTAAAACATTGCAGAAACTCACTCACTGATCACAACGCTCAGCTTCAGTACATCCTATTGGACAGTATGCCAATAGAAGAGCTCAATCCACAACAGCACAGACGAGCCAGTGACCACGCAGGACACAATACACAGACATGCATTTAGGAGTTGATTGTAAGGAGGCGTCACACCTGAGACGGTAAAAGATCTGCAAGTTGTGTGAATGAGGGGAAGGTTCAAATGCTGAAGAGTGCAGCATCATAATTCAGCTGGACAAACAATCCAATACCTTCAGACTATATACTTTTGCCACTCACTCCAGTTAATAGCAACCTTCTTGTCTTATATCCTGAAGTGCTTTTGATCCTATCATGTTAAATGAGGATACTGTAAAACAATCATTTTTCCATCCACAGATAATTGTGGATAAGTATTCTAAAACAAACCAGTTTCTACTCTGAGTAGATCCTCGCTGTGCTTCTAGTAGCTTCTCAGCTGGCCATGTATCTCTCCTCAGAGCTAAAGGTAAGTAGAGGTATAATTACTATGCAGGATAGGACTGAACCATCAATTTGGGGGGCAAAGCAACCAAGTGTCCAATGAAAGGGGTAGGAAAGAAGGTTGGAAGGGAAAATTGATATAAAAATACCCCCATAATGTACTTGCATATAACAAGTGTCCCTATTATGCACCCTTGCTCCTCCATATGCAAAGCAACAATGAGTGGAAACATGGGATAGCAGCACCATAAAAAGGTAGGACATTCCCCACTTCTCTTAAATCCTCTGCATATGGAGGAGAGGATACAAACTGTGTGTGACTGGAAGTTATCCTGGCATATGGGGGGTGCAGGAGAGAGGGTGCATGCAGCTCTGCATAGCACAAACAGGTGGCCCACTTGACCCAGAGTAACAGGCAAGTTAGTGGGCAGAGTTTTAAAAAGTAAGCACAACCCAGAGTCAAATGCCTCCCTTCCTAGGGGCCCAGTCTGTTCTTTCTGCTACAAATGGTACCCAATAGCAAGATTTTCACAAGGTATCCATCTCCAGACACACATTATCCCAATGGATATAGCAGTGTAACGTCGCATATGAAGCATATAGCAGATAAACTCAGAGTGCCTGGTGCCTCACCTGCAAGGGAAGAAACCCATGCAGCAGATTCAGAAGAGGTGCTCAGTAATCAGCACAGCTTCCCTGCAAGCTCTGTATCTGAGGGTATTCACTGATTTTCAGCTTTCACATTGCATGCATCCTGTACCCCTTGCCTGAACTTGTCCATTTAATTCACATACAAAAGTCTGCAAAAGGCCATAAACAATTTAGAGACCATTGTAACCCTTACAGATGTCGGGCCGCAGAGCAGAGGTTTGCATGAGGATGGGGACAAGAGTCTGCAGTTAGAGGCTATGTGACTCAGAGCAGTTAGTAAAAGTACTACAGATGTGAATGGGAATGAAGGTGTAGATATAATCTCTGTAATATTGTACTGTAACTATACCTATCCCTACTCTCGCACAGAACCCTCCCTGTACCTATCCCTAGCCTCTAGACCCCCCTGGTGGTGCCTAACCCGAAGACCCCCCTGGTGGTGCCTAACCCTTAACCACCCCCCTGGTGGTGCCTAACCCAAACCACCCCCCTGGTGGTGCCTAACGCTAACCACCCCCCCGGTGGTGCCTAACCATAAGACCCCCCCTGGTGGTGCCTAACCCTAATCACCCTCTGGTGGTGCCTAACCCTAACCAGCCCCCTGGTGGTGCCTAACCCTAAGACCCCCCCTGGTGGTGCCTAATCCTAAGACCTCCCTGGTGGTGCCTAACCCTAAATCTCCCTGGTTGTGCCTAACCCTAACCATCTCCCTGGTCGTGCCTAACCCTAACCATCCCCACTGCACAAACACCCTTACACACATATAAACAATAATATATTACATCCTTAAATACTTCACTATAAATAACATGAATAGAATAATTTATAGATATGTAAGAGTATAAATAGCGTTAAAATCACATACACAATAATATTATAAATAGAAAATTATATAATATATATATATATATATATATATATATATATATATATATATATATATATATATATATATATATATATATATATATATATATCAGAATAATAGAATAGATAGCCTTACAATCACGTACGCATAAAAAAATCTTAAAATAACATTGATATTAATAGCGATATATTAGAAAACTATAATCAATGCATTATAAGTGTAAAAAACAAAGTTAATACTAAAAGCGATGTATTTCCAATAGAACAAGGTTGAAAACGACATTTAAGCATTACATGTATGAAAACGAACTTTAAATGATAAAATAAGTGTAAACGAAAATTTACTTGTTACAGCCCTGAAAGCGAAATTTAAAAATGGAAAAATAAGTAAGAGCTTCTATAAGCGAAATTTAAAAACGAAAAAATAAGTAAACCACACTTGTAAACAATATTTGTAATAAACCTTATTCTGTAAATGAAAACTTTTGTTAACACGATCCCTGCAACCTCTATTTCTCGTGCGCCCTTATTTCCTGTCGGGCGCCCAATAGCCGATATTTTGCATTGCAGTCTATGGCGGCGCCCTTTTTGTCCATTAGCCATATGCGCCCTTTTTTACTGGCCCCCAGTGATAACCAAGAATGGATTACAGGTGTGCGTAAAGACAGTAGTAAAGGTGCAGTTACCATGGCGGTGGAGAATAAGCCCATTCCCCATATATCCCAATGCTGCGGAACAATCCTCAACCCAATGCAGCCATATGCACAGTCATCAATGCTTCCTCAGAACAGAGACTGCTGGGAAATTTGCCTACTCATCTGTTTTGCTACCTGTGTACCCATGCAGACTAGTCTTGTTAACACAGTTTCTCTTTTAGTTAGCAAAACTGTTCTGGCTGACTTCAGTATGATTTCCTTGTTGTCTTCCTGAACTTCTTATTCTGTCATCAACTGATTAGTTTGTGTTACAGTAGACTGGAGGCCGTCCATTTGGCTGATTACATGAAGTAGTGCAATCAGCTGAGAGAGTCAAGGACGAGGACTAAAGAGAGAACCTCCTCCAATCTAACAAACAGTGTCACATACAAGCACAGCGTGATATGGAATTGTTTAGCACAAATAAGGCCTCAAGATCTGAATATCTTAATTACACAAAAATACCTTTGTTAACCATAAAAAAGGGCAACAGCACCAGGACTTTTAGGGGAACATGTGCATAAAGAGAACATATTCACAACTATATGAAACAAAAGACTGTTCAATGTCAGTTAAAAATGACAAACTATGCGTCATAGGACATATAACAAAAAGCAAAAGGACAATGAGTCCTTATGAAAACATATTAACAATACAAATGCATGTTTATTTGCCTAACATGGGTGTTAAATAATTAATCTACACCTCCTGGGTATTTTCTTTCAAGTTATACAGCAGCGTTCTTAAATGCTGCCACGCTACTCAAAGAACCCAGCTGACAATGTAAAATAAATGACACACTGCAGTCAAAAACACAACTGTTTGACAGCTTCAAAGAGTTTCATCAACAGGGTTCACCTCTTTAGAAGCACAGTTACGAAGCATGTCATTAGGCAGCACTGGATATAAGCAGACAGAAAATTTGGACTGAGCAGCATAATCCAGTGTTATGATCCCATTTCAGGCCCATTAGAATGTTCAGTATAAGGAGGCAGAGCAGTGTGCCTGCCACCGCTGGCCAGGAAGTGAATTCTGCCACAGATTTTTTGATAGAGAACAGCTTGCATGGCAGGTTTAGAAACTCTCCCCCTAATTGTGCCCCCCCGAAATTATAGTCCTCATGTTTCTTCAATGTTTAAAACCCAAGTGTGACCCCAGGTACTGGTTGTTGGGCGTCATTTGCCTTCTTAAACCATAGGTTAGTGATAATTCAGCTTTATGTAAGCAACTGTGGTTTCCCATGATGCATCATTCCTGAATATGCAAATATTCTATTTATGCCCATGAAAGCAAGGCTGCACATCCAGCTGTGTATAGTGAGTACGTAGCTAATACATTTTACAGAGCCACAGTAATCCAACATACCTTGGTCCTCATCAGTGCATGGTATGGATTGATATGGCTCTATGGGATAGGGCTTAGACCAGTACTCCTTAATTCCCAGACAGCTCATGGTGACCTAGAACCACATGGAAGGTACAAAGGACTAAAAGAGACTGAATGGCCCTACTTTCTACCCCCTGAAGTCACGATCTTCAATTACTGTACATACTATATTATAATTCTAAAAATGTAGGACTGATTCACGTCATAAAAGTATGGGGGTTGACTTATACACGAATTATGGGCAACAATGAGCACACTGAGTAATGTGTGTACCAATAGTGACATTCCCATTTGCAGCAATTTACCCAGTGGTAAGTGATACTTTGAGGAAAGGAACTGCCAAGACAGGTCTGAAAGACCTGGCCACAACAGTTAACAAGGAAAGGGGGCGGGGGGGGGGGGGTGAATACTGGGCTGCAGGAAGGGGGGTAAATAATTGCAGCACTTGGGGGCCTGGAGAAGGTATTGGTTGCACTTAAGGAACAGGAGGGGTTAATGGTTGCAATACCGATCTGCTAGAGTAATAAAGTCCTGGGGCTTCAGTTTGTAGGAGATTGTGCGCAGGCTGTGTGCGCATCTCCTGCTTGGTAGGCGGAGCCGTCTAATTAGGGTGTACAGCGCTGCGATATGCAGCAGCGCTGTACTGGGGACAGCCATGTGACACGGCTGTCCCCTCCAGAGGCACAGAGGTGATCGGCTGTCATAGGCTGATTGGCTGGCGGGGGGAGGGGGGAGTATACAAATTAAAAAAATTTTTTTTTATTAAAAAACATACACATAAATATTGATATAAAAAACAAACAAACACTGGGTGAGCGATCAGACCCCACCAACAGAGAGCTCTGTTGGTGGGGGGGAATCACTTGTGGGCTGTGTTGTGCAGCCCTGCAGCTTGGCCTTAAAGCTGCAGTGGCCTATTTTAGAAAAAATGGCCTGGTCTTTAGGGGGAGGGGGGGGGGGGGGTGGTAAAGCCTGTTGTCCTTAAGTGGTTAGAGTGAACCTCCAGACTAAAAATCTACTAAGCAGCACTGAAAAGACTTGGTGTTTCTTTAATAGTTTCACAGCATAAAAACTTTGTTTTTCTTACCTAAGCCTTACCCGGATGCTGTGCAAAGCATGATGGGATTTCTGATGATGATTATCTTCTAGTTGCCGAGCGTGTGCAGCTGGTAGGGGTGATAAGGACACAGGACAGTTGGAACTGTGTCTCATGCTCCCTGTCACCTCCTTTAAACCAAAAAGATGGCTGCCCCAATGAAATCACAAAAAATTGCCAGTTCTTTTAAAAAAGGGTGGGTAAGGGATTATATTATGTATTTATGTTAATTAACATAACTAGCATAACTTAATGACAGTAGGTTTGTTTAGGCTGACGTTCCTCTTTAAAGGACACATCCGAGCAAGTAAACATAAAAAAAAATATCCACTTACCTGGGGCTTCCTCCAGGCATACATATGAAAACGGCGCCGGTAGACTTGGGCGCAGGATACAGCTGTTATATGGCTCATCCTGCTTCTGCACAAGTCCGGGCCGTGTTAATTACTATTCCCCCTCCAGGACGCTATGGATAGTGGGGGAATGATATAATTCGGCTTCCAGCGATTGCTGGATTACAGTCTATGGCAGTGCTGGCTGCGCCCAAATCTAGCAGTGCTGAAAAGCACTGCTCCGTTCCTCCAACCCCTGCCAGCCGTCCTGTCTCCTCACCACAGCTCCACTCACTGCTAGTGGCCCGGGGTCCCCTCCGGCGCAGGAGTGGCTCTTAGAGTCGCACTGACATCATCCGGACTGTACTGCGCAGGCGCAGTACATTCCGGATAACATCAGCGCGACCACTGAGCCGCATGCTGGAGCGCAGGAGAAGCCGACCTGGCGAGGTCGGCATCTGCACCGGAGGGGACTGGGAGCCACCGGAGCTGCGGAGAGGGCACAGGATGAATGCCAGGAGCTGGAGGAAGCCCCAGGTAAGTGGATTTTTTAATATGCTCGGACCTTCCCTTTAAGAGGGTTGAATATTGGAGTCAACTTATACACACGGTCGACTTGTATTCGAGTATATACAGTACCATGTGTTTAGAAATGCAAGCGTTTCTGAGACTGCAGAACAAGAAAGAGTCCAAATACCTTGCCAGCCAATACCCAGCGCCAGCGTGCCCGAGATGACTTTTATACCAACTGAATCCCTATAATCAGTCTGTCATCAAACTTGCCAGAATGTAATGAGTGTTTAAGAAGCTAGAGGGATGACTTAGTTTACCTGGAAAATTACACTGAGCATTCTTTTTTAGTAGGAGGGCTTTTCTGTCTCTTAGTCCCCTATACTTTCCTAGTGGTTTCTGGATCACACCAAGCCGTTTGTCTGAACCAACAGTAACAGAATGGAGACAACACACAAATGGCTTCAGCAATTGAACTGTATTGAAAGCATACAGAGGCACACCACATGTTTCAGGTGTAACCCTTCCTCAAGTGTGAAACAGGCTGTCTGCATGCATGTTGGGTTGATGTAGTTTTGTAAAATGTATAAGCTATAGGCTTGCTATACACCAGCAGTTTAGAATGTAAGCCTGGATTCAGGGGCATATAGAGATAATTTGCATATTCAGCAGTGATGCATTGTGGGAAACCACTGTTTTTTACTTAAAGTTGAATAATCGCAAATACCTTCCGTTTTAAGAATGCAAATACACTGATCATAGTTTTTTTAGTAGGAGGGCTTTCCGTTCTCTTTAGTCCCCTATACTTTCCTAGAGGTTTCGGGTCACCCCGAGCTGCTTGGGTATTCTGGTTCTATATGTCGTCATGCAGAATTCAGAGCCTCTGCTATTGGTTCCCAAACACACAAAATTCCAGTCATAAGTACATCAAAATGGAAATCCTGTTAGTGTGCTACTGGGCAGAAAAATTCAAATCAGGCTTTTTCCCGCTGACCTGATTTTCTTCAGTAAATCCGGGTTTTGCATAATATATACAGTAATTTATACAAACTCGTCTAAGAAGGTTTAACTATAGGAGGGCAGCTAAATTAATTAGCAGAACTGAGATTAATGTTCTAATAGTATAGCTGCTTAACGATTTTATTCCAATCCTTTACAGAAACCTTTCTCAATGTTACAGTTCTTATCCTATTCTCCTTGAGAAGCATAAAAGGTCAAGTTACTGTAATCCATTTCACTTGCATAAGGATACATAGAAGCATTTATTTTATGTTTACTGCTAAGCTAGAAGATGCAAGGATGGAGCCGCAGAGGCAGTGAGGTCCCAGGAGCCAGGATGCCTAACAAACTGCAGTCATTATTTCACTCTTCTGTTCTCAGTGGAAGAAATAGATTTTTATTAACTCCTTTATGTGCAGCTTACACAGATGGTATTAAAACTATTGGAAAGAGCTCACACTGCATTTTCTGTGTTCATCTGGGCATGTTTGAAGCTTATTTTAAGCTTTGTCCGCACTATACTGTACATCACAGGTAGCCGAGTGTTTATATCACAACGGCTCCAGCGTCACTCACTGTGGCATTCATTGTTGATCTCATTGATAGGCAATGAATGGTACAGCAGCACTGCGTTGTGGACATAAATGCATGTAGTAGTGTATTGCGCTAATGCACTGCTATGCAATGCAAATGTGGGAACATCAGACAGCGCAACATATGCACTTATGTGTACCACACAAACTTTATGTGGTGCTGAAATCTGCACAGCAACATGTATAGTGGGGAGGAGGGGAGGAGGTCTAAAGCTAAGTACACATGGGAGACCATTGTAGCTGGTCGCTGGCAAACTGTGGACGTGTGCGCGACAGCTCGTCGCCAGGTTCCTCTGTGCAGCAGCCGTACACAAGGCGCACAGAGGGACAGAGATGCAGCGGAAGCTGTCGCTGAAGGTTCCTCCCGCCCGCCGGAAGCTCCGTGCTCCGGCTATGGGTTGCTGTCGCTAGTCCGCATACATACGCGGTACGCGTGGCGGACTACCGACAGTTGCGGCGACAGCTGTCGCCTGGGGACAGCTCTTACTAGCGACGGTTTGTGGTGCGTGTGTTGTACACACAGGGGACCTGTCGCCGCAACACGCGCGTGCCACGTGGTTGCGGCGACAGTTGTAACCCGTGTGTATGTACCATTAGCCGCCTGTTGACAACTGGGACACATGGCCTCATAACACCAAGAAATGCAATGCCCTAAAATGCCTCGTGTGTACTGGCAAAATGCTAGATGCAGGAATTTCACATAAGGCACTGTAGCAACCTCTTTCAGACAGCTAGCTGCTGACAGGCAGTAAATTCACTGCCTGTCAGCTGCTCTCTCCTACACAGGCTGGGCACTTACTACTCCCCATGGAGACACATCTGAGCTTGCCTGCAGCCATGCTCAGACCAGACCATATAGTGGTCCTCTGCAGAGGATAGATTCAATAGTGGCAGAATAGAAGCTGGTCAGAAGCTCCTGGGCCATACCAAATTTCTTCAGTTGGTGAAGGAAGAATAGTCTTTGCTGGGCTTTCCTCTGGGTGAAGGTGGTGTTAGCCTTCCAGCTCAGGTCACTGGAGATAGTTGTGCCCAGGGTACTCTTAACTTTAGTGCAGTCAATGTAGATTGGAGTTGGGGTGGGGGCATGCTTCCTAAAGTGAAACTATCAATCTCATCAAGGAACCAGTAGTTTGGCTAAAAATATTAAAAGGGAATAGCTTCCTCCTGACACCCTAAAGGCCCGTACACACGCTCAACAAAACAGCCTGATTGTCATCTGACTTTAGTCCGTTTTAGACTGTTGGACGACAATCAGGCGTGTGTACCCGTGCAAACGACTTGACGAGCGACTGATAACAGGCGTTGCACCTGATCCAACTGTCTAATCTATGTGGCCTTTGGTCGTCTGATATTGTGCAGATGGTCCGTGTGTACAAGTTGTTTGAGCAACTGTTAAAAGACTTGTACTTGTTTTCAATGGTAGTCCGTCGTTCCGCTATCGTGCACAGTATGTAAATGAGTCCAGACGTGTGGACATACAGGTTGTGTGGTATGTCAGGTCGTTCGGTTCGTTGTGTCGTGCGGGTGGTCATCTGCACTTTTGTGCGCTTGTTGAACTTGTATATGTAGCTTAAGCGACAATACTAATTTCCATATATTTCTCCTGGCTGTACATCTGGAACAATATAGATTTTTTTTTTTGTGATGGTAACCTCTGAAGAATGCACTTTATTATTATAATTATTATTGTTGTTGTACAATGAAGAAAACAGGGGTACATAATATACAGAGATTGATATACAAGACAATACACTATCATCATATGCTCTGTTTACACTGCTTCGGCTAACATCAAGAACACTCGAACTCCTCTAGGAATAGATTTCTTTACCGACAAGAGCAGATCGCAGTCCAATCTGCCCTCATATGGAAATTACTACAATAATATTATCACTGAACATATACACTCTCCTACATCAAGCCATTTCCAGGAACACATGATGGAAAGCAATAAGAACTGCTAGTTAAATAAGAGAAACATATCACAATATAAACATTAAGGATGCATTAGAGGAAAATAATTACACTCAGGCTTCATCTTTTTCTTAATCTAATTTGCTGCTGCTTTTTTCAGGCAGCTCAAATGTATAGATGTATTAAATGTTAATAGGAGAAATCATTGAGAAGCATGTGATCAGTTTGGTCAGGTGATACATATGCAAGTCTCTGATTTGCTAGTCATGATCATGTGCTAAAGAAGGATGAGGACACAGCAAATCTACCAGCTGATCAAACCAATCCACATACTTCTCCATGAGGTCTCCTAGACATGACCATCACTTTTAGGCATTTATTATGTGCGCATTAAAGATACCGGTACTAGTTACGATGATAGCTGCTAGCACTGTGGCTTACATCACATACGCTGTGCTGCTGACATCGACCTTGTGACTTTGGTAAGAAAGACAGTTGTACACTAGAAATGGGCTTTAGGCTTTTTATACGTTACACATTATATTTAACCTCTTCCAGCTGCTGGCCAGTAAGTTAACATTTCCACAGCACATACCAAACACTGTAGGGACAATAGATCTATTGTCTACATTTGTGTGTGTGGAGGTAACATTGGGGTTATGTCACAGCTCTCAGCCTCAGCACTTAGAGAGTGATCAGATACTAACTAGTGTGGTCTCCAGTCAGGTGACCAACTGAATCATCGCAACTGGCCAATCATGGTGGTTGAAGGAGAAACTGCTTGGCAAAGCAAATTTTCTCTTGAAATTATAAGCAGTGGTGGGAAATGGTTAATTTTACAGTGTTTCAGCTTAAATATAAGATGTAGATGCAAATATCTATAATTAAATATAAAAGCAGGCTAACAGACAGTCCAGGGGAAAGATGTTCCTTTGACTGTAGCCTCTCTAAATTTACAGATGTAGTTTGTTACAACTCTGTTTCAAAATATGTTGTGTTGCTAGGTGTAATGACAACATTGATCCTAAAAAAATAAAAAATAATGGTAACATATCCTCATTTTTAGTTTGTTGCCAGCAAAGAGACAGTGGCATGTTTACCTTTATGTTGTAACGGTTCTTTTTCCACCACTCTGTACAGGTTTAGGGTCAGGGGAGATCGGCTGCTATACTTCCGAAATGCTGACTCCATCTTGCCTGATGTAGGCTTTTAGCTGCTCAACAGTTTGGGGTCCCATTTGCAGAATTTTGCATTTTATTATGTGCTAAATTGTTTCAATGAACGACAGATCTAAACTGCACACTAATTCTTTTACTACAGAACCATGCAGTTTGATATATTCCTTCTGAAACAAGAAAGCCTTTCCCTAAAAAGTAGTTGTTTGTATGACAGCATATGTTGCTAAAAAAAATTATAGGAATCATTTGACATGAATAGATCCTTCCCAGATGTGCAGGTTATCCATGCTATGTGCAATATACGTATTGTCCTAATACCACCACCACCACAATATTATCACAGAAGTTGGTCTGTTAACTTTACTCTGATAACAAGCTGGACAGTCCTTCTTTTGAAGGAGACCTGAGCAGGCCAGGAACAAAAAAGTTAGATTCTTACCTAGGTAGCGGGAAGCCTCTGGGAAGTCCAGAGACCTTCAGGTGTCCTCCTCAACCCCATCGCCTCAGGCTGGGACCCTCTTTTAGTTCACAGCCCTGCTCCCCTTCATGCACAGCCATACTGCGCTTGCGGAAGTACAGATTTGCCTGCACAATAACCTGGAGCTGTTCATAACAGGACCACTTCGGCTTACTGAACAGGCATGGCCATACTCATGAAAGCGCAGTTTGGTTGCGCTCATACATGACAGGGTGCACAGCTGCAGGAACATACCTGATCAGCCCTTGTCGGATATGTTCAGAGGGTCCATGAGCGGGATAGGTGGGGTCAAGTTAGAGATGGGAAGGCCTCTGGGTATCTAACTTTTCCAAAACAATTTTCTGTGTTTGATTTCTCATATGACAGGACAATGTTCCACCTGATCTGGGTGGGGAGGAGAATATTGTCCAGTAGCTATTGTTCTAGTAGAATGAAATGCATTGAACTTGTCTGCTTCAAACTTCTACCTAATACACTGAGTATTGCCTGGTACACACCATGCAGTTTCTCTTCAGATAGAAGGGTCGAATCAATGATTTCCAATTGTTTTTCTGATCACTTTTCCGATCACTTCTATACAAAATCGATCAGAAAAGCGATGGAAAATCAGATTGGACCGGTCAGAAATAATCAATTCAAAGTGTCTATCTGATGGGAAATTGCATGGTGTGTACCAGGCATTAGACCAGACCATGCATGCCAAAGCCCCTATACAGCTATGTCTGGCTTTCAGCACATGTATTGTCCCTATAAGCAAGCGCCGTGGACTGTAATGTGTTCATCATTAGTAAGTAAATATTTTAAAGTTGAACATACACGAGCCCTAAAGATTTTACATATATATATATATATATACATACATATATATATATACACATACACACATATATATATATATATATATATATATATATATATATATATATATATATATATACGCACCCATAGTATTACTATTTGTTCTTGTTTTGTTATTATGCAATAATATCCTTTGTGGATAGAGCAAAGATGTAGTTTTATTACCACTGTGCAAGTGTGAATGTAACCTGCCTAATAATAAACATGGCTGCACTATAAATAATTCAGTTCTAGTGCTGCTTTGTTGAGATACAATGTGGTTAAAATAAAGTAAAATGGGGAAGATACATTAAAATGTGTGCACATTGCCACATAAACTACACACAATAGTAATTAATCATTTCAGTGCCAGCGATGCCTCACAACCCCCTTAGCACTTAAGGATTTTACATTAATTTGGTAATTTTGACAGCTTGCCCCCATTCCCCTCCCCCACACACATCAGGCACAACAAGAAACAAGCTGGGTGCTTTCTGCCGTTGCCATGATAACGAAACAATTTTCCTTTTGAGCAGAGTGATTTTTATGCTCAAGAGCCATCCAAAATCCTGGGCCGCTCTGCAGAAAGAAAGGTATTCCCTCTCCTCTGCGGAGACGGCTCGAATAATGATAATAATAATAATGATAAGGGCTGATTAAAGCATGTGATCAGCGCTAATCTGGTTATCAATTAGAACATTGTGAGGTGGTTACTATAATCACTGCTTTGTGATTTGACAGCTGAAAAAGGGAAATTAACTGTAATTGGTAACCTGTGTTTACCCTGACTGTATTACAGAGGAAAGCTACACTGTATATTTTTGTAGACAGCCATCCTGTTTTCACAGATGACAAGATGACACAAGATGATTGAAAACCATCCAGTGAGATAAACCTTGTCTGGATCAGAATAGTGGAGATATAAGAGATTACTGGAGACTATTGAGGGCACAATGCAATATATGCAGGCTTATTCTGCAAGGAGAATAAAAAAAAAAAATCACTTATGCTAACTATACTGTGATGAAAACCTGGGAAGAAACCGGATTGGCTGGTTTTGATAACATGCTGATTACATGTGAGGTTTTTGTGCAATACTGATAACTATGTGATGGGGAGTAAACTGGCAGAGTAATTGCTAGATACACACCATACAATTTTCTCACACGAGGTAAGCAGGAGGATCCAGAGCTTTCCCTCACACGAGGTAAGCAGGAGGATCCAGAGATTTTCCTCACCTGAGGTAAGCAGGAGGATCCAGAGATTTCCCTCGCCTGAGGTAAGCTGGAGGATCCAGAGATTTCCCGCACCTGAGGTAAGCTGGAGTAACCAGGGATTTACCTCGCCTGAGGTAAGCAGGAGGATCTAGTGATTTCCCGCACCCGAGGTAAGCTGGAGAATCCAGAGATTTCCCTCGCCTGAGGTAAGCTGGAAGATCCAGAGATTTCCTGCACCTGAGGTAAGCTGGAGGATCCAGGGATTTACCTCGCCTGAGGTAAGCAGGAGGATCCAGAGATTTCCCTCGCTTGAGGTAAGCACCCAATTTTGGCACCTTTTTCCCTTCAGGAATCCTCAAGTTCATAATCAATGAATTAACATTTCCAAGACATTATTCAAGCCACATTCAAGATGTTAAAGAGGAGATGCAATATAAGGTTCACCGCAAAAAGCTGCCGTCTCCTGCACAACTCTACACTTCACAATGCTGCCATGGCTCTATGCCTTGTGGACACAATGGGCAGGTGAGCTGAAGGGAAGGATCACAGTTTATGAGATCCTGAGCCTCATCAGAGCCCTCTGGAAATCTTTTTCCTTTCAGAGAGATTACAAGGCCAGACTACATCTGCAAGCCCCAGCCCTTTCTGAAAGACAATGGATGCTGAGCTGCGCCGTGCTACTGAAGACAGGCAGGGGTTCCAAGCCTGGCAACCCCAACCATTCAGCAGCAACATGCGGGGGCACATGAACAGGTTTTTCTCTGAGGATCAAATCATGTGGTTCTGTACAAATTAAGCTCTACAAATAAGGAAATGAATACATTTGTTAGAATAACAGCTGGGATAAAGCAGGTTTACATCCCTGGATGTAATAACCTGGAGGACCTGGAGGAATAAGGAGACAATTTAGTTCCATAAATGCCGAGCAGTTGTCTAGCCACTGGCTGTAGTTAAAAGGTAATCCAACTTTGCATTTGCAAATTCTACACAATAATTCAGTATGATCATAAACTATCTTTCCATTCAAGTCTGCAGCAGTTATAACTTTATAATACAGGTAAAAAAATATTAGACTAAACTTTTTGGAAACCATAGCAACAGTAAACAGATTTGTACTTAGAGAGTTCTCTTGTGTTTGTGCCATTGGTTCAGGGCTTGCCCAAAAGACTGCACATATCAAGAAGTCAGATTACCAACTTATAAATACCTGTAGGGCCACGGAATGGACTAATTTTACACAAGGACAAGAGTGCAGGCCTGTGGGGATAATAATATTTTTATAGCACTATTCGCCCAGGAGACTGAAAGCCTTGTGACCCTGCATTCTGCAGTCTGAAAGGCTTGGGTAAAAGAGGTGGGTCTTATAGCCTTTTCTTAAAGCGATCCAGAGAAGGAGCCTATTGCACTGATTGTGGAAGTGAGTTACATAGAGTATGGGCTGCGTGGGAAAAGGCCTGTGCACCAAATGTTTTTAAGTAGATCCTGGGAATAACCAAAGTCGTCTTATTTGCAGAGCAGTGGGTACATAGAGATACATTACATAGATCTGCTATGTAATTGAGTCCCATGTGGTTTAAAATTCAGATCTAATGAACTCTGAACCCTGAAGTATGTTCTTACTGCTCCGCTATCGGTATGGGAGATTTCTTCAGAACGTAGTTGTTGATGAATTTGCATTTTCCTGGGAAAGTGGGGCATTCTTTCTCCTTGTGCTGGCATGCGACTTTCTAGCTGACAGCATCATCTGAATAGCTCAGATCTGAGGCTCGTTACGTTACAGCGTCTCCTGCCTTCTTAACCCAAGGCACATTGTGCATGTGGACTTCAAGCAGGATTTATTCTGTGTGTTCAGTGGCTCTGCCTATAATTGGACCCATGCAAATGGCAGTTTAGGGAGCACACCACAAGTCTACCTTCTGTAACAATTACACTCAGAGATGTCTAAAATGGAAATGCAGCAGTATTTTTGGCACGCATATTAAGAACAGAGGCAGCTGCTTAGATTAAATTATATTCTAAATATTTGCTTTATAATTGGATAAGCAAGCTAGCAATGCCAGGAATGCACAATGCAAGTCCATTGGCCAAGCCAGCATATTGAAACAAAGTCGTTTGAAAGTCAGTGGTTTCTATGGATTCTCAGTCCTCAACAGTGGCCTAAATCAGACGTTAGCTCAGGAGACGCAGGGAGACATTCACTTGGAATTTTGCACATTGCATCTCATAAAGCAGCAGGATGTGTAACAGAATGAAGCCCACGTCTCACATGAAGTAAAAATGCACAATATGTATACAATATGTGTAGGCAGAAAAACGATCAAACTTGATCCTGCAGGTGACACCACAGGGCCACAATGCTGTAGTCGCATCCCTAGGCAACAGTGGAGTGATGCATTTTATCTCTATGAAAAGGAAAAAAGGGACAATAGCACCAGACACAAAAAAGTAGCTTACACAAGAGGGGTAAGAAGTAGAACAATGGATTTGGCCGCCAACTGTTGCTTAAAGCACACCCGAAACCGGGATTAAAAAGTTTAACTTACCCGGGGCTTCTTCCAGCCCCCTGTAGTCTTTGAGGCCCCAATTGTCCTACGGGTCCCCTCTGTTGTGCTGCTGTCCCCCCTAATTAAAAACTCTGACCAATCTGAGTCACTCCTAAAGTGCATGCGCCATCCTAGTCATGCCTCTCCTTGATCATGCTCCCGTTCTGCGCATGTGTGGTTACAAGTCTTTACGACTACAGGAGCACAATTGAGGGTGTGTGTGGCAAGGACATATATTTTAATGAGGGGTGACAGTGGCACAACGGAAGGGATCCACAGGATAATGAGAAGCCTCAAAGACTATGAGGGCTGGAAAAAGCCCCAGGTAAGTAAAAATAAATTTTATCCCAGTGCAGATCTGCATGCTAGATCACTAAGCCAACTTGGTGGACACCAGTACTAACTAGATTCTCAACCTAATCGGCCGTGACTTCCCACCAAAAACAGTTTGACAGAGTACTTGTCCTTTCTTTGAAACTAGCTACGGGAAACTATCCACCATTGTAACATAGTAACCAAACCATTGCACAGCTATGTAAGCATACACCAGCTTATCAATGCTCATAGGGATATCGTAATGCAAATAATTCCATGTTTATGCAGATTTTATGCAAATTTATGCACCAAGTTCAAAGAATAAAGCCGTTGTTGGATTTGACTGGTCCATTTTCAAGGTGCATACATTTGCAAGATAGTGCTCATTTTATTACAGATGTTCATTAAAGTGAAACACATAATCGTGGGTACTGGGGTTGCAAAGTCAATGCAGAAAAATCTTTCATCACACATTACTATAAATGCAAGTTTATTACGCCAACACAGTTTCTCCAGTGCTTTGCAGGGCACATCTCTAATGGCCCCTCAAATGGTCTCACATCTAATGTCCTAGAGTGTGGACAAAAGGGGGGAGGGGGGATAATTAATCAGAATACTATTGTGATATGGAAGGAAACTCAGTCAAACAGAGTAACAACACACTAACTCTATGATGTCTTGGTCGAAAACCTGAGATTTTAGAACTAGATGATGCTGTCTGCTAAACATTATTGAGAGCCACTCGGTTGCTTTCTTACACATGTAGCAGCTTGATTGGCATTGGAAAACAAAAATCTTCAACCATGAAGCCAATACATCTAAATATAAACAAAGCAAAAAAAATAAAAAATAGGCTGCTGGTCCATCTTTGAACTTCCTCCTTGAGAGAACTTTATTGGTCATACACAGCAGAATATCCCTGTACCCAACAATCAGAAGAGCACCGCACACCTAGGTGTGTGGCTGCTGGTGCTGAAATCCCAGGCACCAAAAATCTATACGTCCCAACTTTTGGAGCCAGGAAAAAGGGACACTCACACGCCCCTGCCACAACTTTAATCACGTCCCCATTTTTCAAAACCATGCCCCTCCCTTATACAGTTTCCCCCTCCATCCTATGCAGAGATTGGCGCATGGAGCAATGCTAGGCAAGCTATGTAAAGAATAATCACAACACACATAAGTCATAAAAGATATAAATTAGAGTAAACCGCTCTACATGAAGAGTTATGAATATATTAAATAAGAAAATGAAGACTGAAATGTGCAATAAATTCTTTATTTCTGGCAAAAAACGTCACAAATCAGAAATGTTAACACAGTGCCTACAAGTTCATAACTAGTCCCGGGACTGTAAATGCATAAAATCACACAACTATCCCTCATTAAGGATCTTGTGCCACAATATGGGTTATTAATAAGAGCAATAGGACAGAGGCATGCAGCCAATATGATTGATACATATCTCTCACTCTCTATCAACTTCAAAGAAATTCCTGGCTGAGCCTGGATTTTTATGTTGTTGTGCTGCTGATGAAGTTCAGCGTGAGGCAAAGCTGCAGAGTGTGATGCGATGCATGTATTTTAGTGTTCTCTGTAAAGACTCTGGGCAGTGAAACAGTTAACTGCAAAATCTCTGCTGCTCTGTGAAGAGGCTGGGGCATTTGACCTGTGCCCCGTGATCCCGTGATAGAGGCTGCAAATCGTTAGTGCCACTGCAAAACCATGATACTTGGCCAGTCTGATAAATCCAGTATTCAAAGGAGGAGTCCGCACACAGGCTTTAGGAACAAAATGCCAGTTTTATTGTTCAATCACACACATACATGCAATTTTCATCTGACCATAGGGGCCAAAGATCGTTTCGGGGTCAACAGGGTCCCCTTTGTCAAGGCATAAGACAGAAGAAACAGGTTTCCTTCGAATACTGCACCTAGTCTTCAGCCAGGTCCATGCTGCAGTCATCAATAATATTCAGTAATCTGTTCTGTCCAATCACAGACACTGATTTGGGCTGACCTGATGGCTCAGGTCTCTGAAGGACTTCATAGGTGAAATTGTGGCCTTTGGGTTCCTAAGTGTTCAAACCAGAAGATGTACCTTCTGATCTACTGGATTTGTTACAGCTACAGCTTACAGAACCTTGCTATAGTAGTGGTCGTAAGACAGCAAGGTGGGCAGGAACCAGTAAGGAAGTATGGGTCTCGTTTCTTTATCATCCGAGAGAAATAAAAAGCCAGTGTATCGTACACCAGACATGTTTTATTTAAATGTCACTTAAGGGTTATCTGACCCTTTAATAGGGTATCTGACTGGCTGAAGTGAGTGACAGCACATAGTTATTGGACGATGCTATGAAATACAATCATATGTTTAAAATATGGATCAGGACACTTGAGGGTTAACCACATTTGCAGTGCTACACTGAAAGATGCAACAGCAGCCATGATTGCTTTTATGTCATGGATAGTCTGCACACCATATTGGATAGATCCATTATACTGTACATTTCCAAAGAGGCGTGTAGCCAGGAGGGAGCACTGCAGATGTATAGAGCATGATGCATGTTTATGTAACACACAAGCAATGCTCAGCTGTGCTGCAGAGGCAGCAAACAGGAGAGTGGAGGCAGCAGCACACATCTCACTGAAAACTGCAGTCATGTGACTGCCGTGCTACTGTGCACATTCTGTATTTATATAATATGGACACACTGCAGCACGGAGCAGAGCACTGTCTCTACTATATCTATTCAAGCCGTGAAAATAAGCTTCTATAGCCAACGATTCTTTTTTCCCTCTAAATATGGTCATGCGACCTGTATTACCTGTGCTGAACAAGGTAAAAACAGTGTTATTGGGAGCGGCTGCTGTTGCTTTTTGCCTTTCAGCATCGTTCTGTTGGGGGTGGTTCACAGACTGAAATGCCAAAGAAAACTGCAGATGACAGGATTGGTTATCTGTGTTGCAGGTAGTAATTGGCCTAATACAAAACAGAAAGGGCAGCACCAGTACCTATATTATGGCTTATATGTATATCAATAATCAATCAAGTGTGTGCAGAAAAGGATTCAGACCAATATGAAAACTACCAACAACAAAGATGAATCCTGAGGAACGCACCACACAAAATCTGATTTGTCAAGCAAAAATTAGCTTTATTGAAATACGATTGCACAAGAATAAAAACAGTTAAAAACACTAGACCCCAGGTGGTCACAATGGATAATGTAGCCAATGGCTAATATGATAATTACAATGATGTATAAAGCCCAACCCTTCACTAAATCCCCAAATGCAAATACGGTATACACATTGATGAGAAAGTGACAAGTGCAAAGTGCATGAATCCCAGACCTGTATGTCCAGGAGGGAAGTAAAGTGCTAGTAGTGCAGTGAAAACTGAGGTAGAAACGCTGAAAAGTGCATAAAACCTGCCTAATCAAGGGTACATGTCAGGAAATAGTGACGAGAAAAAAAGAGGAGAAAGTGAAATACAAGTGTACCCTGGTCAGTGTGACCAAGTCCGAGAAGTGCGCCAGAGGAAGACTCACCAATATGGAGAACGGGAGAAGGAAGGGATCCGACCACCTGGGAAGTCTGCCTTCGCGATTCGCCGCTTGCAGCGGCTTCTACCGGGCATAATGAACGCCTGAGCGTCCCCCATATAAATAGGAAGTGCGTACTCAGAAAGGGGCGGGGCGTCACAGTCAAAGCGTACGTGGCCACGAACGCTGACACGCAAAGGTAGCGCTCAGGAAGAAAAAATACTGTAAAGATAATTTGTCTAGGGAGGAACGGAGGGCACTCAGTGAATTATCAAAATGCAAAGAGGTCATCATACGCGAAGCTGACAAGGGTGGTAATGAGGTGGTATGGTCGACTGATGAGTATGTTAAGGAATCAATGAGACAATTAAGAACTAATAAGTTTTATAAAAGCCTGAGAACAAATCCAGGTCCAATTTTCAAACAAGAACTTGATTCCTTTCTAGATGAGGCCAAAGAAAGTGGCATTATTTCTCAACGTGAGAAATTATTTTTAACAGTCCAGAAACCAGTCACCCCCACCTTTTATTTGCTCCCCAAAATACACAAAAATCAGACACATCCACCGGGTAGACCGATTGTCTCCGGGATTGGTAGTCTGAGAAAGCATGTACTTTTTTGGATTTCTTTCTGCAAGAACATGTTTGTTCACTGGATTCCTATATCCGTGATTCGCTGGATCTGATTACCAAACTAAATCATATATGTGTTCCAACAGGTACCCTTTTGATATCTCTTGATGTCAAGGCTCTATATACCAACATTGACCACAGGGATGCTTGTAATGCAGTTCGTTATTTTCTGTCGACTACCACACAAATGAGATCTGAATTCAAAGATTTCCTCATCTCTCTTCTGGAATTTGTCCTTAAACACAATTATTTCATCTTTGACAGTAAGTACTACTTACAGGTTCACGGCATTTCTATGGGGGCGAAGTGTGCTCCGTCAGTGGCCAATTTGTTTTTAGGTTGGTGGGAACGAGAGATAGTATGGGGCCCAACTTTTGAGAAATTTCATGGTCATGTCATAGGATGGTTTCGTTTTATGGATGACATCCTGCTTTTGTGGGATGGCCCAAGGCAGTCAGCACTTGATTTTATTTCAGCATTGGGTAAAAATGAACATAACATCATTTTGACTTCTCACATCTCTGAAAATGCTTTGGACTTCCTAGATCTGCATTTATATCTTACAGGTTCTGGACAGATTGGAAGCAAACTTTACAGGAAAGAAATGGCGGTGAATGGCCTCTTGCATTACAGCTCCTTTCATATTAAAGCTCTTAAAGACAACATACCGGTGGGACAATTTCTACGCTTGAGGAGGAATTGCTCTGATAAAAGTGATTTTAAAATACAAGCAGATGACCTAAAAGAGAGGTTTAGACAGAGAGGATACCCTCAAAACTATACGGAAGGCATATAACAGAGCACTCAATTCAAACAGAGAAAGCTTACTGTATGGCAAGAGGACGAAAAGACAACAGGATGTGGTAAGATTTTGCACTCCGTACAATAATAGTTGGCAGGGATTACGTTCTATACTATCCAAACATTGGGCGGTGTTAAAAACGGATCCTTTTCTAACACAATATTTGACTCCCAGGCCTTCTACCGCCAAACGGGCGACTAATCTCAAGGACCGTTTGTGTAGAAGTCACTTTCAAAAAATTGGTCCAAAGCGACCAGTTGTCTGTGGGAGCTATCCGTGTGGACAATGTAACATTTGTAGGATGATGCGACCAACGAAATTTGTTATTGGACCACGGAGTGGAATCAAACACTACATCAAGGATTACATCAATTGTCAAACTATGGGTGTTGTGTACCTGTTACGGTGTCCTTGTGACAAATGGTACGTTGGACAGACCAAAAATGCTCTCAAAACAAGAATACAGAAACATGTCCACTATCCGCCTTGCCCAGAGAGATGCTGCTGATGGTAAGGTACTTACCACGGTGGCCGAACATGCCCTTAGGGTACACAGGGGAACTACTGAGAGTTGGAGTGTATGTGGACTAACCCATATTACTTTGTCTTCCAGGGGTGGAGATATTACCCAGGCACTGCTTCGACAAGAAACCCGTTGGATCTATGAATTAGACACCAGAATACCGGTGGGTTTAAATGATGATTTCACATTTTTGGGATATCTTCACAGATAGGTGGTGCGGGTGCGGTGTTTCCTTCTCACCCCATGGATTGGTTACTTGACTTTGGGTTATCAGATTTATGTTCATATGCACATATATCCTCACCCTTTAGATCTGATTTACCTGGGGGCGTTTTCTGCCACATGTGGATGTGTTTTGTGAGTGGACACGTCCATATGTCTATATAACTACACGTGTGAGTGCACTGTCTGGACATGATACTTTTGGCCATGACATCATACTAGGGTTGTATTTGTGCTATATTGAGGGTCTAGAGAGTGGACCCCCATGAACGCTATTAAACTCATGTTCACACATGTATTGCTTTGTGTTCTGTATATAATAATTTTTTTTATATCACAGGTCATCTTTTGCCAAGCCTAGTGTCTTTATGCGGTATTTTACAAACAGATTGAGTCTATTTATCGCTAAGTAGGGGGACAGGTCGTTAGTGCAGAACCTATTCCTTGCATTGTTTTTTCACTCTCCTCATTGGCTCTCCCCCTTCCCCCTTCTTTCTTCCCCCCCCCCTTTTTCCCCCTTCCCTTCCCTCCCCCCCCTGCACTCCGTTCCCTTCCCTTCCCCCCCCCCCATTGTTACATATGGTCTCCCTCTATTTACATTTATCCATCTTTCCTTTTTTTCTTTCCAGTACAGTACGACTGGATCATTGAGTCGAAGATTATTTATGGATATCTCATACACAGTCACTTGGATGGAAGCAATGTTGATCTAATTCTATGCATTGGAACATGTGGATGCCGAACAATGTTGTGTTATATGTGTTATATATTATATATATATATATATATATATATATATATATATATATATATTTTTTTTTTTATTTTGTATTTTTTATTTTTCATATTTATTTATATTTATTTTTGTTTCAGGTGCAAATAGTGATACTTTACCTTGTTTTTGTTATTACATTGTTTGCCATTAGATGTCCTCAGTTAACCTTTTTTGGAACGTGGGTGGGAGTACTCATATATTAATTAATCTATAATTACGTAGCCAGCCATCGAACACTCATTTAGTTCACTAGTCAGGCCCGCATACTTATGCTTTGCTAATGCGTCACTGTCAGGCATCTCTCTTCAGTACATCCAGTTTGTGCCTTTCTCTTGCTTATGCGTACAGCGCACTTGCGCGCTCATTCCTTGTTTATGGTTGCTATGACTATGTTTCCCCCGACCTGACGTGTGTGAAGGGACCGAAGGTGCGCTCCAGCTGAGCGCTACCTTTGCGTCTCAGCGTACGTGGCCACGTACGCTTTGACTGTGACGCCCCGCCCCTTTCTGAGTACGCAGTTCCTATTTATACGGGGGACGCTCAGGCGTTCTTTATGCCCGGTAGAAGCCGCTGCAAGCGGCGAATCGCGAAGGCAGACTTCCCAGGTGGTCGCATCCCTTCCTTCTCCCGTTCTCCATATTGGTGAGTCTTCCTCTGGCGCACTTCTCGGACTTGGTCACACTGACCAGGGTACACTTGTATTTCACTTTCTCCTCTTTTTTTCTCGTCACTATTTCCTGTCATGTACCCTTGATTAGACAGGTGTTATGCACTTTTCAGCGTTTCTACCTCAGTTTTCACTGCACTACTAGCACTTTACTTCCCTCCTGGACATACAGGTCTGGGATTCATGCACTTTGCACTTGTCACTTTCTCATCAATGTGTATACCGATTTTGCATTTGGGGATTTAGTGAAGGGTTGGGCTTTATACATCATTGTAATTATCATATTAGTCATTGGCTACATTATCCATTGTGACCACCTGGGGTCTAGTGTTTTTAACTGTTTTTATTCTTGTGCAATCGTATTTCAATAAAGCTCATTTTTGCTTGACAAATCAGATTTTGTGTGGTGCGGTCCTCAGGATTCATCTTTGTTGTTGGCAGGTAGTAATTGGTGGAAAGTCTCAAACACATGGGGAGAAATAAAAAAAAAATCATTAAAAACGAGTGATGAACAACTCATCTTTCAGATGTCGATTGAAAAGCATGTATCATGAGAACTGGCCAAGTCATAAATATGGCCAAAACAACAACACTGCAACACTGATGGCACCTTGCAATACCACTATAAGTACCTATGCTATCCTTCAAAGCCTGTTTTGTGCCTTGGAAGTGCCTGGATCACAAGTGTAGATTATACAAAACAACCTGAACGTCCTTATTTGGAGCTGTGATCCGCCCCTGAGGGTCTCTGCTGGATACTAGATTGCTAGCAGAGCACTATAGCAGAACTCCGGCTTTCAAATCAAGTGGCTCATCTGGGCACCGCTGTAGTTCCGCTACACTATAGTCGAACTCTGGCTTTCAAATTTAGTATTGGTAGCGGTGAAGGGAAGGTAATTTGTGTGCTGGTTAAATTGTGCCTATGCAACAACAGTTAGTGTTAGAGGTGTGTGTTGGTGTGCATGTGGGGAGGGTAGTGTTAGGTGTATGTGGGAGGGTAATATTAGGCATAGTTGGTAGGAGGAGGGGGTAAGGTTATTTTAGGGTATGCAATAGTAGAATACCAGTAAAGTTACCAATATTCTACTCTCTGATAAATCTGTGGCCATTTTCACTTGCTGTCTTTTTAAAGAAATGCGGAGATCAAATAAAGAGAAGCATTTATACATACCTGGGGATTCCTCCAGCCCCCTCTAGGCTACGGGCTCCCTCGTCATCCTCACGGGCTGCTCCATTGCCCGGGAGCATTCTGCACATGTGCTGTTTGCCAAGACTAAATGTGCAGCCGCAGAAATGTTCCCAGTCACCAGAGCACAATTTGGAGGGCGAGTGTGGTCTGGGACCTGCATGCACAGTGGAGCATGACTAAGCTGCAGGACAATGTAATGGTCCAGGAGGATAGCGAGAGAGCCCACAGCCTACAGAAGGCTGGAGGAGATCCCAGGTAAGTATAAATGTTTCTCTTTATTGGATCACCGGTATACTTTAAGCTGTGCTCTTATGATCAGTAAACATTATTTACTATATGGGGGCAGAGGCAGCACTAAAGGGAAAACAGGCTTCTTGCAACTTCTGAAACACATCACATGATGGAAGCATGATTAGTCATTTTCTTGCGCTCCATATAATGTTTAATGCTAGTGACAAACAATTGTTCTCCAGTGACATTCTGGCATTTTAACAAATCTGTTATCAGCCAACTAAATTCACCTTTATAATTAACCGTAATCCTAGCTTGAATTTCCCAGCACTGCAAAACATCCCACAAATACACCCACTACACTGTGAGCGTTGGCCAAATCCCCAGCGCTCTCATTCTCCTGAGCTGTGACAAACAACACTGTGCGCAGGTTACTCCCCAGCACAGCTCTAAGCCTCTGCAATCAGCAATCTATTCCTCAACCGGGCGGAAGGCAGCTCACTAATCCCACTAATCAGCGACCAAAATGCACTTTAAAATTCTATTCTTGCTAAAAATTTGCTATAAATATATTTAAATGATGCTAAAAATCTTTATCTAATTTAGTGTTTGAATAAATGACCTTTTCAATTCCATTTCAATTTGAAGCCAATTATGAATTTTCCAATACTTACATTTGATAAAGGCGCCCAAAATAGCTGGTAGTAGAATATTGGTAAATGTACAGATATTCTGCTGCTTTATTCATTTAGTAACATACTGGTAATATTTACAGATATATCACCATGACCTAACCTCTCCCTACTCTCATACAGGCCACCCCGCCTCCCCCAGTGGTAACCCCTCTCCTGGTGGATGCTTAGCCATAAACAAGCCCCACCCTGGTGGGCAACTAAACTTAAGCCCTTCTCAACTGCTCCAAACTATACATTTTTCAAACAAGCATGAATAATCGCTGCACAGAGCAGGAGACATTTTTTATTTTACAATCATATACCAAACCTGCACTAACTGAGTGACCTGTACACGGAGTAAAATACTTTGTCCTTCAAAAGGTTACTAGCTGCAAACCCTCTATATAATATTTAGACTTTTTCTGTAATAACATACCAACGAATATCTAGGAATTATTAAGAGACTTGTAGGGTTTTTGTTTTTTTTTTATAAAAAAAAAAAAGTTTTTGTTGATTTTTATATATAAAAAAAGTTTTTGTTGATTTTTATAATGTTTAGTTTTTATAAGGGAATCAGACTTTTATAATGGTGACCAGTGCTCTGATTGCCGCTCTTGCCACAGCTCTCTTCACAAAAATAGAGTAATGCTTTGACAGTTGAAGCCATTTAGGATCACCAGAAAAATGACAGTATTAGTATGTCATTGACCATCCATAGTGCACACAGGTGGGGCTGTCCCATTAGAAATAATAACTAACAAATAGGTAACGGATGACCCTGATGCACCTAATTCAACTTTTCACGCTTTGTATTTTTCTATTTTTAATTTTTTCTTATTAAAGGACATGTGACATTACAAGACTTTCACTAAAACGTGTCTTGCATTTAAGTTTAATATCACTCTTCTCACTTTATTTTTCTGTTGTACTTCAAGGAAAAACATATGACATGACCAGACAAATAACATCTAGGGTTAAAAAGCGGACATGAACTCAGAACTTCCTCTCTGCTCTAAAATATACACAACAGCAAAATAACCTTTAAAGAGAACCCGAGGTGTGTTTAAAGAATGTTATCTGCATACAGAGGCTGGATCTGCCTATACAGCCCAGCCTCTGTTGCTATCCCAAACCCCACTAAGGTCCCCCTGCACTCTGCAATCCCTCATAAATCACAGCCATGTTGTGAGGCTGTGTTTACATCTGTAGTGTCAGTCTCAGCTGCTCCCCCGCCTCCTGCATAGCTCCGGTCCCTGCCCGCGTCCCTTCCCTCCAATCAGCAGGGAGGGAAGGGATGCAGGCGAGGACTGGAGTTCTGCAGGAGGCGGGGAGAGCAGCAGACTGACACTATAGAGATAAACACAGCCAGCTCTGACAAGCCGTTTGTCAGCAGCGTGGCTGTGATTTATGAGGGATTGCAGAGTGCAGGGGGACCTTAGGGGGGGTTGGGATAGCAACAGAGGCTGGGCTGTATAGGCAGATCCAGCCTCTGTATGCAGATAATATTCTTCAAACCCACCTCAGGTTCTCTTTAAGCAAAAACATTTCTTTGTTACAGCTAATACAAATCCTAAAATAAATCTGCAGTTTCTACCTCTTGATTCATGGAAGCAGACATATTGTTTACAGCCTGTACTTTTAAATGAGCTTAACTGCCATCTCTGCCATGGCAGTCATGTGACACAGGGCACAGATCAAATTACAACTAGTGATTAGACACAAATGAGAGAAAATTAAACAGGTTAAACTCTCTAAATACATACAGGGTCCATTTCTCTAGTACTTCCTTCTGTCCTGAGCAAGAGTTCTGGTCCACTATAAGCCATGAAAGAGGGCAGGTTCAAGTGAGAATAGGGTTAGGTTTAGTGATAGTAAATATCCTACTATCGTATTACCCATTGCAGTAGCAGATAGCGTAGAAGCCTGTTCATCCAAAAGAGTCACCTTTATTACATCCTCACATCAACAAACCTAACTGCACAATGTGTAGCCCAACAGCTGTGTTGTAGGGTAACCCTGTTTTGTCAGAGGCAATTCCCAGCATCCAAAGTACTGTGGGATGCATTTTAGTTGTATGCCCCAAGAAGACATACAGTATATTGCTGTATTACATGGAAGTAGCTTAGCTTTAAATTTGCAGATCTCATAGACAGGAATTACTTAAAGAGGAGCTGTCAGCCATACTATTTCAGGAAAAAAAAACCCAAATATATAAGTAGATAAATACTTGCTCTACTTACATAACATATGTATTGCACTGTCCACGTTATGATTCCTGTGAATTTTATGAAGGAAAAGTAGAGAATTCTATTCTAGACAGTTTCCATATTTACTATGGCTATTTTGAAGCCAGTCGTGATGTAATATCCACCTCTGCCTGATTTGCCCGCCCTTCACTATAGAAAGTGCATTGTTTCAGCCTGAGAAATTTTGGACAATCAGAGAGGAACAGAGGTGTGGGAGGGGAAAACAGGAGGGAAAGAGGCTTCAGCCAATCAGGCTGAATTAGTTAAGTCTGAGGGGAAGTAGAGAAGCAAAAAAAGACAACCCAGCATGCCCTGCAACTTCTCTTTTGTGTACCAAATTTTCTGTGTACCAAATAAGAGTCATGTAAACTGGGGAATGATAATTTATCAACAAGAAAAGTAATAGTGATTTTAACTTTTAGATTTCCTGATTAGCATCCTTATTACTTGTTTACCAGATAAAAATAAAGTATTGATTTTTGATTTTATGCCCGACAGTTACTCTTTAAGGTAGACACACACGATACAATCAAATGATCCGATTTTGCGGCAATTCGATAAAAACGATCTGATTTTTTTATTCGAGCAAGAAATCTGATTGGATTTCCCATTTTTACTCGATAAAACTATCAGGAGTGCTAGATTTTTCGGATCAATTTTTATGAAATTTGAATGGTGTAGGGTAGATTGTCAGTTTCCTTATATATACTTCCATGCAATTTTCTCAGAGTCTTCAATCATTCTTTTCATAATTGGGTAAAAATTGAACACAGGTGTGTGGTACATTGGTCAGATTTTTTAAATGTTACAATCAGTCAGAAAAAATGTATTAAGATATTTTAAAAATTATATGGTGTGTGGCCACATTTATACATATTAATTTCCCAAATGTTGGTATTTCTTTCCCGACAAGTGTAGTACTAATTCTAACACTAATCAGCTTGGGCGAATAATTCTCTAAAAGGTGGTTTAAAAAGGGCCAAATGTTTTAAAACAGTATAGCTAATTAGAAATTGTGTTCTAGAAAAAAGATATATATATATATATATATATATATATATATATATATATATATATATATATATACTGCATATCCAGGTGATCTCACAATATTTTATATTTGGACATTTCATACTGGTTATTAGAATACACTCTGCAGCCCTTCTCATTATGTGAAGCCAATTAAAAATAGATGTAAAGAAAGCAAAGTTGGCCTCAATAAGCAAATCAATGTCAGAGTTCTGTTCTCAGTCTATTCCACTTAATGGTTATTTGTATAAAACAGCCACAAGCAATGTCAGCACTCCCAATAAGTGTTTTCACACAAAGAATGATGATGTCACTGCATGCTGGTATCTATATTCTGGCTGCAATATAAATTTCCAGTCAATGTAAGAGCGTAGTTTATGGTTTAAAGCAGAACTCCGGGCTGTAGGTGAAACATTCTGCTATATATCAAGCGCTGTTTAGACAGCATCTGTTAAACTGAGAAAGAAAAAACTCACTAGATTAACTATTTATGCTAAGATTCTGGCAAGCTTTATTACAAACCTTTACCTCTCTCTGGCATTAGACAGCACAGGATGTCAAACTAACTGTGGTCAGGAAAGTGCTAAGTGGGACTGACCATTCTTAGGATTGTGAAATAAAAGCCAGCAATGCAAAAATCCTTTGGTCCATTGCCCATCTAAATGAAAAACTCATTATTTTAGAAGTAGAGCAGAACTCTACCAGTCTTCTCAGTTGTTTAGTAAGATTGGAAATAGGAAATAGTTATGACAAATTCTAGCCACCCATGGCTATAATTACTGGGTAATTCCCAGTGGTACTGATCCAGGGATTTTATCTGATTGCCATCTGGAGTCAGGAAGGAATTTTTTCCCTTTTGGAGCTAATTGGACCATGCCTTGTAAGGGTTTTTTGCCTTCCTCTGGATCAACAGATATATGTGGGGGAGCGGGCTGGTGTTGTACTTTATTGGCTGGTTGAACTTGATGGTTGTATGCCTTTTTTCAACCCAAATAACTATGTAACCATGTCACTATGATTGATAGGTCCCTTCCATCTCGTCTGCACATCCCGTGTGTCAAGCATGTGATGACATTGGGCGTGGCTCATTCAAGAGGTACCATAATGACATATAGTAGAATGTAGTCAAGTTAGGATACCAACTTTTCAGTTAACTATTCTGGTTTCAGCATCAGAAATGCTTTCTATATCTATACATTGCTGTTATTGCAGTTATTTACATAAGCAGCCTTCTCCTCCCAGGGCACTCTGGGAGACCAGGCGTTGTTTCGAAACACTTTAGAATATACAACAGCAGTAAAGATGTCATAATTTGTATAATGTAAATCGGGTTGACAAAATATTCTACAGTGGGAAAACACTAACTAAATAATTTATAAATATTGTAAAAAAAAAAGCAATTTTATTAATGAAATTATATTCAGTAAGGCTCTATTTAAAGAGAAACCGTGACCAAGAATTGAACTTCTTTTCCTTTTCACAAACAGATCATCAGGGGGCTCTGTATGGCTGATATTGTGGTGAACCCCTCCCACAGGAAACTGTGAGGATCATGGTCCTGGCAGTTTCCTGTCTGTGAACTTTATTGCATTGTGGGAAATAGCTGTTTACAGCTGTTTCCAACTGCCAAAAAAGTAAGCAGCAGCTTATACCAGTGCCATCACCTGCCAGCAGTAAAAATGTCACCATGTCAGAATGTAAATCAGGGAGGGGAAAGATTTTGCAATGGGAAAACACTGACTAAATCATTTATACATAATTGTTGTAAAAATTAAGCACTTTTGTTCATTACATTATTTTCACTGGAATTCCTCTTTAAGGAACAGCCTAGCTTGCCAAGTTATTCCAGGGCTTCTGTCCCGCCCTCTGCACACATTCATTGACAGGGCATGATTGCATCAGTAGTGGTGGGCTACCCAAACCTCATCAGAGAAGAATGCATCTGAGGGATGCATAGCTGCTTCCACAACATTGACAGTGCAAAAAAGAGGGCGGGGCTTACAAAAAAAAGGTATGTTTTTTGTTGGCGTGTACGGATTCTAATTTGAGCACGCTCTTCCTCCGGCATTACAATAGCGAACTAGGTACACTGTAAACCATACATGATCAGTTCCATTTTAAATCTGAACACAGTGTGAGGAATGTCTGAAAGTGTAGTATCTGCTGTGTATGATAATCTTAGAGAAGTTCTGTCTTTTTTGAAGGTATGAGAGAAGGCATGCATGGTAATCATATTCTGCTTTTTTTTTTTTTTTTGCCAAGTAAAACTCAGTGCTTTGAAGTTTGTTTCTCTATATTGGAAGATTTAATAGCAAGCATTATTTCAGCTTGATTACTTTGCTTTAATGTGCAAATAAAATATGCTTTAATGTGCAAATAAAATATTCAGCAGTGATTCTAACAGAAGCTGGGAGGTAGGAGTGTCAACATTTGCCAATTCCTCCAGCAGGAAGGTAAGGGTTATTGTACAACCTCATCGCTACAGTGTAGAGTATTGTTACCAAGGTTACTAGGAAGAACAATTTTTTCTTCTCATTTAAATGTTTATTAGAAACATGTTAAAGGATCTCTATTGTGAAAAATTGTAAAAATGTACAATATGTGTACACATACTAATAAGAAGTATATTTCTCCCAGAGTAAAATTCACTATGAATGACTTTTCTCCTTTGTTACTGTTGCTAACAGTAGGCAGTTAAAATTGTACAAATGTGACAGGTTTTGGACTAGTCCATTTTCTCATAAGGGATTCTCAGCTTTTTCTTTATTTTTTACATAAACATTCTTTGAAAAGCATCTATACTAATATGCTGACTGGTCTCCCAAAATGTTTGCACACTATTGTTGCAGTTGGACTGAGACATGGCCAGTCAAGCAGGTGCTTTTGAAAAAAAAGAAAACCCTAAAGCTGGATCACATTATGCACGCTGCATAACCCACCTGTTAAGAGTGTCAACTGCAGAGACTAAACATAGACTAATTCAAATCCTGCATGCAGCGAGTTAGAATAACGCGATCTGTTACAACACAGAACTGTGAACAGCCCCATAGAATTGTATGGGCAGTGAGTTGGCATGCAGAATTATTCTGCAATGCAACGGACATAGGGCCATATGCAATTCCCTTTTTCTCCTGAGTTTTCTCCAAGGTTATATTTTTACACCTGGTCATAAAATGCCTTTTAAACCACCAGCAAGCAAGAAAATACTCAAAATAATTTTGATAGTACTTTGTCACCAACTTTTGGGTACTTTTTCAATTGTAATATTCTTAAAAGTTATTTTAAATAGAATATAAAAAGTATCTCCTAGGAGATAACACAGGAAAAAAAGTTAATTGCATATGGGCCATAGTGGGAAATTACCCTGAGAATCCCCCATAAGCAGATGGAATAGTCCAAAGCCGCTCAGACTGTAACAACCTACTATAAGTGACAGTGACTTAGGGAAAAGTTATTTATAGTACATTTTACTCTGGTACAAATGCTAATTTTATACATATGCATACACATTTATTTTACATTTTACTGTATTCAATAAAACATGGGTACAGCAAATATAACAATACCATAATAGTTGTAAAAAGCAACAGGTAAAATCAGATCTCAGGCTTGGTTCCCACTTGAGCAGAAAACGTACCTGTTTGGATTGTATTCTGTAGCGCTGAGCAACGCAGGAAGTGGATCACATTGTTAAAAACCGGGTCTGCTTCTAATTGTCAATAAAAAGAGGTCGGTTTGCCGCATTGCGGCAAATGGAGCGCAAAGTCCCGACCTGTTCTGTTCTTCCGGATGAGCGGATGTGTTGCCCATAGCCACCTATGGTGCTAATGCATCCGCCTCAGATGTGAACACGGCACGAAAATGGAGCAGAGCCGGAACTAGTCCACACTGCTCTGTACAGAATGGACCGTCGCCAGTGGGAACCAAACCTAAACTAAGGCAGAACACATTAGAATTCCCATGGTCACTACAGTACTGCTGTGTACAGAATGGACCGTCGCCAGTGGGAACCGAACCTAATCTAATACAGAACACATTAGAATTCCCATGGTCACTACAGTACTGCTGTGAGATCAGAGGCGTAACTACAGGGGAGCAGCTCCTGCAACCACAAGGGGGCCCAGATCTATCAGGAGGCCCCAACTGCTAACCTTCTCTTCCACCAATAAAGGGTCCATCCTCCAAATCAGGTGTTTTTGGGGATACACAGTTATGGGTGTGATGATTATGGTGGCCACACTTGTTTTATGATTCTTGCAAGATGGGCCCCCAGGCAGCGAAGGTCACCAAGGGGAGGCAAAGGGAAGGATGTGAACGTTGGGAGGGGGGGAGGGGCATACAAGTTTTGCAGAAGGACCCCATGATTTATAGTTATACCACTATGGGGAATTCTGCTAGTGATTAAAGAGACACTGAAGCGAATAAAACAATTAGGATATAATGATTTGCATGTGCAGTACAGCTAAAAAATAAAACATTAGGAGCAGAGACATGAGTCTAATATTGTTTCCAGTGCAGGAAGAGTTAAAGCAGAACTGTAAATTCATTTAAAAAAAGAAACAGTTTCACTTACCTGAGGCTTCCCCAAGCCCCTAGCAGCCATCCTGTCCCGCACCGGTCCTGCGCAGTCCTCCGTTCTCCCACGTCAGCTGGTTTCGATACCATTGACTTGCAAGTCGACGCAACTGCGCCTGCGCAGCCCAGGCTACGTGGAATGCAAAGAAAGCTTCGTGCAGCCCGGGCGTGCACCTGCAGTTGCTGTCGACGACCGTAACAAAACTAGCTGGCGCGGGAAAACTGAAGCTCGTGCAGGACAGGACAGCTGCTAGGAGCTTGGGGAAGCCCCAGGTAAGTGAAACTGTTTTTTTTTTTTCAATTACTTTACAGTTTCGCTTTAAGAAACTCCAGTTGTTTTCTATGCAAAAGAGCCATTGAGCTCCACTACTTTAAAGTCACAGAGAGCTCTGTCTTCTGAAGCTTACTATCTCAAGTATCTGTCAATGTATCTTCTTTTCCTCTGCAGAGAAGGGTTCAAAAGCTCACTAGCCTGCTCTGTAAAATAATTTAGAATGCTGAGCAGCGTGTAAACTGCAATTAGAGAATGATGCAATGTTATAAAAACTATATAACTGAAAATAAAAATATTTTCTTTGCTACTAATGTTCTAGTAATTATCCGTACTACACAACCAATTCATATCATAACATTTTTTTTCGCTTCAGTGTCTCTTTAACAGCTTACCGGTGGTTTTGGAAAATATTAGCTTGTTGAAACAGACAATTGTTTTTTTTTAAAACGATGAACTGCAGAGGGATTAGTGCAGCCCCCACCTAGGTTCATGGCATGTGTATATTTAAATTACAATTTCCATTGATAAAAAAGATATATATTGTTACTGAGGGTTCCCCTGGTCCCCTCTCACTTATTATTTTGTTACTCCTTATAAATGGTGGCCTAAGAAGTTCACTGCATCTCCACCTAATGATTAACCCCAATCATCAGCTCATCCCTTCCATTATTTTATATTCTAGCGCATGGATGGCAATTGCCCTCCCCAAGTCGTGTCCTAGCAGTTGTTTCTTACACACTTCACTGGTGTCTCCATCAGCATTTTGCTGTTAAGAATACTAGAACAGAGCTTACACATTCCTCTAACTATAAAATTAGCATCACCTATATTATTAGGTCTCTAAATCAGTCATTAACTATGCAACCAATTATTCTGTGCTTACATAAGGTTCCTATATCACTGGAATAGCAATATATGTAAAAACGCTGCATCTTTGTGTGGATAATTTCAAAGGAAAATCTTGTGTTCTTGGTAATTCAACGTCTTACTACATCTGTGCTTTGAAGCTGACTTCAAAGAAATTGCACTGTATGAAGTCCAATTCAAAGTCAGCTCTGTCCATGGTGCTGTTCTCCGTAACCCCCTGTGCCCCCAGCTTTTTATGTGCCATGCAGCTGCACCCCACCATCACCAGCATTCTCACGCTGTCAGATGCCTGGTCACGTCCACAGACCCAGCCCCATGGTTCACTTATTATTGCTTTACATTTCAGGTTAACCCAATGATCTGCTCTACAGCTGTTAACCTCCCTAGCGGTATGGACAGAAATGTCCGTTCAAAAAAACATGCTGTGAACAGTATAAACATGCATACACATCAATACTCTCCTGCACTGTATACTAGACCCTTGCTTGACACATTTTGGCAAGTTACAGGGAAAAAAAAGTTTTAAAAATACATTTTATCACTGTTTGCACAGAAATCCTGGGGAAATTGAACGCTGGGTAGGTTAAGGAACTCCAAGTCCCATAATGCATTGCGGGAGTCTGACAGCCACAGTCATGATACATGAAGGCAAATGCATTGTGGGACTTGTCGTTCCTTAACAGCTGGAGAACCAAGTTTGCAGATTACTGGGGTAACCCAAAACAACTTATTCAATTTAATGTGGCCACAAACCATAAAATTTGTTACATTTATTTTCAATTCAAGGGTTACAATCAATTTTTCTGATTGTTTGTAACATTTGAAAAAAATCTGACCAATGAGCCACACACATGTTCAATTTTACCCCAATTATGAAAAAAAAAAAAGATTCAAAGCACTAAGAAAATCGCTTGGGGGTATATATAGTAAGAAAATGACAATCTACCCTACACCATTCAATTTTCATAAAAATGTATCAAAAAAAAAATTCACCACTCCCAATCAACTTATATCGAATAAAAGCGGGAAATCCAACCGGATTTCTTGCTCGAATAAAGAAAAAAAAAAGGTTTCGATTTGTAAAATAGGATCATTGCATTGTATCGTCTGTGGCCACCTTTAGGCTGGTAGAGGTGAAGATTGTACAACTGCTGATGTCACACAAATCATGCAGGATACTCTACAGCAATATATAATGCTGAATAAGGATAACTAGAAGCAATTTTGATTCAATTAAAGGACAAGTAAAGTGAGAAGAATACCATAGGCTGCCATATGTATTTCCTTTTAAATAATGGCATTTGCCTGGTAACCCTGCTGATCTATTTGATTGCAGTAGTGTCTGAATAACACCAGAAACAAGCATACAGCTAATCTTGTCAGATCTGACAATGTCAGAAACATCTGATCTGCTGCATGCTTGTTCAGGGTCTATGGCTAAAAGTATTAGAGGCAGAGGATCAACAGTACAGCCAGGCAAATGGTATTGAGTAAAACCATAATTAGAGAAAGAGTTCCCATAAGGCACAGCAGGCACCACCACTACTGGAGCACTTTGCTAACAGAAGCAACTATTAAATGAACACGTTCACAGCTACACATCACTCCAACTGACACCATCACTACAAGCATTGCTGCCTCAACATCTCTGCCATCACTAGTGTTCTTTCCCTCACGTTACATGCATAGCTCCCAACATTTTGAGATAAGAAAGGGGGGTCAACTCTGAAGCAAAATTTAGAACAAAAAACATTCACCTAAGAAGAGGGAAGGCTCTGGGTCCTAATGACCCTTCCCGCTATCCTCATGGTCCTGCGCTCCTCCGTTTAAATCTCTACCGCGCGAGGCTTCGGAAGTCGTGGGCAGCCCGAGTGCTCCCGAAGGCAGGCAAATCCGTACTGTACTTGCGCAAATGCGTGAGACAGCATGCTTGCGCATTCATAGTGCGGAGTGGCCTGGCTTTGGAAGCATTTAGGTTCTCCAAAGACTTCCGAAGTCTTGGGCAGTGGCGGAGAGCAGTCTCCAACCAATCGGGGGATCCAGGGCTGGAACATGGGGACCGTGAAGAGAACTTTTGCTTTGGACTCCCTTTAAGCCATGCCCAACAAACCCCTAGTTACACATACCATAAAGATTTCATAAGAAAAACATGTTTGATATTTCAATCCACACTGGTCCTTTCTATCCTGGTTCATATTCGTTCATTTTAACACATAAAAATAAGAAATAAATCAATTTAAAGGAATTGGGAATAAAGTTTAGTCGATTAAACACCTTTTTCAGTAGACAAATACATATATTTACACAGATCTGTTCATCATTCCTTAAAGAGGGGGACAGGGGAATTGGGTTACCAAAGAGGGACTGTCCCTCCAAAACAGGGACAGTTGGGAGCTATGCATTTGTCACCTACCTAAACGTATGAACACTAAATTTGTCGACAAAATGATCAGGAATTATTGTTTTTCAGGCAAAGAAAATACTGAAATTGAACAGGCTTCCCCAGCATCCCTAGCTTCCCCCTAATGAAAAATCTCACTTTGCATGTAATGAGGCCATTTCATATATTAGTTATACCTTTTAAGTTGAATTATTACTTGCACAATGTTCTAATTTTTTGCATTTCGCCTCTATAACGCAATGAAATCAACGCTTTGGTAATACACTTGAGTCATGCATATGTGGATAATGAATGCTTAGACAGGAACGTAAAGCTATAATGTGACACATATTTGCTGCATTACTGCATGCTGTACACCACAGTGTGTCCCTTTCAGGAACAAAGGCCTTTGTTGGGGACATCTGTGCCTGTGACGGCTCCAATACTATAAACATTACACGTAAACATTTTTATCTGCCTGTAGCACCCACACGTAAATTGCCAATCCAACAGACTGTCAGCGGGAGGTTAATATCATTTGACCTAAGATTTCTGTGCAGGGGAGGATGGGCATCAGCTGGACCAGCGTTTAATTGAATGCGCTGGTAGAAGATGAATTCGGCACTTGCTGTCACAGATTGCTGCCTCCTTTTGTCTCCTTATTGGCATGTGCCATTACAATATGAAAAGACCAGGCCTAGCAAAGCCCATTAGGCAATCAGGAAAGCCCAAGCAGTGAAAGTAGAATATGACAAGACCATGATATGCCACAGGATTTATAGTGGCCACACACATCACTCCTGTATTACTAAATCCCTAATTCTTAGCTGTATTTAGGATCTACTACCATCCACTAATATAGCTCACAGTCAAAAATGCTGTCGATGTTGTGATCGTTAAAAAATAATGTAAGCAAAATATCAAAATGGCCACATTATTAAACGCTCAGTGTGCAATATACATACAGACACATGACTGATGCCTGATCTGACTCTATGTGGTGGGATGAGCTGCACCTGAGAACAAGCCAGCATAGAGAAATAGTATTTCAAGGATGATCTTTTTGGAAGCAGGATAGTTGTGTGCCAGAAGCGCCGTGGGAGTTTGGGTGCCGGCAAATATCAGCTCCTTGGTCATAATTTCAAATGAGGATAAACAGTGACAGACAGAAAAAAAGTATTCGTGCACCATTGCTACTACTAGAGACTGCCAAAATACACCTTTTAAAAAACAAAAAAACAAATAAGCAAACAATTGCATTATTATTATTATTATACATTAATGATTTTTTTTCTGCTGGGCTTCACACAGACAGACTGACCAAGTGCTGCACAGAGGTGTTGCTCTAATGAGAAATTACTTATTTAGCTTACCTATCCTGTTTTTATTAGTGTTAGGGCCCTTTTACACTCAATGTGTTGGTATGTGTTAGTATGTGTTGGTATTCATTTTTTCCATTGCAGTGCATTGAGAAAAAGCTTTCAGTTAAACCACATATAGCGGAACTGTCAGATTTAGGAGAAATGTAATATGAAAAAAAGAAAATATTTCTGCTGGTTTCCATCTTTACGGTTTCTCTGTGATGCTAATAGTGACATCACTTCTGCCCTTTTTTTTTTCCCCAAGCCACCTCAGTGTTAATTTTTCCTCCCTACTGCCAAAGCATACTGTCCCTACCACCTAGACAACACGTTACATCTCTGGGTAAACTCTTAAAAGGGTTATGCTGGGAATACAAGATGGGATTTTTCAACAGATTTACTGTCCAATCGGTTTTCCAATCGATTTCCATTCACTTCCATAAGAAATTGAAAACAGAAAAACTATTGAAAATCAAATCAAACATGTTGGAAATTATCTATCAAACCATCTATCTGCCAAAAAATCTCATGGTGTATTCCCAGCATTAGGGGGGATTCAGTTACCTTCTTCTGGTAATAGTGTCCTTATCTTAACCTTAGGAAGGTTTTGGTTATTTACATGCTGAGCTACGCTTGATACTGTAGCTAAGAAAAAAAGTTCCCATAATCCCGCTGCACAGGTCCTTAGGCAAGGCACCCAGACCAAAAAAGAAAATTAGGGGACATATAGAGACCTATTTTAGAAAAAAAAGCGGCACATATCTGGGGCACTAACTACTTTTTGGCAATCATTTATTTATTTTTGGATGTTACAACACTCGTAAACTTGACTCTCAGCAGCGCTTACATATTGTTATTGTGTATTTATATAGATGCTGACCTTTTCTTCTGCCCTCTTACACAGTGTATATAGTCATGTCACTAATTGTTCCTCTGAGGAACTCACAATCTAGCCCCTGCCCTAGTCAGCCCTTGTCTTTAGTCTATTGTAGTACAAGACTAGTATATTGGGGTGGGAAACCATCTCATGTCTTTTGTAGTAAAAGGCTAATTTATTGGGGGTGGGGATGCGATTAACCTATCTGTATGTTCTTGGGATGTGGAAGGAAACAGGATAACCTACAGGAAATACACACAAACACAGGGAAACATACAAACTCCATTCAGATAGTGTTCTGTCCCTGACTGGGGTCCCCAGCACTGCAAGGTGATAGTACTATCTACTAAGTTACTATGCTGCCCATCACAATTATTCTCTACAGCTAAATTTGGAAGCAAAAGAAAGCCATTTAAACTGCCGATATGCTTTTTGGGGGGATGCGGGAAGAAACGGTATTTACCAGGGAGAAACCCGCACAGACACGTTTACAACATACAGACTCCATACAGATAGTGTCCATATAAACCTGGGAATCTAGAGCTTCAAAGCATTAGCACTACCCTACTTAACTTTCCTGATTGATTTGATTGGCCTGCTGGAAGGTGAGTGAAAGCTTACTACTCTAGTAAACGGTTTCAAATCTTTCAGGCACCTCCCACCACTAAGTTAGGTTACCTAAATGTTAGTTTAAACTCAAGGAATAATAGACAGCTACAGATGCAGAACAGTTTTTTTTTCCTTCAAAGCAGACTGCAAAGCAGAAGAAAAAAAATTAAAAATTAAACGTAATAAATTATATAACTTGGGGATACTTTTAGTGAAGATTTCATGTAGCTGTTATTTAATTTATATGTTAATACAAACATGTAATAGGGAAGAGTCTAGCAGCCTTCTGCTGAAGGATCAAAGGGTATCTTGTGAACAGAAGTCCCCATGGAAAGAACCACCATGTATAGTGATAGTCTTACCTGGAGGGCCTGGCAATGTCTGATGTAGCAGAAGGAGCATTACCCTCTCCAGAGGCTGCACAAACATCCTGCCAACCTATATAGCTCTATACTCTGACCAGCTAGAACTCTAGGTGGAGTGAGAAAATAGTCAGTTTTCCTCTACCGTCCTGGCAATAGTTTTTGCATTTCTTGTAGCCAATAACCCAACAGTTAGGTCCTGATTTATGTATGGAAATAAAACCTCCCAGAGACAGGAAACTCCCAAGATGCATCATTATACATTTGGCAGACATAGACATGCACCTTGGCAGGGCTTCAAGAGCCATGAAATGTGTTCAAGTGATCTTCTGCAAGCCAATACATAGGAGAAACGCTATGATACACAACATGGGAGGACTGCAACGTCACTTGCCAAAACAAGAATCAGATATCGGGGGAAAAAGTGCAACAAACTCCAAAATAACTAATTATTCCACTGTAAACATCTGTAAATGACTATTTAGGTCAAGGAACATCACGCCAGAGGAAGATACAAACTTTGATAAAGAAAACGGTTTCAAAAGATTACATTTTCAGCTAATAGTGTAGCCGATAAATGTAATCACATTAAAATGGACCAGTTGCCAACATTACAAGTCCGCACATAAATTGTTTGCATGTACACTAACAGTATTCACAAGAAAGTGTACGTTTCATTACTAAAAACAAAAGAGACAATCAGGGAAATTTGTCTAGGTAGGAAATAATGGAGGTCTGGCTTACAGAAGCACTGTGCATGTAGAATCAGGGGTGTAGGCACATACAATCAGGAGAAAGATGCTAGCAAAATCAACATGGCTGCCCCTATCATGAAGATGTCACAAAGGTACATAGGGGTGAATGCACTAAACTGCTTTATGCAGAATAACGTGCATAAGGTCTTAGGGCCTGTTTCCACTACACACTGATTGGATGAAGAAAAACTGACTCCAAGGAATGCCTATGGGCCTGTTTTCACTACATGCAATTTTTCTGATGCAGATTTTCCCATAGGCATTCATTGGAGTCAGTTTTTCTGCATCTATTCTGTGTGTAGTGGAAACAGGCCCTAAGGCACAATGAGTAGGGCAGAATGCAATACATTAAGCACTACTCATTTTGTGTAAGACTTTACGCGTAGAATTCCACTCAGCTCCGTTTAGTGTATACACCCCATAGTCTGTTTTTTTCAGGTCCCATCAGTAGTTGCTGCATTGACAATAACGTGTTGTTTAGGCCTCATTCACATTATCCAACGCAGATGGCCATGCGTTTACAACGCAATGCACTCGATCTGTGTTGCAATCTATAGTGCTGCTGATCCCATTCATTGCCACAGGCAGTGAATGGTTCAGCGCTGCATTTTGGCCAGAAATGCATGCAGCAGTGTGTTATAGCAAGGTATGGCTGCGCAGCTCAATAGTGAGACTGTCAGACATTGCAGTCTATGCACTTCTGATGTCCTGGTGAATCAAACACCATCCCCACCACAGGGGATAGGGATTGCTCTGTCAGATGAAGCAAGGGAAATTTTGAAAAATGTGACAATATGCTAAAATACCTTGCAATATGCCTTTCGAATGATGACTAGTCCCAAAACTAGGTTATCACTTCAATTGAACTACACCTTGAGTTCTGCAGAATTATCATTTTTCACCTGTCAGATAAAGCCACGCCTCCCCCATGACTGGAATATTGTGGCTGTCAATCTAGCATGGCTTTAGTGAGCTGCAGTAGGAGGTTGCTGGTGAGGAGACTCTGAACTTACGCAATAGCCATTTATTTTTTGTTACAAAAACAATGTTTTTGTGTTTTTTTGTTTTATTAAAGCTTTTATTTTCTGAAATTATGTAAATCATTTTCTATAAAGTGCGTATGAAAAGTGCCTGAACGTAACACTTGAGGCTGCACAACATAATAGAGGTCTAAGGCCAGAAACCCACTAGGAGCGATTTCTAATCGCTAGTGGTTTGAAAAAGCTCTTGCTAATGCAATGCTATGGGGGATTTTTATAAAATCACATCGCTCAAGTGGGATCACACCCATAGCATTACATTAGCAAGAGCTTTCAAATCGCTCAGAAAATCGCTCCTATTAGGTTTCTGGCCTAATGCAAGTTTCAAAGTCTCTGCAGGAAAAAGCACAGCAAGGCCTCGTTCCCACTACCGAAAAAAACTCCTAACCATTCCCACATGGGAGAAAAGAACATGGTCATGAATTCTATGTGATATATAGGATACATGCACACTTGCCAGTCTGCAATGGATTTGATCCGTTGCAGTAAGGGGATTGCAAATTTGGAACCTGCATGATTTTTCCTGGATTGACGACAAAGGGGATGGAAAAAATAGTCCTTGAAGGACCTCTTCTCTATGCTGCCTTGTTCTCAGGTACAGCACATACAGACTTCCACCTGAATTTAGATCAGGCAACAGTCATTTGTCTGTATGTATATTGCTGACTAAGCCTATGACAGTGTCTGTTCTCACTAGACTTTTACCTGCATATGTTCTGTTGTACTTACTTGTCTTCAGTCACATGGAGTCCTGCACCGCTGCTGCCACACACCATGCAGCGGAGCTGCATGGGATACTCGGTGGGTATACAGATCTGGATTGCAAAAACAGAATGTTGCCTAGCAGCAGGGAGGATTATCATTGATTCATTGACTGGTGGACCAATGGGAATCCTCCCTGTTGCTAGGCAGGATTCTCATTGCAATCGAATGGGAGTCCGTCTCTGCCGGAACTAAATGCCAACGAGAGTCCCCTGACAATGGGGACCCGAACGGTGGTGACAGATGAACGGATGCACAATGGTGAGTAGTGGGAACATGTCGACGGACATGCGCCGGGCGCATCGTTTCTGCTTAGGATACACAGTGAACTCACCGTAACAGACAGAGGACAACTATAGACTAACTCGACATACATGTGTAACCTTTCCTTACAACCATTTCCACCATGAACTGAAGTACTGGAGTGGTGAAAAACAATTTATCTTATTATAAAAACACTTAACAGTCTCACGTCATTCTTCTACAGTTAGATTGCCAGAGCTTACTCCTTAGCACTGTACAGAACAACTTGATAGATGTACATATAGAGGAGATACTAGGTCCTTAACGAGGTTTGTGGCAACTTATTAGAGGTCCATAATGTTTTTGTGGTACCTGATAAGCAGTTGCCTAAGCAATATAGGAAGTAGATAGATTTGTGTCTCATCAGCTGTGCAACAAGCAGTAATGAGCATAACATCACAAGCTGCTTATTAAAACCAAAAAAAAAATAATTTAGATAAATGTCATCTTTCATTTCATTGCCTATCACCTATTTGTGTCCATCTTGTATAAGAGCCATGTCTTCATTAGCTATTTGCAATGGATACCAATCCTCAGTGTTACAGAGGCATCCACAGGCTTGCCCTGCAGTGTTTATACCTGATGAAGTAGGCAGGGTTGCCCCACGTGACAGATTGTAATTTTTTTTATGCCAATTTATGCTGTGTTAAAACGAATTGTCGAGGGGGGGGGAGGGGGGAGTTGTGTAGAAGGTGTCCAGATGGGAATTATTGCTAAAAAGGAGAGGCAATGGAAGACTTACCTCCCCTGATGAACTGGGAAAACTTCTAGGACTGATAAGTTTACAAACAAAGATAAGATTATGCGTTTCATGGGTGTCACCCTCTTCTTCAAGCCAATGACAAAACAACATGCCAAGTGGCTGAGGTGAACAGGCGTGAGTGCCTTGGATGACTACCATAGTTTATATACCTTCTATGCTTGTACTCCTTTTTACAGCTTTTATTTTTAACCTTGTGGTGACTCCTTCATAATTCTAGCACAGTCTATGTCTGTGCAGCTACAAACTGCTTGCAGGAAGCAATTTGTGGCTAATGACAAAAAAATCAGCTTCTATACCCAGTAATTGCGTCACTGGCACAGAATGCTGATAAACTTTAGCAACCAGTGATTCAGCAGCGACTTCCTGGCATTATTTAGCACCTTGCAAGTCATTACATAATAAAATGGAAAAGGCCAATAAGCCTCAAAATAAATAAATCAGGCCCTGTGTTACATAGCAGTTGATGCACAAGCAGCATTATGCCAAGGACTTCTTATTTTACACGAGGAACAATTTATGCACACAAAAGTGCCCCATTAAGTTCTGTAAAAGAACAAGCGTAAAACCATGCATGCCACCATAACAATGCTTTGTGAAAGAACCCGATAGCTTCATATCAAACTCTCAGTCCTATCTTACAGACAGGAATGCCATTGTCTAAGGGCCCGTTTCCACTTGTGCGGTGAAGAATCGCTGTGGATCCCCCGCTGACAAAACCGCATGCATATTTTACCGCGATTTCGCATAGGTTAGTATTGATGCGATTTTTAACCATGTCACCGCATGTGTGTTTTAACATTACTTTCTATGCAAAAGCGCATGTGAAATCGCGGTAAAATACGCATGCTAAAACCGCATGCGATTTCCCTATTAAATACATTAGCGGCGATTCGCATAGCGGTGTGTGGCTCTTCCGTGCAGATTTCTCCCGCACAGAAAAACGCTCAGGATTTCTGACAAGTGGAAACAGGGCCATCCACTTGTATTGGCTATGCGAATCCGCATGCGGACAACTTAAAGTTGACTTAAAGTTGACCTGAACTCTTGCACAGGACAGAAGGAAAACAGAGAAATGTACCCTGTATGTATTTAGAGAGCTTAGCCTGTTTAATCCCCCCTCATCTGTGACTAATCACGCAGGAGTTGTAATTTGATCTCAGCTATGTCAGCTGACTGACATGGCAGAGAGCTAATTGGTAAACACAGGATGTTAACAATATGTCTGCTTCCCTGAAAGTAGGAAGTAGACAACTGCAGGATTTGTATCAGCTGTAACAAAGAATTGCAGAGAGAAAGTTCTGAGTTCATGCTCGCTTTTAATTCATTAATTTAAGTATTTATATAGGGTGAACATATTACACAGCACTGTACAGAGTTTATTGCCTTGTAACTAACTGTCCCTCAGAGGGGCTCACAATCTGGTCCCTACCATAGTCATATGTCTGTGTATGTGTTGTGTAGTGCATGTATCATAGCCTATTTAGGGGGAAGTCAATTAACGTATCTGTATCTTTTTGGGATGCGGGAGGAAACTTCAGTGCCTGGAGGAAACCCGCACAGACACGGGGCAACATACAAACTCCTTATAGATGTTGACCTGGCTGGGATTCGAACTTGGGACCCAGCGCTGCAAGGCGAGAGCGCTAACCACTACGCCACCATGCTGCCCCATGAGTAATATGCCATACGACACTACAGAACCTAATTAGACATCTTGATGGTTATACTGCAAACCTATCACGCTCTCTGGCACCTGGGCAGACACAGTGCTTCTACATTGTGCAAACCATCACACTGACTGCTATAGTACCCTTTACAGTATATTACATGTAGGAAAACTGATCTAACGATCTATATATGGAAACTGCCGTTATCCTGAAGTAACTTCAGCAGTCCCAAGCAAACACATTGTACACTGTTACAAGGACATACACTGTTAAATTAAGCCAGACATGAGAAATATGTGAAGGTGCAATTTGCTGTCAAGTCGATGGGCAGTTTTGTTGAAGGAGAATAATTATACCAGAGGAAAGATCTGAGGAAGCAGAGCCTGAGTTTGGGCTTTCTAAATGTACCGCATAGAATGGAAAATGCTGAAAAACCCCACCCATCACTTTTCTACACTGTAACTGTAAGTTTAATGGGCTCTCTTTCATAATATTCTTCCACTTCAAGGTTGAGAAATCCCTATTGGCCTAACGCTAGAATCTTAATGTATCAAAACACAGACAAAGCACTTCGGATGGAAGGCAATAGAGATACATCTTTAAATCCCTTTTGGATCACCAGGAGAAAGGATTATATAATGCAGCAGTGAGCAGGCTGAGAGGTGCACTAACCCATGTCAGCCAATCAGAATTCTTTTTACACTGGCTGCAACAAAGTCTGTTAAAACCTAAAGGCTGATTGGATGCCCTGCGATACTGCACATCATTGCCATAGTGTCCAATATCGGCCTGTCATTTTAATCAGGTGGTATAGCATATTAAATTCATTTTTTTTAAAAAGATAAATATAAATGTTAATGTGGTTTAAATACATGGATTTAGAAAATACACACGCCCCATTAAGTACATTCGCAGTAAGGGTAGGCTCAGTTCCTATTGTGTATTGTTCTTAGGCCTGACAGAGACATACGATTGAAGCACGGCTGGAGGGACAAAGGCAACACACAGTAGAATGTATAACCTCTCAGTTCCATCTCCCCCTTTAGATTGAGGAGGTGGTCTTATGGTAATGGGAAGCATTCCTAGAGAACAGAAACACAGCGGTTTGATCTCCCCTAGAAGCCGTTGCCCCACAGCTCCTGGCCTCACAGGATACACAAGAAGCTGAAATGTGCATTGTCAAGTCAACACTTACGGCAGAAACACTTCTATAGCATAAGTTTTCCACACAATGCTGGCATATAATGAAATCCCAAATCTACACTATAAGAAAATTAAACAGGACTGAATCATGTGATGTGGCTGACAATCAACGACAACACTAGGAGCTGTCCAAAAATGTCATTGCTGAAGCTCATGGCTCTGCATCCAATACAGACATGTGAATTGCGTTTGTATAAGGATTCCGACGTACAACTAAAATTGGTAGTGGAAGACATTGGGCAATCAGTGACGGGATTATGTAACCAATGGCATACAGTTAAGAATCAAGCAGTATACACATATATATTTACAGTATGTGGCGTGTGCATAGTGAGTAAGCATTGTGCACTGTCAGTGGTCTCCTCTTCAGTGTAGATTTTCTGCTCGGTCAATAAACATCCGGATCACAGGTATGGATGCTGAGAAAACACAATGATCTGCCGTAATTACCTACCAACGACACCTGGTCATACCACTCAAATCCCTCACTGTCATGGCCTCTAATATACGGTTAAAACAAAGCATGGCGGTTAATGAGAAACTACACAAGCACTGAATAGAAGATTTAAAGACACCCCATGCCGTGTTCTATTGCATGTCAACACCTACAGCCTCTATCCTGTTATGGCACTCTTAACAATAGATAATTGTTTCCTAGGAGGGATTTCTTGAACTGTGTACACAATAGAGAGCTGAGTAGTTGTGTCCCCCCTATATGATAGGACAAGGAGGATGCACGTTACTGCAGCAAATCTACATGTCACTGAGGCAGCTCATGCATCAATGCTCACAGTAAATTAGGATTATCTGTCCTTTAGGGAATATCACAAAGGATCATAAAAGAACAAGAAAGAGGAAACCAAGAAGGGCAAGCAGCTCAGCTTTGTCTCTGGCCCTGTGGTCAATATATTTATTAATTGCAACTGATGAGAGTGAAACTGCTTCTGGGCCTTATCTACAAAACTAGATGGGGGAGAGAGAAAGGCTCTGTGGTTACTGCATAGACACAATTCTCTATAGAACATGCATTTTAATTGCCCTTTGTCCCAGGCAGTGACTGAGAAACAAGCAAAGCGAAAAGGGAATACACAGGATCTTATGAGCACTGATTCCCATGAATAATTTAGCAGTGGTGTCAAAATATACATCCCAAACATACAAGTGACAATCTGTAATGAGGTCACATTGACAGCACTGGAAGCCATAGGAGTTATGGCGTGTAGATACAGGTATGCATCATAATCATCATAAATATAATATATATACACTCACACCATAGACTCATATAGTATATTATAAATTAATACGTCATTCACACACACATCATTATAAATATAGACGTATACACCAACGACTACATAGGCAAGTATTGCAAATGGCATTATCCCTGAAATGCATTTTGGGTAATTTCAGAAATAAATGCAGTAGTAGCTGAAGCTGTGAGCCAGAGAAGTGGTTACAAGCTGCTTTTATACCCCATTGGAGAAGACAGACATATGTGTGTAAAGGACACACATCCTGCACCATCACTGCAGCAGTCAGCAATAGTGGAATGTGCTTGTGGACATCTCAGTGGACAGAGCCCGGCCATACACCTGTGAAATAAGCATTTAGCACTCCATTTGTCATCAGGCAGAAAAGATACCTTTTTCTTTCGATCCCTAGAGCGCTTCCTGTGCCTCCTTTTCTCTTTGGCTTCCTCCTCAGCATTGATTTCCAGATCCCGGTTCTTCTTTAACTGGGATGCTGCATGAGCCATTGTGAGAGAGAATATCCCATGAAAGGGTCCCTTGGAGAAGGTAATACACCCCTATGCACCTTCTATCCAGATTCCCAGTAGTGAGGACTCCAACAAATGGACAGGCAAAGCAGGGAAGCCAGTACGCAGGCTCAGAAGCAGAAGGGGAACCACGGACAGATCCAGTGCTTACATCTCGTCCTTTACCTCCCAGCACCTGAAGCCTTCTCACTCATTGTTATGTATCAATACAATGAGGGAGAGAGAGACAGCTGAAGCAGTGTGCTGCTGCTGCTTGACGGCACTATCCCCCTGCCACCAGCTGGAAGTGCCTAAGTGATCCCTGTGAAGGGGGATTGCGCCTAATGATGCTTCTATGCAGGAAAACAGTCATGTGGAGCTGCACATGCAAACACACAGCTTTACAATCTGCCTGGCAGCCCGAGTGCTGGGGGCAGATGAAACGAGCACTGTGTCATCAGCTTAAGACCACAATGTGTCCTTTGCAGGAATCTCTGAACCCAAGATGCAGTGCAGGCTTCCACTATGAAAATAGCTGCTGCTGCTGCTGGTGCTGGTGCTGAGGCTGAAGTGAAAAAAATAAATAAATAAGGGGGGGAATCATTTTGCCACACAGCCCCCGAGCTGCATTATGCAGAGCACAATGTGAAAGGAGGGTTTTTTATTAGCTCAGTATGTGTACAGCACTTTACCTCTCTCCACAATGAAAACACATGCATACATGGAGATAGAATTAAGCATTTTTTTAATGACCCATTTTTATGCAAGAGCATACGCTGCAACCTCCCTATTGCCAATGCAGAAAAAAATTATATTACTGTTAAGGTAAGAAAAATATCACTTAACCAAATGTGGAAAATACCATTTTTTGATTGAATTTTAATTAATGTTTTAGAAGAAAAAAAATATATAATAAACAGACACATGCAATAATTAAAGTAGGGTCCCGTCTAAGCTTGTAAGTAGTGATACAATTCTCCTGGCATATCGATGCATCCTTTGATGCTCATGGGCTAATGATTTATGCTGAAAATCTTCTTTCCTTCACCTCCATATCTATGTTACCACCTGAGTCCTCAGCATCTGCAGCTTCTGAATATTCATCATGCCAACTAAAATAGCAGCACGTTGGCCCTGAAGCAGCAACTATTAATGGAATGTACATGAAAACAAATACAAAGTATGCCACCAAGCCACTAGAATTATATTAGGGCCTTAAAAACATTGGTCGCGGGAATGATGTGTATTTTTGGCTATCACGCAGCTCTTATTTCAGAATATAATGATGTTTGGAAAACATGCAGCCCTGACCTAAAAAAAACAAAACAAAATAGGGGGCTTAGACCATTCCACTTTTTATGAAGATTGGGTAGAGCATCCTAATGTTGCTGAGCCTGGTTAATCTCCGCTCGAGTGATCCAGATGTCTGTGCATACGTAACACTAGAGCCATAAAACCTCCTAATATGCATGTAGCAGTAACTGGTTTATCTAAATACTTCTAATCCAGATGAAAAATTGATTTTACCAACTGGGATGCATCAACTAGGTCAGGCTGGGTACAAACACAAACAAGGCACAAAACAAGACGGCAGAAGCAACACAATACCAAACAAATCAATAAACATGATGATAATATCTATAAAAAGATGATGCAAAGCAGTTCTGCTGCCGTAAAATATAGGTGTGCAATTTGTATGTAAATTGCCCCATTTCTTATCAAAAGAAAGTCACAGACAAAAAACAAACAAAACAAAACTGATGTGCTTGAATGCCACAGACGGCTTGTTCTTACACATTCCAAGGATGTTATCCTTCCTTCCTTCACTAAATCCCCACAGAAGCAAGACACAGACAGAACATTTATATCACACTTTTCACCTGGAGGACTCAAGCGCCAGAGCTGCAGTAGGATGCGCTCTATAGGCAGTAGCAGTGTTAAGGCTCGTACACACGTCAGAATTTTCTAAACGACCGGTCATTTGGACGTTTGAAGTCCGGTCATTTGGACATCAAATCGGGCGTGTGTACAGTCAGTCGTTCAGCTGATAAGGCTGGATTTCAACAATCTGCTTGGCGGATCGTTCAAATACAGTCTTATCAGCTGAACAACCGACTGTACACACGCCCGATTTGACGTCCAAACGACCGGACATTCAAACTTCCAAGCGACTGGTCGTTTAGAAAATTCCGACGTGTGTACGAGCCTTTAGGGAGTCTTCCCCAAGGTCTCCTCACTGAATAGGACAAGCATCCCTGGCACTTTATTGCCTTCTTCAGGCCAGTGACCCACTTGAGCTACATAAACTATAAATAATTGTTGTCTCAAAAAATTTGCTAGCGATTGCTGCAGGAGGTAGTTTTAGAAAGAGCACTGTACAGACATGCTACTCAAATCCCATCGGAGGTATGTTCTGTTGCCCCCCAACCTTGCTGTAAGAACCTCATTGGCAGTTCCTGGCACACATTCAAAAATGGTGCTGGTAAATTTAGGCGCAGGATAAAGACGAAAGATGGGTCACTCTGATTTAGATATTCTTCTGCCTATTTTCTAATGTATTCCCCAATTGACCTACTAACTAATTATGTATCTACCGGTGTAATTCAGGCTCTGGCTATTGCCTGCAGTCAAATTAGTCCATTTTATCATAATTTGTGCTACTCAAATTAGTCAGTAAGCGGCACTATAGCCATAATTCACATTACAGCCTTTGGCAGTGCACAAATCCTGTCCGCTGCGTCCAAACTAGCGGTCTCCGCTCCTGTAACTAGATCAGTCTCATTAGATGGCCGACCAGTGGCGTCCTATATACAGGGCCGGATTTCAGGCAAGGCCAAAAGCCATGGCCTAGGGCACCTGGAAAGCAAGGGGCGGGCTGTGGACAGCAGGGTGGCTCTGCCTTGCCTATACACAAACCTCCCAACTCTCTGAGACAAGAAAAAGACACTTTCAGTGCAAACATATTTAGGCAGAAGACCCTACCTTGTCACATCTTCATCACACCCCCGCCATGTATTCCGGCTGATTCCGATACAATTTATGTGCATGCTGTGCCGCATGCATCTTTGTCACCCCACGAATCTCTTCCCCAAGTCTCTCCCCCAAGCCAGAGCGGAGTGATATGCGCTGTTACTGGTGCACAGGCAGATCGTTATGCATAGTGGTCCTGCACATCGCTCACTCACCGGACCACTCTGGATGTAGGAGTCTTATGTCTATGACGTCCTGCAGTGGCACATGTAATTAAAGGCGCCACTAGAGGGCGTCATAGATGAGACTCCTACTTCTAGAGTGGTCCGGCGAGTGAGTGCTGTGCGTTACCACTATGCATAACGATCGGCCTCTGCACCGGTAAGAACGCATATCACGCCACTTTGGCTTGGAGGAGAGACTCTAGAAAGAGTTTTGCGCGGTGACAAAGATACACATGGCGCATAAATGATCATTCCCCAGTTTACCTGACTCTTATTTGGTACACACAAAATTTGATATACAAAAAGGAAGTTGCAGGGCATGCTGGGTTGTCCTGTTTTGCTTCTCTACTTTACCCTCAGACTTAACTAATGCAGCCTGATTGGCTGAAGCCTCTTTCCCTCCTGTTTTCCCCTCCCACACCTCTGTTCCTCTCTGATTGGCCAATATTTCTCATGCGGAGACAAAGCACATTCTATAGTGAAGGGCGGGAAATGCATACACAATCAGGCAGAGAAGTGTAAGGGAGGAAATTACATCAGGATAGGCTTCAAAATAGCCAAAGTTAAAATTGAATACGGGGCATGGAGTAAATAGTGTGTTCATAGAGGATAAATGTAGTCAGAACAAGTAACAAGGTGTATTGCTTCTCAAACAAACTTACATCTCCAGCATAGTACATGATTCATTTATGTTAAAGAGAATCTGTATTGTTAAAAATCGCACAAAAGTAAACATACCAGTGCTTTAGGGGACATCTCCTATTCCCCTCTGTCACAATTTGTTTGTTTGTAAACAAACAAAATTGCCACCAAAACCAGAAGTAGGTTGATGCACAGTATGTCCACACATAGAAAATACAGCCATACACAAGCAGGCTGTATACAGCCTTCCTTTTGAATCTCAAGAGATCATTTGTGTGTTTACCTTCCTCCCCCTGCAGTTATCATCCACTGAAGAGCGACAGGCTGATTGTTTCTTCCTGCAGATAGCTCTGCGTCTAATACCTCAGTACTGTGACAGCCCAGCCAGCTCAGAGGACAATTTATCCAGCTTGTAAAAGGCAGGCTGCTCTCTTCTCTCACTGACAAGAGAGCAGAGAGGCTGCCTAATGTAAATAACACACACGGGAGTGTGCATAGAGAGGGCCTGGAGTGCATAACAGATAAACAACACTGAAAAGTTGGCAGCCTTCCAGTCACAGGGCGACAAATCCGACAGGAGAGAGATACGTTGATTTATTACAGAGATGGTGATAGTAGAAAGTGCTGCAGTAAGCCAGAGCACATTAGAATAGGTTTAGGAATTTGTAGGATAGTATAAAAAAAGATGAAATTTTTGTTACAGAGTCTCTTTTAAGTTGTTTCCATAACCTTGATGACAAAAACTCATTATTCCTTCAGAAACAGATATTATTTATTTAGATGTGGATCAACACTTGTGAACGGCGCATAATGTAAGAAGAAGAAAAAAAAAACACCTAAGGGACATTACATTTAAAAATACATCTAATGAAGAAAATATATGAAGTAAAATGTTAGAAATGTTAGGGCTGGTTCACATTAAAGGCGCTTGCTGCCCATTCTTACCTCCATCAATCCCCACTGTGAACAATTCTGTGTCCTGGAATGTTCTCTTACATGGTTATGAATATGGCATGAAATTGCCATATTCTAACCTCTGAACCAATGCACAGGGTGGGCGGGGGGTTGAAAGGGGCCAATCAGTACTCCTATATGGGCACTTCCAGTAGCAGTGACAGTTACATGATAAGCTAATAGACCAATGAAGAAAAGAAGACTTATTTACAGTAAGGACAAAAGGTATGTATCCCCAAATGTTTGTGTATTGGCCACATAAGTAGTCCCCGACTTACAAACGCCCGACTTACAAATGACCCGCTGATACGAACGGCATGGATTCTGTGTTTCCATGGCCACAAGTCAAACAAAACATTTTCAAATCAGACTTTTTTGAGAAAATCGATTAAAAAAAAAATCAAAGAAAAAATGGCTTTTTTGCCTTGTATAAACAGGTACAAAGGGCAGAGGTGACACAGAGGGGGACACTGGAGGCACAGAGGAGGGACAGGGGACAGAGATAGCACAATGTTCCAACTTAAGAACAGATTCAGGTTTAGAACGAACCTACAGTCCCTATCTCGTTCGTTAATCGGGGACTACATGGATATGTCTAACTTTATTGTCCATGGTGTTTATTTTCCAGTGCATATTCTAAAATGATACAGGATTGTTATGAAACTGTGTCTTTTTTTGACTTGTTACACACATAAATATGTAAAGTAAATCTCTACATTAAATCTATTAGTTTTGGGTAAGGGTCTGTTTCCATTACCCGCAGATTGGATGCAGGATAGATGCAGAAAAACTGACTCCAATTAATACCTATGGGAAAATCTGCAGCATAAAAATCGTGTTTAGTGGAAACAGGCCCATAGACATTCATTGGAGTCAGTTTTTCTGCATCCATTCTGCATCCAATTTGCATGTAGTGGAAACAGGCCCTAAAGTGAATAAGGACAGAACATAAAATAAATAAAAACGTGTGCTAAGAGTACCTCAGAAGGGCCACCTTGGTCACACAGTGCTGGCTTCTAAACAATGTTATAGGTAATTCATCAAACACTTACAGCAAGCTTCCCCTGATGTTAAAGACCTATTTGACAGTATAGCTACACAGCCGCATCCTTGGCTAGGTTCAAACTGACATGTTGTGGAGCATTGTGTTAGACAGTATAGTCGCATAGCAAACACGGTTTAAAGAGGAACTACAGTGAAAATAATGTAATAAAAAAGTGCTTCATTTTTACAATAATTATGTATAAATGATTTATTCATTGTTTTCCCATTGTAAAATCTTTTGAATCCCCGATTTACATTCTGACATTACATGGTGACATTTTTACTGTTGGCAGGTGATGTAGCTGCTGCATGCTTTTTTGGCAGTTGGAAACAGCTATAAACAGCTATTTCCCACAATGCAGCAAGGTTCACAGACAGGAAACTGCCAAGAGTATGTACTCAGAATTTCTTTGTGTGTGTGTGTGTGTGGGGGGGTTCACCATAATAGCAATACAGCGCCCCCGGATGGTCTGTTTGTGAAAAGGAATAGATTTCTCATGTCAAAGGGGGTATAAGCTACTGATTGGGATAAAGTTCAATTCTTGGTTGGAGTTTCTCTTTAAGAATATTACAATGGTACATTCAAATTGGCACATCAGCAGTGCGGTCACATGTACTTGAAAAACAAAGCAGATCGAGAGCCCCAATAGTGCAGTATGTCAACCCAATTGGCCATAAGAGTAAATATATGAGAATAGACTCACAAAGGTGGGTTACCTCTGGTAACCACTCAGTGGGCAGGTGGGGAGATTAGACCCGACCACACTCAGGTTACAAATGTCGCTCTCTGTAGAAGTAGAAGAAATGGTGGACACTCAGAATAAACAATTGTTCAAAATGGTGGCGCCAGATAAAGGAAGTGGTGGACTTACCTCCCACAAGTAGACACACAATCAGTTATTCACTGAAAAATATCTTTATTCAAGTAGACTCCAGAATGATAGCAACGCTTTTCACGGGTTACATCCCGCCTCATCAGGCAATATGTGGAGCTTGTAAAGATCCAGACCAAGTATGAGCGCCAGACCAAGTATGAGCGTCAGACCAAGTATGAGTGCCAGACCAAGTATGAGCGCCAGACCAAGTATGAGCGTCAGACCAAGTATGAGCGTCAGACCAAGTATGAGCGCCAGACCAAGTATGAGCGTCAGACCAAGTATGAGCGTCAGACCAAGTATGAGCGCCAGACCAAGTATGAGCGTCAGACCAAGTATGAGCGTCAGACCAAGTATGAGCGCCAGACCAAGTATGAGCGTCAGACCAAGTATGAGCGTCAGACCAAGTATGAGCGTCAGACCAAGTATGAGCGTCAGACCAAGTATGAGCGTCAGACCAAGTATGAGCGCCAGACCAAGTATGAGCGTCAGACCAAGTATGAGCGTCAGACCAAGTATGAGCGTCAGACCAAGTATGAGCGCCAGACCAAGTATGAGCGTCAGACCAAGTATGAGCGCCAGACCAAGTATGAGCGTCAGACCAAGTATGAGCGTCAGACCAAGTATGAGGGCCAGACCAAGTATGAGCGTCAGACCAAGTATGAGCGTCGTCACGGACATATTACAGCAATGCCTTGCCTCTAAGGAGGCCATGAAACGTGCCTCTGTCATGCGTTTGTTGTAGTTGTATGCACTTTTCTGTGACTATATCACTTTTCATAGATTAAGTACGTCCTTATTATAATTTACCATGCTTTATTAGAAGTTACGTATTACATTGGGTATGTACTACTGGCGTGGAAAAACCTTTTTGCTATGTTTGTTGATGTTGAAATTTTATACACTAAAAACTCTTGAGTGCAGTGGAATCCGTCGGCATAATGCGAGGCATATAAAATCCCAGAGGATGGCGCTCAAAAGCTGTGAGTAAGTAAATCCAATGTCCTGCAATAGCCACACCCGCACAAGTAGCAATCTCACTGAATACAAATATATAGAGGCTTGTTCGCCTCCTCTATATATAAAAAAACATAAAAACTCAGAGGATAGCGCTCAAAAGCTATAAGTGAGCAAGTCCAATGTCCAGCAACATTGCATTCACATTCCAATCTGCCTCCTGCTTCAGTTAACTTCAGACTTCTGGTTATGAGATAGTATAAGCCTCCACCTCCCCCTTTGTGAGCGACTCACCAGATTTTAAAACCTATATGCAGGTCTGTCAGCACCTTGGGACCGTTCCCGGGTCGTCCCTCACCTCTCGATCTGTGTGTGTGGATAGGCCGTTCCCTCCAGGTCGCCATGTACCTCAATGAAAAAGCCTCACATAGCACAAAACCAGATAGCTTTATTGTAAAATAAATTTAAAATACACTCACATTACCCTCCAATAGGTATATCGCATATATCGTAATTTGGGCACGGGTTCTCCCACGCTATAGCCGCCAGGCTTCCCGCAATGCGAGGCATGCTGTGAGGTACCGGACAATGTGCATGTTTACAGTTGCAATTAAGTATACTTTTCATTAACTTTATGTTTCACTGTATGCATCACATGATGCAAGTAATATGCATGATGCTCAACTTTCCCCTTTGTTGGGATTCTGGTTTTACAGGGCGCACAACATAATGCCCCAGTGTTTACTTAGCCTTATTGTGTATACTATGTAGTTGCAATCCCTCTCAAATACCTTGTGGTATCCCGTAAGGTCAACTTAAAGAGGAACGCCAGTGAAAATAATGTAATAAAAAAAGTGCTTCATTTTTACAATAATTATGTATAAATTATTTAGTCAGTGTGTGCCCAATTGTAAAATATTTCCTCTCCCATATTTACATTCTGACATTTAACACATGGCGACATTTTTACTGCTGGCAGGTGATGTCAGTGAAAGGAAATGCTGCTTGCTTTTTTGGCAGCTGTAAACAGCTGTTATTTCCCACAATGCAACAAGGCTCTTACAATGTGATGTCAGAACCATGGTCTTGACATCACACTGTGGGAGGGGTTTTACCACGATATCAGCCATACAGAGCCCTCTGATGATCCGTTTGTGAAAAAGAAAAGATTTCTCATGGTAAAGTGGGTACCAACTACTGATTGGGATGAAGATCAATTCTTGGTTACGGTTTCTCTTTAAAGCTCTACATTTAAAGCGCACCTGAAGAGAGAGGGATAAGGAGGCTGCCATATTTACTGCACACGTCTAAAGCCCCGTCTTCACTGCGCCATCTCTCCCAGCATCCCTATCTGTATCAGATAGGGCGACCCTGGGCAGGGTCGGGGTCTGCTCTGGAGCCTGGTGTAGTATAATAATGATATGTAAAGTGAAACGGAGGGTGCGGCCTGTCTACCTTAACAACTGCAGTGTTAAAGAGTGAAGTGAAGTGAAGCCAGCACTCTGTGGAGCTGAGGTGAAAAGAGATACAAAACACACCCTCTGCTCCTGTATTCTGCACAGACACCGCTAATCTTTTCACTGAGGTTCAAATCTCTGTCACGATTAACTGAAGGCAAGACGCATGCCTAACCTCATGATCCACCGAGAATTGATTAGCCAATCAGGGCCAAATATGAGGCGGCAGAATTTTATCAGACGTTTCCATGATCAAAGGAGGACAGAAATCCAGAAGGATAATCCACGATTTGGCTGTAGGGAGCACAATTCATTTTCAAGACACTGCATGTGACACCAGCAGCAGAAAAGCAAGCCGCCTTCCAATCTCTCTGAGAAAGACGACTGCATGGAACTGCAAGCTCTGCTGTGACCTTGGCCAAGAGATTTTATCTTCTGTCAAGAAGACCCATAAAATTACTGTATATTATACGCTCTGCAGAACAGAACTCTGCTCCTGGAAATTACAAACACAGCTCAGAATAGGAGAGGCAGCTTTGATCTGAACACACAATACATTATGTGATAAAGGATAGCTGTCAGTAGGCAATATGCTTTGTGATTCAGGCATTTTTTTTATATCACATTCTAAACATTGTGATTTCTCCCATATTGCTGTATTATTATGGGTTACTAACTCAGGACTTTAACCAATTTCACTGTTCCTAGTGGAGTGTGGGATGGGTTAGACCACCGGGACTTTATCACTTTATCTCTACCTCTGAATGATGTGCTGGAATGCTATAAAAATACATCGTATGTTACTTATGTAACTTTTAAGTGCTGCCCCATATACATTCTACTAAAGTAGCTCTCTTTCCCAGAGGGCCAGTACACCAGAATTTGCTGACTTCTGGATTTGAGTGCAATATAACAGATACCCAGAAAGTTCATGGTGACCCAGAACCACTAGGAAAGTTTAAGGGGCTAAAACCACAGAGAGATCTACAGAAGCTCCTGCATATAACTCACTCAGACACAGGATTACCGCTCTGAGCTGTGGATTTACGTCCCGAGCCTGACTCGGGATTACCACTACGGAGGTTAAAGCGAACCTGAGATGCAAATAAACTGATGAGATAAATAATTGGATCTGTCCTCCTAAAAGTATATTCTTCTTTTTTTTTTTTTTTTAAATATAGATACCCCACAGTTTTATTTTATATTTAGGGCCTGTTTCCACTATCGCGGAAACGGCCGTGAATCTGCAGAGTTTCCCCGCAGGCAATTCGTGCGGTGAAACTCTGCCATAGGGGATAACGGGGCCGCCGGCCGAATTGCTTGCAGTAGCGATACGGCCGGAACCCCCTACAGAATTTGCGGCGGAGGCTGCGATTCCCATAGCCGTGCATTGCACGGCTCATGGGATTCGCCTGCAATCCCGCCCACCAGCTCAGTGCCAGCGTGCGTCTATGAGACGCATGCCGCACTAGAGAAAACGAGCCCTTAAACATTTACAAAATAGATTGAATGTTTTGTTGTCTCTGCTCAATGGCGGTCTATAAAGCCCCATCTACACGATACGATTCTTTATACGATTCAATTATGATTCTATTTACGATCCGATTAAATCCGACATGTCCGATCAGGATTCGATTCGATTCATTTCGATTTGCCATTGCAAAACAATGGCAAATCGAATTGAATCGAATCGAATCCTGATCAGACATGTCGGATTTAATCGGATCGTAAATAGAATCGTATAAAGAATCGTATCGTGTAGATGGGGCTTTAAGAGTACCAGAATTAAGGAACTATTGACCTTTTTCTAGCTCTACCTCTTCTATCTCTAGAAGTTGTATTCTGCCTGGAAAACTTTTATGGCTGTAATTTGCTTATCAGTGATGTTTACTGTATTACCGACAAGGTACAGACAAGACAGAAGATGTCACTTTCATGCCTGAAAATTAATTCTTTCAGACCACAAAATAACACAAGATAAATAGCCTGGTTATTAACTATTTCAGCCCGCAGGGATTTTTCACCTTACACATCAGAGCAATTTTCACCTCCTATTCATTCGCTAATAACTTTATCACTACTCATCACAAATTATTGATCTATATCTTGTATTTTCCACCACTAATTAGGCTTTCTTTGGGTGGTACATTTTGCTGAGAATTATTTTTTTATAAATTCATTTTAACAGGATTAATAAGAAAAAAATTGAAAAAGTTCATTATTTCTCAGTTTTCGGCCATTATAGCTTTAAAATAATCCATGCTACCATAACTAAAACCTATGTATTTTATTTACCCGTTTGTCTCGGTTATGACACCATTTAAATTTTGTCCCTATCACAATGTATAGCGCCAATATTTTATTTGGAAATAAAAGGTACATTTTTTTCCATTTTGCGTTAATCACTATTTACAAGCTTATTATTTTAAAAATGTTTGTAGTATACCCCCTTCAAATGCATATTTAACCAGTTCACCCCCAAGGGTTTTTACCCTAACGGACCAGAGCAATTTTCACCTTTCAGCGCTCCTCCCTTTCATTCACCAATAACTTTTTCACTACGTATCACAGCAAATTGATCAATACCTTGTTTTTATTGCCGCTAAATAGGCTTTTTGGAGGCGATATTTATTTTCAGTAATACCTTTTCTTTTTATGCATTTTAAAGGGAAAAACAAGGAAAAAAATGAAAAAATACACAATTTCTCCATTTTCATCCCCTATAGTTTTAAAATAAACACTGCTAATGTGCATAAAACACACACATTTTATCTGCCTATTTGTCCTGGTTGTCACAATATATAAATTATGTCCCTAGTGCAAAGTATGGTGACAATATATTATTTGGAAATAAAGGTGTATTTTTCCTATGTTGTGTTTTTTGTTTTCTCATTGCATACTACCAATGAATTCAAGCCCTTATTTGCAAATATAACAGTAGTTCACCCTCATAGCATATATATTTTAAAAGCTGAGTCCCTAAGGTAACTATTTATGCATTCGGTTTTCAATTCTGTCACTTTTGGTGTTTTTTACAAGTGTTTTATTTTGGTACAGAGTATATGGAAATAACAGTTTTATTGCTTCTCATTCAGTTTGCCAAAAAACAAAAATCAAATGACATATGCATAATCTCTCAAACACCCCAAATTATCTTCTCTTGCTTGTCACGGTTAAAATTATACCCTATACACATCATCAGATAGTGTTTTGGCCACATAATACACTGTTAATCATGAGCAGCGCCAATGTATTTTTCAAGGCCAATTTTTGCACCAGAAACAATACAGTCATACTTTCCTAGAAAAACCCCTGGTGTCTCAGAACATTTGATATAGGTCATAAATGATACCATTCTGAAAACTAGAGAACCAGACCTACCCAAATATACATATTTTGTAACATTTGCACTTTTGCGGTTTTGATGAAATTGCACCGTAACTTTGAAAATGTTTTTTTTTTACAGTTTTCTTTACTTTGGCATGAAAAAACAATTCAAATGACATATGCATGATCTCTCAAACACCCCAAATTATCTTCTCTTGCTTGTCACGGTTAAAATGATACCCTATACACATCATCAGATAATGTTTTGGCCACATAATACACTGTTAATCATGAGCAGCGCCAATGTATTTTTCAAGGCCATTTTTTGCACCAGAAACAATACAGTCATACTTTCCTAGAAAAACCCCTGGTGTCTCAGAACATTTGATATAGGTCATAAATGATACCATTCTGAAAACTAGAGAACCAGACCTACCCAAATATACATATTTTGTAACATTTGCACTTGTACGGTTTTGCTGAAATTGCACCGCAACTTAGAAAATTGTATTTTTTGACAGTTTTTTTTACTTTGGCACACAACAACAATTCAAATGACATATGCATAATCTCTCAAACACCCCAAATTCTCTTCTCTTGCTTGTCACGGTTAAAATGATACCCTACACACATCATCAGATAGTGTTTTGGCCACATAATACACTGTTAATCATGAGCAGCGCCAATGTACTTTTTAAGGCCCTTTTTTACCAAATGCAACAATGTAATTCTTTCTTCTCAAAGCCCCAGGAGGGCTTGGTGTTAAACGCTCCCATTCAAGTGAATGGGAGCGTTTGTACCAAGCTTTCAAGCGCGTTTACACAAACGCGGCGTTTGGGTCCCGATTTTCCCTGGCGTTCAAGGAGCCCCTGGAAGCTACATGTAGCTTCCAGGGGAGGTTAACCGCGACGGCTAATGTCCCCCTAGGGGAAGAAAAAACGCGACCGCATCCAAACGCACACGAACGCTGCTGAACGCGACGCCAGCAAACGCAACGCCTCCAAACGTCCGTCTGAACCAGCCCTTAGGGCTGGTTCAGACGGACGTTTGGAGGCGTTGCGTTTGCTGGCGTCGCGTTCAGCAGCGTTCGTGTGCGTTTGGATGCGGTCGCGTTTTTTCTTCCCCTAGGGGGACATTAGCCGTCGCGGTTAACCTCCCCTGGAAGCTACATGTAGCTTCCAGGGGCTCCTTGAACGCCAGGGAAAATCGGGACCCAAACGCCGCGTTTGTGTAAACGCGCTTGAAAGCTTGGTACAAACGCTCCCATTCACTTGAATGGGAGCGTTTAACACCAAGCCCTGAACGCTGGCTGTAAACGCTCTGCAAGCGTCCGTCTGAACCAGCCCTAAGACCATTCAATAAAAGACACAAATGTTACCATTCTGAAAACTAGAGACTCAGGCCTACTCCGTTGCAAATAGAATAATTTAAGTGAGGCCTAAATCACTATACATAACATGAATGACAGATACATTGGAACTCACCATTGCAGGTCTAGCAGGATGGAGAAAGGCCAGAGGTCATACGCCAAGGCAAGCCAGTGGTCAGAAGATGGGGGGTGGTCTGCAGAGTAAAGTCCTGTGGCAAACACTCTCGCCTTGCAGCAGCAAGTCCAAATGGGAAAAAAACTATTTGCAGGTTGTAGGAGTCTTGGGTTTCCTCTAAGCTTCTGGGTTTCCTCCCACATCCCCAAAAAAGGTGGTAATGTTAACTAGTGGTAATTGTGAGCTCCTTTGAGGGACAGTAAGTGGCAAATAAAAGTAGAGAGGAAAAAGTCCAGTGAAAATTTAGGGTAATGAAGAAGGAAAAAAAAAAAAAAAAAAGTCTAATAGCTGCTGAGGGTATGGTATGCCTCAAAGCAGCCGGCAACGCAGAGTCCCGGCTGTGAGGGGCACTTTGGGCAGTGGTATCTGCTGTCTTTCCGCCTCTTGTGCTTGGTGCACACCCGGCATCGCTTCTGTGGCTTCGCCTTAATTGGGTTCGGGGGGATCAGGGCAGGAAAATGTTTTCCCCTTAGGCGAACTGCTCCATCCAGTTGCATTGGATTGAATTCCTCCATAAGGTGTACGCTTTCATTGATCAGCGATCTTAAAGCTTGTCGCATAAACGGGAGGTAGCTGTCACCGTGGCATTTCTTTTTATAAAGCACAAATGCGTTGTGCATGGCCATCTGCAGGAGGTAAAAAAAAACTTTTTTGTACCAGGCCCTCTTTTTTTTTTTAAAAAAGTAGTAGGAGAGCATTTGGTCCGCAAGATCCACCGCACCCATATTTTTTGTGTAGTCGACCAATGCCATTGGCTTCTCGATCCGCTCTCTGGAGGTTGTGACAGGAACCACTTCTTCATTATGAATTGAAGTCAGGACCATGACGTCTCTCTTGTCCCTGAATTTTATAGCCAGGAGCTCACCACTTCTGAGACTGTGTGTTTCCCCTTTCGATAATTTTTTATTAACCACCTGTGGTGGGAGGCCTTTGCGGTTTGGCCTCACTGTCCCACAGGCACCAGTCTCTGCAGAATATAAAAATTTGAAAAGGGGAATGCTGGTGTAGAAGTTATCCACGTACAAATGATAGCCTTGGTGGAGGAGTGGGTTGGCTAGTTCCACCACAATTTTCCCACTGGTTGGCATGTATGGTGGGCACCCAGCTGGTTGCAAATGGCTATCTTTGCCCTCATACAGGAAAAAAGAATAGGTGTAGCCAGTGCTGCTCTCACATAGTTTATAAAATTTTATCCCATACTTGGCAGCCTTACTTGGAATGTATTGTTTTATCCCTAATCTGCCATGGAAGGGTAGGAGGGATTCATCCACTGCAACCTCTCTCTCTGGGGTGTACACCTCGCTAAATTTTGTACTGAGGTGGGTGAGGATGGGCCTCAGCTTAAAAAGCTTGTCATGTCCAGGATCACCTTTGGGGACATTGTCCGAATTGTCGGCAAAGTGCAGGCACTTCATAAGAGCCTCATAGCGCTGCCTGCTCATGGAAGCTGGAAACAGGGGTGTTGCGTGCATAAAGTCCTTAGACCAGTACAGTCTTATTTCTGGCTGTTGGAGTATGCCCATGTGTAGTGTTAGGGCCAGAAACACCTTTAGCTCAGGTATGGTGGTGGGCTCCCATTTCTCAGCCAAATAGCAGGTGGGCTTCTGGGCAATATACTGCTGCGCAAACAAATTAGTTTGCTCCACAATGTGCTGCAGCAAATCATCACCCACAAAGAGCTGGAAGAAGTCAGCAGGCCCGAAGTTGTCAGTGGGCACTAATATTTCGCTTGCCCCTGTAAAAGGCGGGATGTTGGGTGCTACAAGGTTAGCGGGTGACCAGGTGCCCCGAATTATGTCCTCAGGTACCGGTGGGCGTACCTGCCTTTGCCTGGCTCCCCTTCGGCCTCTGCTGCTAGCTGCAGCAGTGCTACCCACTGAGCCCCCTGCGGTGGCATCTGAAGGGCCCTGGACAGTGGTTCCCCTCTGGCCTGTGCTGCTAGCTGCAGCTGTGCTACCCACCGAGCCCCCTGCGGTGGATTCTGAAGGGCCCTCACCAGTGGACTCATCATCCCTCCTGAAGCGGCGAGATGGCTGCCCAACGCTCTCTGAACTGTCAGAATCTGACTCAGAGCTGCTGCTCGTTGGGTGCCATTCGCTCCCTGAATCGTCCCCACTGCTGCTGCTCTGCTGGAGGAAGGCGGCTGCCTCCTCAACAGAATACAGTCTCCTCGCCATAGTAAGCAAAGGGGATAGATAGATAGATAGATAGATAGATAGATAGATAGATGGATGGATGGGAGGGAGGGAGGGAGGGATGGATGGATGGATGGGATGGATGGATGGGATGGATGGATGGGATGGATGGATGGGATAGACAGACAGATCGATCGATCAACCGAGCAATTGATCAATAACAGAAAGATTTTTTTTTTATTTTTTTTTATGAAGATGAAAAAAAGGATATAGATAGAAAGAAAGTATAGATAGAAATATCAGAGAAAGGGTAAAAGAGGGGTGAAGAAGTACAGAAAAGTACTAAGAAGTACTAAAAAGTACTAAAATAAAACAGAAAATCAGTAAATGGCAAAGGAGGGGGAGGATAAGGGGTTAATAAAAAAGTATGGGGATAAAATTTTATTTAAAAATATAAAAATCCTACCACAATCACAGTCTTTCTCCCTCACAGCTCCTGTCACCTCTGAATGCTGATTGACAGCAGTCTGAGGTGACAGATGAGCTGGGAGGGAGAAAGCAACTTTGTTTACAGACACTACAGGACAGATCATTGTTACTGGCTTGTAACAATGATCTGCCTTGTTACTGGCACTTGATTGGCCCAGGGACCATGTGATTCCCTGGTCCAATCACCAAGCCGCGGGACCCGACGTGCGCGCGCAGCGGGAGCGCGCCCGCTCGCACACAGCAGCAGAGTTACAATGTAACTTATTAAAACGTCCTGTTGCCATTAATAGCGGCGAACATGACGTTTTAATGCGTTACATTGTCCCTAAATGGTTAAAAAGTTCTGACCCTTAGGTAACTAGGGAGCGTGCCACCGCAGCAGAGCAGCCGCCCGGATGTGAGCTTCACGTCCGGGCAGCAGAAATGGTTAATACAGGTGAAACTGAAAATATATTGTGCAAAAGTTCATTTATGAACGCAATTTAACTTAAAAAGTAAAAGTAATATATGGAATAGACTCATTACATGCAAAGCAAGATATTTCAAACATTTATTTATTATAATTTTGATAATTATGGCTTACAGCTTATGAAACCCCCAAAATCAAAATCTCAGAAAGTTATTGTCATACTCACGTGGCTCAGCTCCGTCCTTGGCGAACTCCTGTCTCTATGTGCATGTCGCTGGCTGCGGTTTAGTGACGGTGGTCGGGGACATGCACAGGTTTGTGCGGAATGGTTAACGTTGTGTAAGCATGTGCAGAGTTTTGGCAGACAATCATGCGCATGCTTGGTGTACAAGATTACGCGCCAAGTGGCAGCCTGTCATTATAAAAGGCCCCTCCCAGCATTCAGTGCTGCTCGTTCTGACAGCTTTTTTGGTTGTTCTGCGGATTGCTCCTGACCAGCTTGTTCCCATTTGTTCTTCCTGTTGTGACCCGGCCTGTTTGACCATCCTGATCATCTCCTCCTGATTGACCTCTGCTCTGTTTGTGGACTCTGTTTATTGCCTGCCACCTGCCCTGACTCGGATTGTTCTTGGAATTCTGATAATCATCAGGAAATTTCACAGCAAGGCATCACCTTTCTCTTGACCACTAGCTGAGGCTATCCTAGTAGAGACCTGGTGGGCACTAGGCAGCAAAGTTCATCATCCCTTGCGGGGTGCGCTGGTGAAGACCCATGGTCACTTCACTATTGGGTAACATATCTTTCCTCAGTGGAAGGGTTAACAGTGTCTGAAGACATACAGTTCCTAACAGTTAGTATATTGAGAAAAGGTTCAATATTCTAGGCTCAAAGCATCAGACTCTAATCAGCTAATTAATTCAAAACACATGCAAGGGGTTCCTGAGCCTTAAAACAGCCTTTCAGTCTGGTTCAGAATTACTGACAAATTAACTTTTGCTCGATATTCTAGTTTTTCGAGTTTCGCCTGTATGTTTTGTACACGTTTATCTCATGTCGCCTCTTGTACACTTTAAGTACACCTGAGGTCCTGAAAACACACTCTCAAACTACTAGGTTTCAGATAGGTTATAGTAATATTATGCCTACACTATTCAGTCAATTAGAATGCTTCAAATTAGAGGCCTGCACCGGGTTAGGTACCTGCAGGTTACCGGAAATGGGGGTTAGATTTGAGTACCCGTTTTGACTCTAATCGGGTTATGGGTCAGGTCACGGGTAGTGAAAGCAAGCAAGCATGAGATAATTCTGAGTCTTTTGCTTCCCAAAATCTGTGATGGCTGCTGAAACCAGATTACTTAATTACTTGTTTACTGCTGGTAATCTTTAATGCCAGCAGACACCTTTCTGCTCTCAACCTGATACTCTCCCATACCAGTATCTAAGGCTACTTGGGAACATGCAAGTGTGTGATTGAAGATGTGTTTTTTCATAGCTGAACAGAAATAATTCAGTCATAATTTAGTCAAAAAAAAAAAAAATTAACACTTGGCTTTGGTTTGTGTATAAAAATAGGTTTCACTTCCAATGAAGACTACCAATGTATATTTTATAATAAAATGGAAACAGTGGGTCACGGGTCGGGTTGCAGGTCTGGAAGCCTGCAGGTCGGGACGGGTGCGGGTACCAGTATTCACCAGAAAGCGTGCTGCGGGGCTAAAAAATTAGACCTGCGCAGAACTCTACTTCAAATTGTAGACATTGCTGTGATTGGAGAACTGTTTCTCATGGACTTTCTTGCTGGGTCAGCTAAACAATACTAGCTCATCAAACTAAACTGGCAACATTTCCAAGGACATTGCCACTCCACATAAAGTGATAATGGTGCCATGCTCATCATCCGTCTCTTGTGCTCGCAGTGTAATATTTGACATGGCTGGCATTTTTACTCAGTATCTGCACAACAATATGGAATTTGATCACACGTTAAAAACACAGATCAGATTTTCATAGTATATTGTAAGGGAGAGTGGCACGTACGACGAGATCACTATATCACATAACTGCAGTTTCTGTTCATTCCCAACATATTTTATTGCTAAGCACACACAATAAGCTTCTCTGTCAATTGGTACAATTATATTACTGGCACTCATCCATTCATTCCAGCACATAAAAGCACAACACATTTATGCTGCTTACTGGAAAGTCATTATTTATCAGTGTCTGCTATGGAGAGATCAGGATTCACTGACTCACAATGGGCCGCAGTTAATGGAGCCTCGGAATGTTTAATGAACATGACAGAGTGGAAGGCAACCCACAGTCAGCGCAGTCATTAGACTGGTACTCACACTTAACACCCCCTCCTTTATACTGACAGTGATGGCCAGCAGCATGGGTGACCCCCTCTATTATCAACACTCATGCTAACTGAGACGTCTGCTTTGGAGAAACACAAAGTGCATTTTTTTTCTTGGGAGGGAGAAAAACAGGCAATTACAGGGGTTTTCTGTTTTGATGACAAGCAAAAACCTGCTTCAAAATCTTCAATGTCAAGACATTTTATTAAAAGATTTATCCATATTTAGAACCAGCCATTGGATGCCAGCTGGGGCATATCAAGAGGTGGCAGCAACTTTTGCATCCAACATTGCAATAATATAGCAGCCATTTGTGATATTGTATATAATATAGAAGCTCAGGGGTTTGTCTAACAGGCCACCTGCTGAGGATGACAAAGTGAGGGTGTACAGACCATGTCGAGGGGTTATTTCCCCAGAGCCGTCTGATATGAAAGGGGCAGTAGGCGTAGGCAAGACGATTCATGGGAATCATCTGCCGTAAGCCATTTTGAAAGGGGAGGTGTAATAATATAGCAGCCATTTGTGATATTGTATATAATATAGAAGACATATTTTGTCATTTTCTGTCTGCTTTGTACTATCGCATATGTGTATGTCTGTTAGAAGCCAGTCTGGCAGCTGGCTTTGGGGTATAATTGTCACCTGGACACTAGGATGAAGGAAGCTGCTAATTTGATTTTCTGTATGTCAGTGTAAATTACATTTGCATTCCGTTTCCTCTGGAAACTACAGCCTACTAGGATAAAGGAAGCTGCTAATTAGCAGCCATAGTATGATGTGTCTGCATTGCTTTGAATTCTGTACACATGTAAACAGCCACCTGTTGTCCCTATATACAATTAGACTGAGTCTGGAAGGTTCAAAGCGGAACAGGAAACCTTTGGAATTTGCATATCGCAGCAAGCAATGATTTTTACAGAGGGCTCTGCAAATGGTGATGTCACAATCTGGGGAAATTGGATTTCTGGCCTCGGTCTACAAATATGCCTATAAGAGTCAGCATAGAACATTCAGAACTCTTCTTCTCCTGAAGGTAGCGCGTTCAATCTCTGTTTTGATTCCCGTTTTTATTTTTGCAAACTGTCTTTTTGTGTGTCCTTGTATTTTTACTTTGTTTTTGTAAATCTTTTGTATATATTTCTTTCTGCACTGTTCCACTTTTTGGAATATTAAATCTTTATTTAATAAGCCTGACTTCTGATATACTAGCAGAGCTCGCATTCCTAAAGAGAGACTGCAGTGTAAGTTGTGTTACAAGTTCAGTATCTGATCGGAAGCTCGGTTTGTACACCGCTACTGTGTGAGAGTTTGTGTATGCATGCCGTTCCCGTATTTAGGCCTAAGTGCAAAGCTGACCCAAATACGACAGTGCTGGACTGAGTGCAGGCCCCTCGACAGCAGAGTGGGAGTTGTTGAAGTGTCTAGCAGCAGCTAGTGGTGGCAGAGAAGTGTTGTTGATGGGTGACAGCCTTGTGTTAGCTTGAATAAGGCTGCTTCCCCTCTTGATCTGGTCAAACCCCAGTCGGGAACCGTCTCTGCAGGCTTGCCGTAGGGCCGGTTCCTGACAAACATCAACCATGGCCAGTTCACCATGCAATGTTTCAACATGCAACAGGGCCCATATGCAATTAACTTTTCCATCTGAGTTATCTCCTAGGAGATAATTTTCATATTCTCTTTAAACTAAATTTTCAGCATTTTACAATTGAAAAAGTACAAATTTATTTTGAGTATTTTCTTGCTTGCCGGTGGCTTAAATGGCATTTTATGACAAGCTCTGAAAATATCACCAAGGTGAAAACTCAGGAGAAAAAGTGAATTGCATATGGGCCCAGGTTTCTTCATCAGGTCTGCTCACAGAACTATTGTTCCTTCCCCAATTAAAATTCAGCTAAAAAGGTTAGGGTAAAGGAGGAGATTTGACTGGCACTATTAACCATTTGCTATCCTGTTAACCTAGCTGACACAATCTTTACACTTTGTCGACTAGAAATCCACAGGATAGGTTTAGCCGCCATCCACACCTTGTATCAGTGGGGGGACATTGCGTCACCTGGTAAGTAATGGGATCATTAGACATTAACCAATTAGGGACCGCAGTAAGTAGAATCTACAGTGCATCTGTGGCTCTGTAACTCTGATGCAGCGTAGATTCTAGGTGGTTCCGTGCCAATCGCTGCTCCAGGTGGAAGTAAACTCGGCTATCAGGTGACAGCTCAGCTTTCTCACAGTGATCAGGTGGTCAGGAGCCAGTGAAAACGATTCCTGACCTCCTGGTCACTGTGAGCCAATCACAATGATTGGGAAGTGAAAGACTGAAAAAAAAGCCTTTGGTCTTTAAAGGGACCAAAGGCGCCCATCCCAAATAGGTTAAAGTGTACCTGAAGTGGTTTTCAATCTAATAAATTTAATACTGTATGTTATATAGAGTTTATTTTTCCAAGTAAGCAGCACCTATTTGCTAGGAGAACACCGTAAAATATTATTTACATCCCAACTGCACTAAAGAAGTTTGGTTTTGCTTAAAGGGAACCTAAAAAAAAGGAGAGAGTTTCACTTACTCTCTACCAGCCGCCTGCAGCCACCTTGTGCCCGTACCGCCATTTACCGATCCTCCGGTCCCCCGCAGTGACAACGTTTTCAAGTTGGTGACAGAGAAACTCTTGTATGCACATGCTCAGGACACTCCCTGATCGAGGACACACTCAGCCAGGGCCACACAGGCGCATTGGCCAGCAACTGGCTCTGACACCGAAAACGAAACTAGGACTGGAGGATTGTTCCATGACAGTGCGGGTACAGGGCAGCTGCAGGGGGCTGGTAGAAACCCCAGGTAAGTGAAACCTCTTTTTGTAGGTTCACTTTAGGTTTCCTTTAAGAAGTCAAACACTGCTCCTTCCATCCAAGCCCAGCTAGTGAAATGTTTCCCGCCATCCTTCCCATTTGCTCGGGGCGCAGGTGGGTGGAGACCAGTGTGACTGTATGGGCAGGCATTGGATGAGCCCCATTTGATTTCTAAGATAAAGATTAATTTTCTGGCTTCAGTTGGACCAGATGAGTATTTTCACAGTGAGCTCCTGCCAAAACAGTTCTACTCATGGGCATACAAGCAATAACCTTTAATAAGCTCTCCAGGGTATATTTAATTTACCATACTGAAAACCACTTCAGGTTCACTTGACAGTACACCGGTCATCAAGCTGAGAACTAATTCACTTTAGGGGACCCAGTAGGAAACCTCACTGGGACCAGCTCTCCAATCTCAGTACCCTCTTACAGCTCAAAACGTTGTGACTGATGAACAGGCACAGCAGTAAGGCCTCTTTTCTATGGAGGCTGAACTGTTCACTTGTTGGGCAGAATTTAAGTGCTTGCCATAGGCGCTATCTTCCCTAGATATGCCACTGGTCCCTGCTGCCTCATTCTGAACTGAGGTTACATCTTCAGTCTTTGCCTGGAAGTTCTTCCAGCCCCAACCCCGCAGTCCATAAGCTCCCTCTGCATCATCCATGTTCTCTTCGTTCCCCGGCTGGCGGCACCAGTACATGTGCGACTTAAACAAGTCATGGTGACTTGTCTCGATCGTGTCCTCATCGTCAGGAGCATGCTGCACATGCTTGGTTCTCAAAAGAACAGGGATGTGCATTCACCGGGATTCGTGGTCAGGTCACACATGTAATGTAGCTGCTGGCGGGAGAATGGATGGGACCAAGAGTACTCCAAGTGACCTCATGGACTATGTAGGGAAGGGGGGGGGGGCGGAGCTTTGGAAGAAGCCCCAGGTAAGTAAAATACTGCAAATGTAATCTCAATTCAGGTTTCCTTTAAGTGGTGATAAAAAGGGTTTAGGTAGATACACTAGAGGTGTGCTATGGATAGAATATCCACCTATCCCAGTTCATTTTTTACTTTTCCTGGACCCAATGTAGGAGTTTAAAGGTTTAACTTCACTTCTTGGGAAAATGTAATTAAGAATAGTATAAAAGAAGTAAATCTCCAACTACAGTAAAATCCTGATAAAGATTCTAACCCTTCCTCACCAGGTCCTCGGGTAAAACAAAACATCATAGCTGGAAGTAACCTCATAACAAGCCTGCTATATGCTAATAACAATAAGTGGATAAAAGAGGAGACTAGTATGAATGGTTGCTCATAGAACAGGATTAGAATAGCACACAGCATGCACCATTTTACTGTTATGTGTTAAGACAGTAAATTGGGATGAAATATGCTGGCAGCGTCTAATCAGATTAAACTATAAAATAAGCGTCTTAAGCACAATTCCTTCAGACAATTATAACAAATGCTTTTCCAGACAATTGAACATAAACATTGCACAGCCACCGCGCTGTTATTGTGGATACAAAAGAACAATCATCAAAGATATAGACAAGAACTGGCAATACAATGAAATATGCCTTCATAGATATATCGGAAGATTTATATAGTTTGCTGCAAGGAAGAACTTTGCCCTCAATGTACATCAGCTTTCCAATCGGGACAACCAAAAGGCAGCGTTGTCAGGCTGAGAAAACTGCTGCATGCAGCATATCAGTACAACACGCTTCCCATGAGACCCAGGAACACTTTGGCCTCGATTCATTGCACTTTTATCACTTCCTATTTTTTTTAACACCATATAAGTTATATTTGGCATTGACCAAATAAAGTAAAATGTATTATGTAATGTGTTTTACCTTGCTTGCTTTCATTTCAAATACCCAATTAGGTTTTTAAAAAAATCCTATCTTATTATTTGCCTGC